>NC_142012.1:54625553-54930553 GCF_049901735.1 Notechis scutatus
TCTTTTCATTGTCTCCTTCCCTCCCTCCCTCCCTTTCTTTCTTTCTCTCCTTCCCTGTTTCTTTTCTTTTCCTTCTTCCCTCTTTTTCTTTCCTTCCCTCCCTCCCTTTCTTTCTTTCTCTCTCCCTTTCTTTCTCTCCCTCCCTCTTTCTTTTCTTTCTCTTCCCTCTTTATCTCCTTTTTTCACTTTCTTTCTTTCTTTCTTTCTTTCTTTCTTTCTTTCTTTCTTTCTTTCTTTCTTTCTTTCTTTCTTTCTTTCTTTCTCTCTTCCTCCTTTTCTTTCTCTTCCCTCTTTTTCTTTCTCTCCTTCCCTCCCTCCCTCTTTCTTTCTTTCTCTCGCCTTCCCTCTTTCTTTTCTTTCTTTCCCTTCTTCCCTCTTTTTCTCTCCTTCCCTCCCTCCCTCCCACCCACCCACCCTCCCTCTTTCTTTCTTTCTAGTCCAACCCCGCCTCCCCAAGCAGGAGATCCTTTACCATTTCAGAAGAATGGTTATTCAATCTCTTCTTAAAAACTTCCAGGGTTGGAGCATTCACAACTTCTAGAGCCAAGTTGTTCCACTGATTAATTGTCCTCCCTGTCAGGAAATTTCTCCCTAGTTCTAAGTTGCTTCTCTCCTTGATTAGTTTCCATCCATTGCTTCTTGTGCTGCCTTTCAGGTGCTTTGGAGAATAGCTTGACTCCCTCTTCTTTGTGGAAGCCCCTGAGATATTGGAACACTGCTACCATGTCTCCCCTAGTCCTTCTCTTCATTAAACTAGACATACCCAATTCCAGCAATCGTTCTTTATATGTTTTAGCCTCCAGGCCCCTAATCCTTTTTGTTGCTCTTCTCTGCACTCTTTCCAGAGTCTCAACATCTTATTTATCTTGGGGTTGCCAAATAAGACAAAGAAGAAGAAATGACCCTTCTTCCTTTATTCTTTTAGTTTTGCTTTTTCAGCCATACCAACTTTCGATAACAATCTCCCCCCTTCAAGCTCTTTTTTCAGAGATAGTGGTTTTAATCTCTGCTTCATATATGCTGTTTTTGGAAAACGTAGTTTATCGTTGTTTCCAGGAACCAAAGAACTAAAGTTACTTTTTGTGTGTGTTTTGTTGGTTTTACTTTTAGAATTGAATGACAGCGTCAATGAAAACAGCGACACGGTGGGGCAGATAGTCGATTATATCATGAAAAACGAAGGTAAGGGACCTCTTAAGTTTTTAGAAACGACTGTGCAGATGTATTTGAGCTCTTTTGGTGTCTTTGGAAAGGACTGTAAAGTGACGAAACCCTGCATTTTCATTCGTGACTTATGACTTCATTATTCAGTTTTCGAGGTGAAATCACACACGCATTTTTTAAACATTTGCTTCTGTACGTGTGCACATTGCTTGTAAGCAAAAGTACTTTTCCAAGTGTCAAACCTTAATGGTGAACAGGTTTGTCCTGTCCCCAACACAGCATCCCTTCGTGCATGAGGGAAAGATTGGAAGATATTTGTCAGAATTTGGAATTTGTTGGAACAAAGTGTCAGATGAAACCTACACAAAACCATCACACACACACACACACCCCTTGGAAATCATTTCAGCATTTTCTGGATGCAAATACAACATCGCTGGTCTTCAGTGACTTTTCTCTCAACCCTCTGAAACTAAAAAAAAAAAAGTCACTTAATTTGATGTCTCCCTGGCATCTTGAATTCAATAGAAGAACGTAGAACATAGAGTAACAGAGAAAATTTGTATCTCAGCATTGAACTGGGGAGTTCTTGGTACTCTCTAAACTTGGTATTTCTTGCAAGCATTTCGTGACCCAGCTAGGTAACATCATCAGTGCTTTCTGCGAGCAAACTATGTAAGCAAAGATCAAATCCCACAATCTTCTCGCACTGATGATGATAACTAGTTGGGTCATGAAATGTCTGCAAGAAAACCACCAAGTTCATAGAGCACCAGTCCTTTACAGTCCTTCCCCTCCTCCTCCTCTTCCTCCTCTCCTCCTCTCCTCCTCCTCCTCCTCCTCCTCCTCCTCCTCCTCCTCCTCCTCCTCCTCCTCCTCCTCCTCCTCCTCCTCCTCCTCCTCCTCCTCCTCCTCCTCCTCCTCTTCCCTTTAGTTGGGTCATGAAACGTCTGCAAGAAAACCAAGCTCAAGACAGCACCAAGCACCTTGCACAATTAGACCCAATTTTCAATCCAAAAGTAAGTCTATGTCCATTCAGCCATTCGGGCTGAGATACTGCAGTGATTCAAAAGGCTCCTGATATAGTCCTGCCAGGACTGTATCATTTTCAGAATAGAAAATTCCACGAAGGGATGTCATCTAACCTTAAAAATCAAGCTACCTTGGAAAGAGCGCAGTTTCTTATTATATTTATTCTTCCTGGGAAGTGACCCTCGATGAGGAACATGTTCAAATGTGAACACGTCCATTCCCAGAAGAAGATTTTAAGCAATGCATAATTTTTCCAGTTATTCAAACCTCCTAAAGAGAGCACACCTTTAAAACTTCTGTTATTAAAATACAATTTATTAAATCTTACCGTTTCCCTGAAAATATGACCTACCCTGAAAGTAAGTCCTAACTTGATTTTTACACATGCGCCCAATATAAGCCCTACCCCCGCCCCAAATAAGCCCTAATTAAGATCCCACCCACTCCAGAGTGGACAGGTAAAAATTAAGCTAGGGTGGGGATGAGGGTGGTGGAACTGCCCTACTACTTACCTTAGGACGGTTGTAGCCAGGCCTCGCACACCCCGACAACCTGCTTTGCTGGCCCATTTCTTCTGCAGCTGGCAAGGCTTTCGTGAAGGGCTCTGTAGCTCATAACAAAGTTCTGGATCGATCCAGAGCTCGGTTATTGGCTGCAGATGCCTTCAGGAAAACTTTGCCAGCCACAGAAGAAGTTCCTGAAGGCTTCTGACAGCGAAAAGGAGGCTGGGGGCAACACACGGAAGTGAAGTTAGTCAGTGGATGACATCCCCCCAAAATAAGATCTGGTGCCTTTTTTGGTGCCCAAAAATATAAGACAGGGTCTTATTTTGGGGGAAACATGATATTTGCCAGGTATCCTGTGCCTCTCAGCTCTCTCCTGAGTAAATGTGCAAAGCATTGGTCTGAAAAACTTACGTTCTACCAGTTCTGTCTCATAAGTAAATGATTCAATTTACCTCACGGTTTGCAGGCTTCTCATTCACTGCTCAACTGCGCAGCCGAGAATTCAGAACAAAAATATTAAATATGATTTCTAACTTTTGCAGCCAACGCAGATGTGCTGAAAGCCATGGTGGCTGATAATTCGGTCTGCGATCCAGAAAGGTAAACCATCTCATTCCAAATGCTTTTTCTCTCTTCCTTAAGCAGCCTCAAATAAAGGGGAGGGAATAACTCCTCGAATCTTTCTGCTAGTTCGATTATTCACTGTAGAAAATTTGATTTCAAGTCTGCCAGTATTTTGGATATAGCCCAGCCTTCTTTAAAAAAAAAAAATGTTTCATGGGTGTGTTTTAAAACATTGGCTGATCTCACAGCTGGCTTCATGAAGCTGAAAATAGCAATAAGGTTTTGCACGTTGAAGCCATGGTATAATTCAAGAAAATAAGAATATATGGTTCTTGAAGGCGTGATTCCATCAATGTAACTGTAGCCGGTTCTTGTAAAGGAGCTTCAAATGTAAATTTAGCCAAAAGATATCGGACAAAAATACACACGTGGTTGGAAAAGATAATACAGCAGCATAATGATTTAAAACCTGAATATTTCTGTTGGGGATTATACCGGAAACATATAGTAAAGAAAAGGTATGCTTAATTATTCATGTATTGACTGCAGCTAGAATTGTTGTCAAGCCCAAAATTGACATATGTGTAGCCATTTTATTTAATCTTATTTTGTATTCCTTTTCTTTCTTTCTCTTTCCTGGTTATGGGGGGGAAGGGTTTCAGGCTTGCCACATTCCTAAAGTGGGAGGAGTGGAGATAGAGTTGTTTAGGCTAGGTGGTTCTTCTTCCCGTGGGAATGAAAGCTGACCCTACTGAGACCTGGAGGTGGAGATTGACGACACCAGGCAACATTGATTTCATTTCTATTGGGGAATGTGACTTTTGGGAGTTGTTTCTAATTTCCAATATCATGTGGTGTAATTCCGGATTGTGTCAGATCCGGAATTACAACAGACTTTGCCAATTTGATGCTTTCCTAAATAAAAGAAATTGTTTTGGAAGTTGGACTTTGCTCTTTTCTTTTGAAATGTATTTCATCATTTGGAATCCTGACAATTGTATTTGCACAAAATTGGAAAAGTGAAGAGATTCTTACTGATGAGAGCATGATCAGAAAATATTAGAACTAGAAGGAGATAGATAAGGAGGACAAAGAAAGAGAACTAGAAGGAGATAGATAAGGAGGACGAAAGAAGAGAACTAGAAGATAGATAAGGATGGGGATGGAAGAAGAGAAGAATAGAATCAGAAAATTCAGAGCAATTTAATTTCAAAAGTAATGCTTGCACATTGAGTGTTGGTTTCACTTTGGGATGAAGGCATTCCAGATTAACAAAAACTTTGTGGAACAAGATCATTTAGGAAAAAAATGTGTGTTTGGAAATCATGTAGGGCAGGGGTCCCCAACCGCTGGTCCGCGGACCGGTACCGGGCCGCGGAACAAGCCTACCGGGCCGCTGGTTGCTGTGGCGCCGCCATCTTTTTGGTAAAAAGTGCTTCCGGTGAGCTTTTCTGGGTAGAAAGCTCACCGGAAGCGCTTCGTCAGTCAAAAGATGGCGGCGAAGCCTTTCGGTGAGCTTTTCCGGGTGAAAGCCATTTCTGCCGAAAAAGCTCACGAGCGCTGCGCCGCCATCTTTTTTGGCGCTCCGGTGACGTCACCGAAGCGCTTTTCGTCAAAAAAGATGGCGGCGCCAGTTGACGCTGATACCGGGCGCGGCGCCCAGCTGATGCGGAACCGGGCCGCGGCGTCGAAAAGGTTGGGGATCCCTGATGTAGGGTATGAGCTCAGGAAAAAAAAATGGGGAGGGGAGTTACTTCATCAACTGCGGACCCTAAATGTCATTTTTTTTTGCTGTATTTCTGCTCCTAAACTTAGCCCAACGACTCCAGGCAGCCCAACGAGTCCAGGTTCTCCGTTGTCTCCCGGAGGCCCTTTGTCAAAACACACTTGCCGAGGAAACCACTTGCACACCATTGGCGGCGTGGCTGGGACAGGCACTTGTTCTCGTTGCAGCCAGAAACGGTGGAATCTCTTCAGTCCGAATAAAAGAGGCAAAGAAGCCAAAAGATCCCGTCATGGACATGTCACCGTGCTCTCCGTGGGAAGGTAAGTTGGCTTGATTTCAGGAGAAGAGCGTGGCCCAGTTGGCTTCCGTTTGCATGCTGGTAATAGAGCAGAGGAGAGCCAGTACAAGACTGTGGGACTTACGCTGAGCTTACTCAGTTAAAACACAGATGTATCATCAAGGTGTGTAGTGGTTAAGGCACCAGGCTACAAACTGGGAGAATGTGAGTTCTAGCCCTACTTTAGTCATGAAAGATGGCTGAGAGACTTTGGGCCCATCACCAGGAGACTGTGAGTTCTAGTCGCACTTTAGCTATGAAAGGTAGCTAGGTGAATTTGGGCCAATCACCAGGAGACTGTGAGTTCTAGTCCTCTCTTCGACATGAAAATGAGCTGGGTGACCTTGGGCCAATCACCAGGAGACTATGAGTTATGAGTTCTAGTCCCAGTTTAGCCATGAAAGGTGCTGGGGTGACTTTGGACAAATCACGAAGAGACTATGAGTTCTAGTCCTGCTCTAGACATGAAAATCAGCTGAGTGACTTGGGGCCAATCACCAGGAGACTGTGAGTTCTAGTCCTGCTTTAGACAAGAAAATCAGCTAGGTGACCTTGGGCCAATCACCAGGAGACTGTGAATTCTAGTCTTCTCAGACATGAAAAATCAGCCGGGTGACTTTGGGCCAGTCACCAGGAGATGGTGAATTCTAGTCCTCCCTTAGATATGAAAGGTGGCTGGGTGACCTTGGGAAGTCAGTCACTCTTTCTCAGCCCAACTTATTTCCCTTGTGGAAAAAACAAGAGGCGGATGATATATTGGGTATGTTCATCGCCTTAAGTTATTTCTAAAAGTAATAATGGTTGAACAAACGAATGAATGAATGGTTGAATGAATGAATGAAAATAGAACAAGCCAAAATTGGCAAGGGACAGGAATGATTGCATGATTTTTTTTTCCAAGATCCTTTTCAACTATGAGTTGAACTTTTCCATAATATCAACCCTGCTAGATGAATTCACGTTCTTTTTTAATTAATTGCATTGTTCCAGATTTCGGGTTACCAAAGTGGAACAGAAGTCTGCTGCGAAGGACCGAAAACACTTGGTGTCTGTCAGTGGAGGCCAAGCTGGTGATGTGTCCTCTACTCCTGGGAAAGAAAGCTCCAAAGAACAGCCAGCTTCGCTTCCTGTCACACCGGAATCGAAAGAGCTGAAATCAGCACCGACCAAACAGGGAAAGGATGTGAGTTCGGATTCAGGGTAGCAAAGTTGATGGCAGGACATCCCAAGGTCAGTAAGCTCCAACCAAATCTTTTGTCACCAGTTCTAGAAGTCCTTAAAGGCCCCAAAGACCTCAGATTGTCTTCCCCAAAGGAAAAAAGATTGTAAGCAACGAAATTCTGTAAAGTTAGCCCTTCATTTTGAGTTATTGACATTGTTAATGTTCAGAGTTTTGCAGCGTTAATTCAGCGCCAGATGGCTGATGCTTCATTTCACATCTTTATAAACATAATAAGTAGATTTTACAAACCAGTTGTAGATTTCTCCAACATGGAGCAAACTCAGACAGAAACATGTTACAAGTTCAGAGCAGAGCTCCAGTCTTCAGCAAGCACTTTATTTTCATCTTCAATAGACAAGACTGAGAGCTCAACATAGCTTCAGAGCTGCAGAGCTTAATATAGAGTTACGCCTAGGCTACTTCTAGTTGGTTTCCTAGGCTACTTCTAGTTTCAGTTTCCAAACAGTTCTCATTGACTGACTTAGTTGCTATGCCTATTCATTGGCTGACTTCATTACCATGCTCTATTCCAGTTCATGAATATACTCTGATAGTTAAGTGAGGTATTTCTTAAGCGAGTTTTGCCCCGTTTTATGACTGTTCTTGCCTTGGTGGTTGAATGAATCACTGCAGTTGATAAGTTAAGTAACCCAGTGGTTCCGTGGAATTGGCTTTGCTTGGTCAGAGAGTGAGGACGGGATTCCTGGACGTTACTACTACCGTCATAAATATGAGTCAGTTACCAAGTGTCTGAATTTTAATTGTATGATGATGGGGATGCTGCCAGAGGTTGTAACTCTGAAAAGGGGTCCTAAGTCCCTTCTTTCTGTGCCCTTGTAATGCTGAACGTTGGCTAAATGAACTGTTGTAAGACAAGGACTACCTTTCCGTCCTGTTGGGTGGGGATGATGTAATTGGAAAGAGGTAGTCCAGGGCCGTCTTAACAGCATTATGGGCCCCGGGAAAGCAGTGTCCTGGGGCCCCAGTGACAACAACTCACAGGAATGGTTGATAAAATTAAACATATATTTATTTTATTGGCACTTCCAACAAATAAATATGGAATAAATAGGTTGCTGTATTTAGATGAAACAAGGTGCACTGAAAGGTTAACATACAGAGATTAGTATGGGGCCTCTATGCTCGTGGGGCCCACAGGCAAGGGCCCATCATCCATCTTTCCTCAAAAATATGACCTACCCTGAAAGTAAGTCCTAGCTTGATTTTTATACATGCGCCCAATATAAGTCCTACTCCCAAAATAAGCCCTAATTAAGATCCCACCCACTCCAGAGTGGACGGGTAAAAATTAAACTAGGGTGGGGATAGGGGTGGTGGTGGACTGCTCTACTACTTACGTTTGGACAGTTGTAGTCAGGCCTTGCACACCCCGACACCTGCCTCGTCGGCCTATTTCTTCTGCAGCCGGCAAGGCTGGCAAGGCTTTCCTGAAGGCCTCTGTAGCTGTTAACAAAGCTCTGGATTGAACCAGGGCTCAGTTATTGGCTACAGAGGCCTTCAGGAAAGCCTGCAGAAGAAGTTCCTAAAGGCCTCCGACAGTGAGAAGGAGGCCAGTGGGGGACTCACACAAGTGAGGTTAGTCAGTGGATGACTTCCCCTGAAAATAAGACCTGGTGCCTTTTTGGGTGGCAAAAGAAAAAATATATATAAGACAGGGTCTTATTTTTGGGAGCACAATATTTTGTAGGATGAACAAGGACTGCCAACCTGACTGTTTTAACAATTGTATTTTTTATTCCTCTTCAGCAGGGTTAGAGAAAGCAAGAAAGACCATTGGAAAGGGAAAAAAAAGACTTTTCAAGGAGCTATTTGTGAATGCCACGCCATGGGCATCTTTCACTAACTGAATCTCTGCACCGTTCGGCCCCAGATATTTAACATATTGTTAATAACGGAATATTGAATGGCATTTATTCAACTGAAGGTTACCAGAATGTACTGCCTGCAATTTTATATATGTGTGTTTAAAAAAAACGCCTTTTTATTTTTATTTTTCCTCTGACAAAGCAAGAACTTAATGAAAATTCTCTCTTGGAAATGGGGGGAACCCCCCCCAAAACTCTTTCCCCACCCCAGATCTCTTGTATGCGTCGCACGGCCTGAGGTCGAAGCCAATTGACCAAAGCAAATGACACAAATCATGTAATCCCATACTGCTCGTTCCTTGAGAACAGGAGAAGGGAAATGGGGAGCCGTCTTTTCGCCTTAATTTATTGTGGCTGCTAAATAATACACTCCTTTAATTGCATGGATTCAGTGGCTTTACTATAATTGCTCTTTGGTTCTCAAAACCGAATTTAGCTTATTTTTCTAGCTCGGTTGAGCTGCTGATTGAATTTTGTAGATGTAGCTGAGAACTACCCTGTTTCCCCCAAAATACGACCTACCTTGAAAGTAAGTCCTAGCTTGATTTTTACACGAGCCCAATATAAGCCTTACCCCCCAAATAAGCCTTAAGTTCCCATCCACTCCAGAGTGCATGGGTAAAAATTAAGCTAGGTTGGGGCTTGGGTGGTGGAGCTGCCCTACTACTTACCTTGGACAATTGTCTTGCACACTCTGACACCTGCCTTGCCAGCCCATTTCTTCTGCAGCTGGCAAGGCTTCCCTGAAGGTCTCTGGATAACAAAGCTCTGGATCGATCCTGAGCTCCGTTATCGGCTGCAGAGGCCTTCAGGAAAGCCTTGCTGGCCACAGAAGAAGAAGTTCCTGAAGGCCTCGGACAGTACGCATGTGAGGTTAGTCAGTGGATGACGCCCCTCAAAAATAAGACCTGGTAATTTTTTTTTGTGGCAAAAAAATAAGACAGGGTCTTATTTTCGGGGAAACATGGTAGTTCAAGGCTAGGTGTGCAAATGTATTCTTAACTTTCTTACTGAGGTCCTTTCTTTGGGCAAACTGTGCCAGTAAAAATGCAGCTGGTCCTCGATGTATGACCAAAATGGAGCCCCAAATTTCTGTTGCTGAGTGAGAAAGCTGTTAAGTGAGTTTTGCCCCATTGTGCAACCTTCCTTGCCACGGTTGTTCCCGGGACACTGCAACCATCGTAAATGTGATTCAGCGCCCAAGCGTCTGAATTTTTGACCCCAGGGATGCTGCCACGGCCGTAAATGTGAAAAACATGCGTCACTTTTTTCAGTGCCGTTGTAACTTTGAATGGTCACTAAATGAACTGTTGTAAGTTGAGGACTACTATATTCCGCTGAGTCAGCCGTGCTCTTTTTCACCCTTGTCACTCGTCCTTCTACCTGGTGGTGCCAATATATCTATGGCATTTGCCTAGGGGAAGCATCTTCTGTTGATATCGTTCCCTTCTGATATAGCTATTTTTGCTAGATCAAGATAGATCCAATCCCTAAATTTGGAAATGAAAAGCGTGATGGATGATCTCAATGAGTCTTTGCTCTAAATCAGAGGTGAGGAATTGTGACCCCTTTATGACTCGTGGACTTCAACTCCCAGAATTCTTTAATAAGCATGGCTGCCTCAGGAGTTCTGGGAGTTGAAGTCCACAAGTCATAAAAGGGCCAAGTTTCCATGCCGGCTCAGGAATTCTGGGAGTTGAAGTCCGCAAGTCATAAAAAGGCCATAGTTCCCATACCAACTCAGGAATTCTGGGAGTTGAAGTCCATGAATCATAAATGAGCCAAGTTCCCATGATGGCTAGGGAATTCTGGGAGTTGAAATCCATGAGTCATAAATGAGCCAAGTTCCCATGATGTCTAGGGAATTCTGGGAGTTGAAGTTCACGAATCATAAAAAGGCCAAGTTCCCTGTCTCTGCTCTAAATCATAATCCTGATTCTCAGTGGATTATTATTTAATTACGAATCCATTCTTGAGGGAAAAAAAAACTGCAAGTATCCTTCAGGTCTACAGCGAGTTGTACTAAAACCAGTTGTGTGTGTGAGGGTGTCTCTCTCTCTCACACACACATACGGCTAGGAAAGCTTTAAATCAATATTCACGTCTTCAGCGGTTGACCAAAATCTTTGGATTTGCGCAAAAGCATCGCTGTGCCTGAATAAATGTTTTTCTCTGTTGTAGCAGACAATGCTACCATTTTATTGAGAGGCTTGTGCGATTTATCAGCTGCCAAAGCGGAGAGGGTCTCACTTTTCACATTAAATGTAATTTAACTGTGCATTAAATGTATGTTAACCATTTGGTTTGGTTTGTGAGCATTTTGTACAATAAACTTTATTGTTCATTTTGAACAATAAAAGCAACAGAGCCCTTTTTAAACAGCGGTGTTGACGTCGTTTTCTCTCAACTTATCCTGCCCTTCGTGCGTGCTGTATCGTATTTTATTGGTTGTGGGGGCAAAAGTACTTTCCAAGGGTGGTGATAATACCTTGTTTCCAAAGGGTTTCCAAACTGCTTTTAAATTAAAATTGGAAAAAGACGTTTTCGACCCTTTCATGCCTTTTAAATCAAATAATGACATTGAACGAAAACATACACAGGAAGTCAATTCTACATGGAAGTACATAGCTCAGCCGGTATGTTAAATGGAATTCCAGATGGAAGACTGGGAATGAGCGTAGATTTGATTTTTGATTTAATAAAATATAATTGATAGAGAATATTTGTAGCTCATATTGAACTGTGGGGAACTTCTTGCTCTTCGAGCTTGGTTTTCTGGGCGATGTTTCACTACTCAATTAGGTAACATTATCAGTGCTAGGAGAGAGTGGGATTTGCTATCTGTTTATATATTGGTATATAAATACTAGTACATTAAACTGTGTATATCTATATAAAAGCGAAATGCCACTCGGGCGTCATCACAAAATCTCCAGAACTGTAAAGCCTACTAACTTGAAATTTGGCACGTATGTTCCTCTTGGCTTCTAGGTGCTCACTAAGAAAGGATTTTTCGAAATGACCATCAGAGCATTTAGAGTATTTCCTATATTATTGTTATTAACACGCTCTGATGCTAAAGAGTTCTACTCCCCCTCCCAACCTGAAATCGGTTCCAAATGCAAAACACAAGCAGAGGAGAGGAGTTTCAGTTTTAGTTTCACAGCACCAAGCAGCTTTAGTACAGAACTGTTGGGCTAAGCCACGCCCAGGCTCCTTGCTGTCTCCTTGCTCACACAGCAAATACTGTTTCACTTTCTAAACAGTCCTCAACTCTCACACACTGACAGGACGTTAGCCAGATGAATACCGATGGATGCTGGTAGGCAGAGGCAGAATTTCCCCCTCCCTTATTTTCCTCCCCAAAAACTAAGCCCAACCACATAGTTTCATAGTGAAGTATGGGTATCGAGCTAGTTCCATAATATGAGAGCAAACGTCACTCCTACAAACTGATGATGTTACCCAGTTGGGTAATGAAATGACTGTAAGAAAACTACCAAGCTCAGAGAGCAACAAGGACCCCACAATAGATAATATTATGAAGCAAGCCATTCACTGGGGGAAAAACACTACAATGACCGTAAATAAGCAAAACACTTGATAATTTTTCTCAAAGGACAAAATACGAGAGCCAGCAGAACTGGTTTTGAAATCAGCAAGGATTGAAATCCATCCAGTATTGGGATAGTTCCATGGATACAGAAAAATAAGGCACTGTCATTTTTACATCCAGTGGGTTAGCTTATCTATATCCATAAGGTAAAGATAAAAGTTCCTCTTGCACATATGTGCTAGTCGTTTCTGGCTTTAGGGGGGCGGTGCTCATCTCTGTTACAAAGCCGAAGAGCCAGCGCTGTCCGAAGACATCTCTGTGGTCATGTGGCCGGCAGGACTAAATGCCTTCGAAGGCACGCACAACACTGTTACCTTCCCACCGAAGGTGGTCCCTATTTTTCTACTTGCATTTTTACATTCTTTCGAACTGCTCGGTTGGCAGAAGCTGGGACAAGTAACGAGCTCACTCCATTACGTGGCACTAGGGATTCGAACTGCCAACCTTTCTGATTGACAAGCTAAGCATCTTAGCCACTGAGCCACCGCGTCCCTATCTATATCCATACATATATACAAATCCTTCCTTCCTTCCTTCCTTTCTTCCTTCCTTCCTTCCTTCCTTCCTTCCTTCCTTCCTTCCTTCCTTCCTTCCCACCCACTCCTTCATCTTCCTCCTTCCCTTTCTCCTTCCTTCCTCCCTCCCTCCCTCCCTTCCTCCCTCCCTTCCTTCCTTCCTTCCTTCCTTCCTTCCTCCTCTTTGCTAAAAAAACTCAAAGATACAGAGGGGAAATCCCAACTAGGCCAATATATATATATCTTTATATATATATATAAAGACTCCATTAGCCACCATACACAATTGCTAAGAATCCAAAGTAAGGCCAGGACAGAGAATCATGGCGGAGGGCCTGGCTGTTTGACAAACTAGAATTCTGGCCAAGAATGATTAATATTATCCAGTTGCAGCTCCCATTTAAAAATATAAAGTGTAAAGCAACAACAACACCAAAAGGCAGTTGTTTCATTACCTGTTGGAGCAGATTTTTGTGAAGATACAAAGAAATCCTAGCCAGGAAAAAAAGAGGGGTTCAGAAAATGAACAGGTTAAAAGAAACAATGATAGTATGGGCAAAAAACTTTGGGTATATTATAGATTTAGACAAATGGCAAACGCTTTCAGAAAGAAATTGTCAGTTGACAATGGCAACTACATAAGGAAAATGTATATAAAATGTTTTATAGGTGGCATCTACCACCGGCAAGATTAGCAATGTAACCAGACACCAGGGACACAGGTGGCATGCAGGGCCATTTGTGCAGGCATGCGAGCCCCAGGCAAACTTACCTCACTGCGCATGTGTGTACCTCCCAGCTGATTTTTGGGCCTTTTTCGGCCTCCCAGAGGCTTGAGGGAAGCTTTTCCAGCCTTTGGAGGCTAAAAAACAGGCCTGTTTCGTCACTTCCTGTAAATACCGGCCCATTTTTCAGCTTCCAAAGGCTGCAGAGGCTTCCCACGAGCCTCTGGGAGGCTGAAAAGGGCCTGAAAATCAGCTGGGAGGTGTGTGCATGCGCAGTGAAGGTAAAGGGGCAGCAGGGGGGATCACGCACGCATGCACAGGGGGCATGCCCCCCCCCGTGCACATTGTCTTCTGAGTGCTGGCACACAAGCGCGTGCGTGTGAGCGTATTCGCAATTTTCGACATAGGAGCCCAAAAAGGTTAGCCTCCACTGATCTAGATAATAAGCCAGAAATATTTTTTGCTAGGCGTAATACCTTCAAAGTACGATAAAGGGAACTTATACTTAATATTACATGTTTTGACAGCAGCAAGAATTGTATTTGCACAGTAGTGGAAAAAATGAGGAAACACCTACAGAGGGTGATGAAAAAAACAAATAGATTGCGCAAAAATGGACAGATTGACATTAAAAATAAAAAAAATGAAGATACAGAGTATTTTCAAACATGGGACTTTTTTTCTAAATGGTTGGACAGTAGAGGTAGAAATTAGGAGTGGGAAAAATATTATTGGATAAAAATAAATTGATATGGACACTACGCTGTTCACTAAGCACTTACGTATGTAAGTGTGAAAATATATAAACTGTTAAAAGAAAAAGAAAATAGTGTTTTAACATATAATTGCTTACTGCCTTATTTTTGGAAATGATCCTAAATTCTGGGCTTCGACTGCATTTTAATTCTCATTACAGCCACCTGCATATCTTTAATCCTGCAGGTGGCACTCTTATAATGAAGAAAAAGCAAGAGCAGAAACTGGTTCCAACTTTGCTTTTTAAGTTCATTAAACATTCCTTAAACAACATACCTCGGTTCTAATTTACATGAAAGCTGGGACGTGACCACCAAAGAAAAAAAACGAGGATAGAAAAAGCTCGAACAGCATTACTCAAAATAAAAAAAGGTCTTCTGCAGTCACGACATAAGCCTAAGATTGAAAATCAAGCATGTTCAGATGTTACATCTTTTCTATCCTGCTCTACAGAGTGGAGAGTTGGTCTCTGGACAGAAAACCACTTGAAGAGACTAGAAGCATTTGAATGAAAACTAGCTAGAATTGGCCCCAAAGGACTTAGCATCTGGCTTCCAGAGAGCCTCCGGAGCCTGGGGAGATAGTTTTCACCCTCCCGGAGACTCAAGGAAAACCTCCGGAGCCCGGGAATGGTGCAGGAGGCCGAGTAGGCCACGCCCACCATGGCCACACCCACCCAGCAACTAGGCAGAGAATCCGTGGCTAAAATTTTTGAAGCCCACCCCTGGGCAAAAGTCACTTAACGGGGGTCTCGCTTAAGCCACAGGAATTTGGCGCTCAGTTGTGGTCGTGATATACTTCTCGTTTTGTGAAAACGAGATGCATTTTTGGCCTCGCTTGAAATGGAAGAGCTCCCAGTTGGCACCTCTGCTGGTTGAAACTGGTTGATTTCCCAGGCACTTTGAACAGATGTGTGTGTGCTATTGGGGGGGCTAAAGTGGTACAGTCCCAGGGGTCTAATTGAAGACCTATCTGGGTTTTTTTTTTACTTGTGTGAGAAAAAGAGGAGAGTTTTCAGTTGAAAAACTTGTTTTAACCTCCAGCTGTGGATCTTTCTTTAGCTTTGAGATGAAGATAAGGAAGGTCAGTAAAATCCACTTTTAGTGTCAAAGTGTGTAGACGTGGTAGGAGAGCTGGGTCAGCCAATTAAAACTTCAGCCCTTTTAATTTGTTAATTGGATAAGGGGCCACTACATTTCTTGCTTTTTTTTCTGCCAATTTTGCAAGAGAGAATTTCAGTTTTCTGAAAAGGTAGTTGTTTTTTTTACCAAAACAAAACAAAAACCTGTTGTAACTTACCTGAACAAAGACTTTCTACAGTTTCCAGACTATTTCTTATCTTTTTAAAAAATGCAAATCTCCTGATATCATTTCATGCAAATTATCCCAAAGTCTTTTTTTTTTATATACCTTGGCTTTATCATTTCCTTGCACAAAGGAAATCATTTCCTTGCAGAAATTTCAACACCAAATGTTAAGTATCTTTAATTTAGTTTGGAAAAAAGGAAAGGAAAGGGAAGGGAGGGGAAGGGAAGGGGAAAGGGAAGAGAAGGAAAGGAGAGGAAAAGATAGGGAAGAGAGAAAGGGAAGGGGAAAGGGAAGCAAAGGAAAGGAAAGAAGGGAAAGGGAAGGGAAGGGAAAGAGAAGGAAAGGAAAAAAAAGGGAATGGGGAAGAAGGGGAAGGGGAAAGGAAAGGGGAAGGAAAACAGGAAAACGGAAGGGGAAGAAGGGAAGGGAAAAAACAAAGAGAAGGGAAGGGAAGGAAAAAGGAAAGGAAAAAGGAAAGGAAGGGAAGGGAAGGAAAAGGAATTGGAAAGGAGAAGGGGAAGAGAAGGAAAAGAAAACAAAGGGAAGGGAAGGAAGGGAAGGAAAAGAAAAGAAAGGATTGAAAAGAAAGTTTGACTCCCCTACTGAAGATAAGAGTTTGGAGACCATAGACAAGCCCTTGCAGCTTCAGTGTTTCAACATATGTCTCCTAAAGGGCATAAGATTACTTTTGAATTACCGGTCTAGTGTTTTTGAGTTCCTGACTTGATGCTTTTGTGGCCTTCTGCTTTCCTCCAAAAGAA
This sequence comes from Notechis scutatus, assembly GCF_049901735.1. Lineage (NCBI taxonomy): Eukaryota > Metazoa > Chordata > Lepidosauria > Squamata > Elapidae > Notechis > Notechis scutatus. The sequence continues at coordinate 54,641,672 of NC_142012.1, forward strand.
AAAAGGATTGCCCCAAAGAGGGTTGAGCACCAAATATCAGTAATGGCTTACAATCACCAGCCTACTTTCCCACCACTTCGAAACAGGACACACATAAAGAAAGAAAAACTATCGCATAAACTCTACAATCGGCTACATAGAATTTGTTTATTAAAAACAACCCCTCTCCCTCCAGGAATTAATGGAGAAATCCCTGTTCATTTTTTATTAAGTTTCCATCAAGAGTCTTCTCTCTGCCCTTTCTGGACAATGGACGCATCCTGCAAGCCATCAAAATGTAGGTCTTGAGAACCATTCCTTACAGAAGGATATGTTCTCCTACCATGGTCAAATAAAGAAGGCTTGGGCAAGGTCTTCTAGGGTAGAAGGTTGGTCCATGAACATTAGATGGGTGATGTTCATGACAGCTCATCCTGTGGCGCTGGCAAAAGTGTAGAGTGGACCCAATTACATCTACTGTCATTATATATCTGACTTGGTCTATGCATAGATTCCTTTTGTCATGCCCCTGTCGGAGTCTGAATCCGAGGGGGAAGACGAACAGCCGACAGGAAGTGGGAGAGTAGCTCCATTGGCTGTGGAGGAAACTGGGGAAGGGCAAAGTCAGGCTGGGCAGAGCAGGGGAGAGGTAGAACAAGAGAGAGGGGGTTCAGAGAAAGACCCACACTCATCCCCTCTTCATCCTAGGGCACGCAGGGAATAATAGAGAAGAGAGCAAAGTGGGTTGTGTGGCTTATGAGGAAGGAAAGGGCCCCGATTCCCTTCACAAGGCACACCTGGGGAGGGAGTTTAAAGGAGAGGCAGATGGGAGCTGTATTTGTTGGGAACAAATGTTGAGTTTATCTAGTGTTGGCTGCTGTTCCTGGCATTCTCCCAACTGGTTTGATTTCCTGCTGTGTTACTTCACTTCTGGAACTCCTTATCTTGGCCTGCTGGATTTATTACCTTATTTTGCCCTGGTTGGATTTATAATTTAAAGTTTTCTGTTTATAATGTTTGGATTGGAATATCTGCAGCCAAAGGCTGTTGCAGATTCCTGGGAGAGTTTTTCTCCAGCCTGGAAGGTAACCGGAACATTGGGGGCAAAGTTGGAGCTAATAAAAGGACCCATACTTATTCTCTGGCTGAGTTGCCTTTGTGCCATGCCCCAGATTATCACACCTTTGACCAGCTATGAACATCCTGAGCCCAGACCTCCAAGTGGCTTTCTCAAGTGAAGCAACCCCTTCTTGTTAAAGAGACACGTACGTATCATCACTACCCCAACAGCCATCTTAATAGTCTTCCTCCTCCTCCTCTTCAAAAATTTCATCAGCCGTAGCAGCCTCCAGGGCTGCCAGGGCCTCTGCGACGTCCGCGTCTTCTTCCAGTTCTCCGTTAACCTTGGTGAGGCCATCAGATCTAGCTTCCCAAGCAGGCTCTCTCTTTTTCCTCCCTGAGAGAATCTCGGTGGCTATTTGGTCCTCAAAAGAGAGGTCGAAAGGGCTTGTCCGCCAGACGCCGTCCCCTTCATCCGACTCCCTGCACAGCGGGTTCCAGTTATGGACGATGGTCGTGTTTTCCGTGCTTTGGTTGATTTGCACCAGGTGGTTTGGGAGGTTCTCCTTCCCAACAGTCCTCAATTTCTCAGCATGGTTGTCCTCGGGGAGAAAAGATGGATTATCCAACCAAACGTCTTCGTCTCGCATCTCTGGTAGGGCAAAAATGGGTTCGGCGGTCGTCTGAAAACCCTCCTCCTTGCAAAGAGCATTCGAAGTTTCCAAAGTCTGCTTGAGGTAATTTTCAGGATCAAAAATCTCGAGTTTATCACCTGTTTTTGGCTGGAAGTCTCTTTTGGCTGGAGGTTCAGGCTGCTGAGCAGAAGAGCTGTGCAGGTTAACCTCTTTCGGTTGGGTTTTATGATGAGGGGCGCTGAGATCCTTAGAGGAATGGATCCCATTCACGCTACATTTTACTACGGAGTTCCCAAGTCCTTTGTCTGGAAGAGCAGGGATTCTGTTACTCCAGAGAGCATCTTTGGAGTGGTGGAACCTGCATTGGTTTGCTGCAACCTGCATCTCTGCAATGTGGACTTCGTTTCTATGGCCCAGAATGTCCCTGTTCTGCTTGCAATGGAATTTCCCTCTTTCTTCCTCGTCTGGTTTGTAGAGGTTTATCTCATTGACGTAGGCAGCCGTCTGCACTTCTTGGGGATGGAAGATGTAGCTTGGGGAAAAAAATGAAGAATACCCAGTTATTCCATTTCTCTCTCCTTGTTACGGAGAAACCTGCTCATTTCGCCAGAATTTCTCACCTGAATTTGGAGCATCGTTTACCTTTGTGTGGTAGAAAAGCATGGTGCAACTACATTGAAATGGAATTAAAGTTAACTGACCACTGTCTTGATGTTTGGCAACGCAACTAAAAGAATCCCCCTTACTTCAATGTGCTTTCACTTCTAGTTGACTGTTTAATAGTGTCCGTTGTGGGGAAAACTAATTAACAAATATCTATCTATCCTCAGTATCTATCTATCTATCTATCTATCTATCTATCTATCTATCTATCTATCTATCTATCTATCTATCTATCTATCTATCATCTATCTATCTTATATCTATCATTTGTCTGTCTGTCCATCCGTCTGTCTATCATCTATCTATCTATCTATCTATCTATCTATCTATCTATCTATCTATCTATCTATCTATCTATCTTCTATCTATCTATCATCTATCTATCTTATATCTATCATTTGTCTGTCTGTCCATCGTCTGTCTATCATCTATCTATCTATCTATCTATCTATCTATCTATCTATCTATCTATCTATCATCTATCTATCTATCATATCTATCTTATATCTATCATTTGTCTGTCTATCTATCTATCTATCTATCTATCTATCTATCTATCTATCTATCTTATATCTATCATTTGTCTGTCCGTCCGTCTGTCTATCATCTATCTATCTATCTATCTATCTATCTATCTATCTATCTATCTATCTATCTATCTATCTATCTTCATCATCATCATCTATCTATCATGTCTATCTCTTATATCTATCATTTGTTTGTCTGTCTATTATCTATCTATCTATCTATCTATCTATCTATCTATTTATCATATCTATCTTATATCTATCTTATATCTATCTATCTATCTATCTATCTATCTATCTATCTATCTATCTATCTATCTATCTATCATCATCATCATCATCATCATCATCCATCATATCTATCTCTTATATCTATCATTTGTCTGTCTGCCTGTCTGTCTATCATCTATCTTTATATCTATCTCAATCTATCTCTATCTTTATATTTATCTATCTATCTATCTATCTATCTATCTATCTATCTATCTATCTATCTATCATCTATCTATCATATCTATCTTATATCTATCATTTGTCTGTCTATCTATCTATCTATCTATCTATCTATCTATCTATCATCTATCTATCATATCTATCTTATATCTATCATTTGTCTATCTATCTATCTATCTATCTATCTATCTATCTATCTATCTATCTATCTATCTATCTATCTATCTATCTTATATCTATCATTTGTCTGTCTGTCCGTCCGTCTGTCTATCATCTATCATCTATCTATCTATCTATCTATCTATCTATCTATCTATCTATCTATTATCATCATCCATCATATCTATCTCTTATATCTATCATTTGTCTGTCTGTCTGTCTATCATCTATCTTTATATCTATCTCAATCTATCTCTATCTATCTATCTATCTATCTATCTATCTATCTATCTATCTATCTATCATCTATCATATCTATCTCTTATATCTATCATCTGTCTATCTATCTATCTATCTATCTATCTATCTATCTATCTATCTATCATCTATCTATATATCTATCTCTATCTTTATATCTATCTATCTCTATCTTCTATCTGTCTGTCTGTCTGTCCGTCCGTCCGTCCGTCCGTCCATCCATCCATCCATCTATCTATCGGGTCGGCTTGCAAAATTTAGAAGTGAAAAAATTACTGTGCTAGCCAGCCATCTCAATTAACCTTCTTTGATTTTAGCCCTGCCAGAAATGATATGGAGGCTACCCTACCTTTTAACCATTTTACAGCATTTGCACCCCATCTGGATTCTTCTTTCGTCAGTATCTGTAAAGAGAAAGAGGGTGGGGGGAGGGAAAGAGACATAAGAAGCAGGGAATTTTATGCAAAATAGCAAGAGGTGGGACTTTCCACTTTATTTTTGAAAGTGTGCGTTGGATAAAATGAGTTTCCAATTATGTTTAAACATGGGAAACACTAAGGGTGATGACATTTGACTCAATCAGCATGTTGCATGCACTCCCCTCCCTCCCTCCTATCCTCTCCTTCCCTCCCTTCCTATTATGCCTCCCTCCCTCCCTCCCTCTCTCTTTCTTTCTCTTTCCCTTATCTTCCTTCCTTCATTTGTTCCTTCTTTTCTCTCTCTCTCCTTTCCACCCTCACCCCTGCCCATTCCTTCCTCCCTCCCCTCCCTCCCTCTCCCTCCTTCTTCCTCCCTCCCTCCCTCCTTCCTCCCTCCCTCCTTCCTTCTTTCTTCTTTTCATTCCCTGCCTCCCTCCTTTCCTTTTCTCTCTCTCTCATACTCATTCTCTCATTCTTTCCTATCTAAGGCATCACAAGGTTAAACCAGTAGAAAAACAGCAAAGGCATTTTCTTCCTCGACCAAACAGGACAGTATTAAAAACAGAAAGTATTTCCTTTTGTTAAATATTAACCAGTGGCTTGTTTCCCTCCAAATGGAGTTGGAATGACCTGGAAAGCTCTGCTGAGAACTGAAACAGGAGCAGAGAACCAAATTTAGACTCCCGAGACTGCAAACATGGAGAAGTTATGCTACAGCAGAGAAATTTTTATTTTTATTTATTTATTTATTTATTTGATTTGCCAATTGTTTACAAGATAATAAGTATAAGTGTATACATAGTTGTGAATACATGAAATGGGTACATATAAGAAAAATAAAAGAAGAATAAGAGAAACAATAGGACAGGGACGGTAGGCACGTTGGTGCGCTTATGCACGCCCCTACAGACCTCTTAGGAAAGGGGTGAGGTCAATAGTAGACAGTCTAAGGTTAAAGTTTTTGGGGTTTGGGGAAGAAACTACAGAGTCGGGTAGAGTATTCCAGACATTGACCACTCTATTGCTGAAGTCGTATTTCCTGCAATCAAGTTTGGTGCAGTTAACTTTGAGTTTGTATCTATTGTGTGCTCTTGTGTTGTTATGGTTGAAGCTGAAGTATTCATTGACAGGTAGGACACTGCAATGTATGATTTTATATACCATGCTTAAATCAGACCGAAGACGGCGTAATTCAAGGTTTTCTAGTTCTAGAATTTCAAGTCTGGTGGCATAAGGTATTCTACAACGAGTAGAGGAGTGGATTGAAAATTGAAAAGGTCTACCCAACCAATTCAACCAATTGGCAACGGACTCAATATTTATGATGGTTGTAGGCGTCCCCGGGGGTCATGGGCTCCCCTTTTGCGACCTTCTGACAAGCAAAGGTCAGATTCGCTTAATGGCCATGTTACTAATTGAACAACTGTCACGATTCACTTAGGAACAGTGAAAAGAAAATTCATAAAACATCATCTGCGCTAGAAGGGAGTGGGGTTGGGGAAGAGAAGGAGGAGGAGGAAGAGGAGGACTGTGGGATGCTCGATGCTCTCTGCGCTTGGCTGTTTTCTTACAAAAGTTTCATTACCAAACTAGGTAACATCATCAGTGTTAATCTTCACTAGTTTGGCTAAGGAAACATCTGTACGCAAACAACCAAGCTCAGAGAGCACCAAGGACTCATGTCAACCCTGAGCTACAAATATTCTCCTTTACCAGAATTTGATGTTCGAGCTTGATTTCTCACTTGATTATGAGCCAGCCGTGTGCAGCAGCAGCAGCCGCCACCAAAAAAAAAACCTAATGCCATCCTGGGTTGTATAAACAGAGGCACAGAATCAAGATCACGTGAGGTATATTAGTGCCGCTTTATAAAGCCCCGGTAAAACCACACCTGGAATACTGCAACCAATTTTGGTTATCATACTACGAAAAAAGATATTGGGACTTTGGAAAAAGTGCAGAGAAGAGCAACTAAGATGATCAAAGGCCTGGACACTAAAACATATGAAGAATGACTGCAGGATTTGGGTTTGGCTAGTCTAGAGAAAAGAAGGACTGGGGGGGACGACAGGATAGCAGGATTTCAGTATTGGAGGGGCTGCCATAAAGAGGAGGGGGTCAATTTATTCTCCAAAACACCAGAGGGTAGGATCAGAAACAATGGTTGGAAACTGATCAAAGAGAGAAGCAACCTGGAATTAAGGAGAAACTTGCTAACGGTGAGGATAATTAACCAGTGGAACAGCTTTGCCTTCAGAAGTTGTGGGCGCTCCATCACTGGAGGTTTTTAAAAAGAAACTGGACAGTCACTTGTCTGAGGTGGTATAGGTTCTCCTGCTTGACCAGGGGGATGAACTAGAAGACCTCCATGGTTCCTTCCATATTCTACTATTCTATTCTATTCTATTCTATTCTATTCTATTCTATTCTATTCTATTCTATTCTATTCTATTCTATTCTATTCTATTCTATTCTATTTCTATTCTATTCTATTCCTACTCCTACTCCTACTCCTACTCCTACTCCCACTCCATTTTCTGAGTGGTTTGGTGGCCTAGCCCTAGCCCTGGCCCTAAGTTTCTCTCTCTGGGCACAATGAGAATATATCTGCTGAACAAAACTCTGCATTGGTGACAGGAAGGGCATCCGGCCCTTAAACACTCTGCTAGCTCCATTCAGTTGCCTAGACTCTAACCCTGCAAGGGATTATGGAGTTGTTACAAGATGATGATTGTTCTATTCTGTTTTCTATTCTATTTTCCATTCCAGGATAACAGTGCTCCAATATTGGAGGGGCTGCCACAAAGAAGGGGTGTGTGTGTGTCAAACAACAGTGACGAGAAAACAGGGCAAAAGTCACCCCAACAAATATCTCACCTAACAACAAAAATACTGGGCTCAATCGTGATCATTAAGTCAAGGGCTACGTGCCTTTATAAGGGATGGAAAAAAGAACATTTCGGCATATTGTTTCTATCTTATAAGTTACAAGCAGGGGTGGGATTCTACCGGTTTGGACTGGTTCTGTAGAACTGGTTGTTATGATTCTGTGCAGTTCGGAGAACCAGCAAATCGTGCCCCTGGCTGGCCCCGCCCCTCTCCACCTGCCCCTCCACCTGCCCCTCCCCTCCCAGTCCGTCCTTATCGCGCATGTGCAACATCACATGCATGCCCGACATTGTTGACTGCGTTCTTCCCCGCCAGTCACTCCTTAAGGCAGGGGTGTCCAACCTTGGCAACTTTAAGACTTGTGGACTTCAACTCCCAGAATTCCTCAGCCAGCAAAGCTGGCTGAGGAATTCTGGGAGTTGAAGTCCACAAGTCTTAAAGTTGCCAAGGTTGGACACCCCTGCCTTAAGATATTTCTTTCCCCCCCTCCTGACGATCAGCTGTTCCTATGATCAGCTGTGCCGGGATTCCCCTCGCTGACTTACTGCTTCGCCCAGGAGGCTTCAGGAAGGCAAAAAATGGAGGAGAGGCACAACTCCCCCTGCCCCCCTCCATTTTTTGCCTTCCTGGGCCTGAGGGAAGCTTCCTGGGAGCAAAAATGTGTCCTCCAGGAGGCTCCCCTGAGGTGCAGGTAGCCACAAAATAGGTGTGTGTGTGTGCTGCAAAAAAGAAGCCATGCCCACCCAGTCCCATGGCCATGCCCACCTAGCCACACCCATCTTGCCACATCCACAGAACTGGTTGTTACAAAATTTGAATCCCACCCCTGGTTACAAGAGGTTCTTGAGACAGATGGAGACATGAAAATAAATATTTTCCATTAGCCTACTTACCAACAAATCACAGGGAGTTCCAGGACCATGATTTTAACCTCACGGGCATCTGAAATGATGGTTATGAAAGCTGGTTAGGAGACAAATCGAGATCAGGGGAGGTACTTATACTACTCTATAAAGCCTTAGTAGGATCACACCTAGAGTACTGCATCCAGTTTTGGTCCCCAGACTGAAAAAAAGATGTTGAGGCTCTAGAAAAAGTGCAGAGAAGAGCAACCAGGATGATGAGGGGACTGGAGGCTAAAACATACGATGAACGGTTGCAGGAACTGGACCTGGCTAGTCTAGGGAAGAGAAGAATCAGGGGAGACATGACAGTGGTCTTCCAGTATTTGAGGGGCTGCCACAGAGAGGAGGGGGGGGGTCAAGCTATTTTCCAAGGCACCCGAAGACCAGACAAGGAACAATGGATGGAAACTGAACAAGGAGAATTTCAACCTGGAAATAAGGAGAAACTTTTTGACGGTGAAAACAATCAACCCATGGAACAGAAGTTGCCTTCAGAAGTTGTGGGAGTTTCATCATTGGAAGTTTTCCAGAAGAGACTGGACTGCCATCTGTCAGAAATGGTGTAGGGCCTTCTGCTTGGGTAGGGGGTTGGACTTGATGACCTATAAGGTCCCTTCCAACTCTGTATAATCTGTACATACTGAAGACTAGGATTTTCCTTTGAGAAAGACAGAACGAATAGTCTACGCCCCCAACATTTACCGTTCAAGGAATTCTTGGAGGACAATATTCTTTTGAGATTTCCCGATAAACCCAGAAGAACTACAACATTCACGGGACCTAGGAAGTAAGTTAACTATTTTCAGCCAGCATATTTCTAGAGTTGCTTCCTTCAATAGCTTTGCCTGAAGTTCACTTTTGACCCACTGATCTTATCTGAAACCTGCTCTTAGAGGTGAGACAATCTGGTGCTCTCCAGATATTTATGTTCATAATGTCCATCAGCTTTGGTCAATCAGGTCAAAAATAATGTTAAAAAAAAAAAGGTCAACGTACAACCACAATTGTGCGCAACATGTCCGTTGCTAAGTGAAACACATACTAAGTGAATTTTGGCCCATTTTACAACCTTTCTGGCCCCCACCGCTAAGTGAATCCCTTTAGGAAAGGAAGGAAAGCAGCAAAAGTCTTTCTTTCTCTCCGCCAGAAATGAGTCTTTGGGACCCTGCAAGGCCTCCTGCTCCAAGAGGCTGCGCTGGCAAGACAAGTCTCACAAAGACTCATTTCTGGCGGAGTTTGGGGGAGAGAAAGAAAGAAAGACTTCTGCTGCTTCTGCTGCTTTTCTTGCATGAAGCCAAAAGTCTCTCTCTCTCTCTCTTTCTCCCGCTGAGAACAGAGCTGGAGACAGTATCCTGTGATCCCAAATAAAGAATGATTGATCGGTAGGAAAACGGGGTGAGAAATTTTCCTGCAGACTTTTGGGGGGATTTTCCCAGGGTCTCTGGTCCACGGGATTTAAAATTTGGTGGTCCCTGAGGTCCAAAAGGTTGGTGACCCCTGATCTAAAGGACTTCAGTTAGATATTTGTGCATGACAGAAAAAAAATATCCAAACGAATTTCCAAAACACCGCAGAGTTCAAAAGCTCTTCCTTGCTAGCAATCTGTCTTAAGCTGTGCTGCTTCCAGATGTAACGTATGACATGTAGTTTATCCTGACTTGGGTGACTGTTTACCTTGGTGGGAAACCTGCACTCCCCACAGAGACGAATGGAAAAGGCAGCACTGAGCCAGTTGGATGGCAAATCTACTCTGGGGCTGCTTACCTGTCCAACTAGTTTTCTTTTTTTAGGTGGGCTGATGTCAGAAGAATTGTGGTTTCACCTCTAGCCTGCAACCGTGGACACACACACCACAACTCCCCGGGCTGCTTTGATTCATTTTGTCAACATGTTTTTGCTCTCTTGCCACCTTCAATCCTGTGAAGGCCTTTGTCAATCCCCTCCAGAACTGGTCAAACGGGAAGTGGAGTTGCAGAGGAAAAAAAATTGTCCCATATATATATATATATATATTCCCATATAAATATATATATATATATTTCCCCATCTTGTTTTGGAAATACGATTTGGAACAGGAAAGCATACAAAAGGATTGAGTAAGGCTTGATAGATTAATAAAGGTAGCCCTGGAGTTAGGACCACATATGAGCCCAACATTTGTGTTGCTAAGTGAAACGTTTGTTAAGTGAGTTTGGCCCATTTCTATCTATATCTATATATCTATAATCTATACCAAGTCTCTATGGTTAGACTCTGTGTTATCTAATATTTATATGTCCATATCCAATCTGTCTGCTTAAGACTCTATGATTTACCCTCTGAATTATATCTATATCTATACCTATACCTATATATCTGTATATCTGTATCTACATCTATATCTAACTATATATCTATAAGCTATATCAACTCTCTGTTTAGACTATGATTTACCCTCTATTTTATTATATCTATATCATTTATATCTATATGTATATATATCTATATTATAAACTATGAAGTCTATATGCTTAGACTCTGCGATTTACACTCTATATTATCTAATATTATATGTCCATAATCAACCTCTCTTCTTAGAGCCTTAGACTCTATAATTTATGTTATATTCTGGGCATGGGTGCAAGTAATTGAGACGAGTCAGTGACTTAGTGAACTTCAACTCTTTATTAAGGATCAGAAAAACAGAGAGCAAAACCCTTGGGCAGCAGTAGCCCTTTTATAGAGCTAGCTACTGACCTGTTAACCAATGACCTGTGTCCACATGCTTAACTTTTGCCCAATGAAAGATGTTAAACTAATAGCCAACCAGGTTGCTCCGTGAGGACCAATCCCAGTTCACTATCCAAGGGCCAATCTAAAGTGCAGGATTTCAAGCCTGCTTAACATAATGTTAATAAGTTTTATTAAATGGTTTTTTGTTAGTTCATAACAATTTACTTTCTGTTTTATTATATCTATATCATCTATGTCTATCTACTAGCTCGATACCCATGCTTAGCTACAAAACTTATGTGGTCGGGCTTAGTTTTGGGGGAGGAAAATAAGGGGAAAAAAATTCTGCCTCTGCTTACCAGCTCCATCGGTATTCATCTGGTTAGCGTCCTGTCAGTGTGTGAGAGAGTTGAGGGCTGTTTGGAAACTGAAACAGTATTTGCTGTGTGAGCAAGGAGACAGCAAGGAGCCCGGGCGTGGCTTAGCTCAACTGTTCTGTAGATGGTTGCTGCTGTGAAACTAAAACTGAAAAAACTCTTCTGCTTGTGTTTTGCATTTAGAACATATTTCTTTTCAGGTGGGAAGGGGGGAGTAGAACTCCTTAACATTAGAGTGTGTTAATAATAATATCCAAAATGCTAATGCTCTGATGGTTACTTCAAAAATCCTTTCTTAGTGAGCACCTAGAAGCCAAGAGGAACATAGATGCCAAATTTCAAGTTTGTGAGCTTTACAGTCTGGAGATTTTGTGATGATGCGTGAGTGATATTTCGCTTTTATCTATCTATCTATCATCTATCTATCTATCTATCTATCTATCTATCTATCATCTATCTATCAATCAAACCTATCAAGTCTCTATGCTTAACTCTGTGATTTACTCCCTGTATTAGCTAATGTTTATGTATCCATATCAAACCTCTCTGCTTAGACTCTACGATTTACCCTCTGAATTATTATGTCGATTATCTATATCATCTATATCTATATCTGTTTCTCCATATTTATATCTAACTATATATCTATAATCTATTTCAAGTCTCTCTGCTTAGACTCTACAATTTACTCACTGTATTAGAGTCCACCTGCTTTTATTGAAGTTTATGCATCCTGGAACTGCCTTATGCGGGGATGCCCTAAACCGGGAAATGAGATGGATTTTATTAGGGTTGTTTGCATGATCAACAGAATTTGCATTCCATGCTCCACAAAAGAACTCAGAAACAGGCAGTTTTATTGGAGGAAGGGGAAAAAAAATATTACCCAGGAGGAAATCAAAAAAATAGCAAGTACAAAGTAATGTTTTCTCATTCTTGGTCATAAATAGCCTTTCTTTTTTAGATCTACCCCTATACTGGTGATAATCAGAAGATCTATATGCATGTTCCTAAGTGTGATGACCCGGGGCGTGACACAAAAACAACCAACTCACAAAAATAGAAGAAAGTCCATTTAATGCCTCCAACTGGGCCCCAATGTCCAATTATCCTCGGCAGGATATCAAACTCTTAAAGAAAACAGTTTACGGAGGGAGTAAATGCAGTTCAGACCCAATGTAAAGTTAATTCGAAATAAAAAAAACCAATACAAACCACACTGAAGGAATTACTACAACAGGCAAGGATGATTAATTGCAGACTTCTACCAGATAATAGCAGCAACCACAGTTGGGAGGAAGCTAAAACACAGATAAGCTCCAACAAGAATAATACACACTTTGCTTCCAGCACCTTTGCCATGCGCAGTTTGTCCTTTTAACCAGTCCTCCCAGGTGCAGCCCATGAAGGGGATCAGGGCCCCTTCCTCTCCTGTAGACCATGCCACTCATGTTTCTCCCTTATCCACTCCTCCCTGTGTGCCCTAGGATGAAGAGGGGATGGGCCTGGATCTTCCTCTGAATTCCCATCCGGCCTGTGCCCTTCCAGTTTCCTCCACAACCACCGGAGCCACACTCCCACTCCCTGTCAGCTGTTCCATCTCTCCCTTGGAGTCAGACTCCAACAGGGGCATGACACTAAGCAAGACTAGATAGCTCTTCAAATACTGCAACCTCACAACTTGTTTTATTTTATTTTAATATTTCACGGTGCAGTGCAACATATCGATGCTACTAGACCATGAATTCCAAAATCTGAAAGGACTGGCTTCATCCAAAATAGAAGGGCTGAAGAAGAATAATTTTACAGGTTTATATCTTTGCCCTTCTAAGCATGTTTTGCTGCACTTCACTTGGAAACATTATTAAAAACCATATTAAAAAAAGGCTAACATCGCTGTTGGAAGTAAGTCACAAAGCGAGTCAAGAGATTAACAGATCGCATAATCAAGATCACGTGAAGTGCCGCTTTATAAAAGCCACATTATTCCTCCTCCTCCTCCTCCTCCTCCTCCTCCTCCCTGCAAACCCCACTCCCTTCTACACTGATACTATTACCTAGCTGGGTCACGAAACGTCTGCATGAAACCAACCCAGCTCAGAGAGCACCAAGGACCGTACAGTTGAACCCTGAGCTAAAACTATTTCCCCTTTATTGAAACCAGGCATTTTTCTGGTTTGTCAGTATTTTGAACCGTTCTTAAAATTGGAACAGGAGAACTTCATCCTCTGAGGAAAGGGCTACAGGGGGCACGACAGAAATCCAGCCTGGTTAAAGAGCAAAGAAGAAGCAAGAACATCTGCTGAGGATGCGAGGCAGGAAGCGATAAGGATAAATGAAACCTTCTTCACAGGGAAGAAGTTATTTGTATAAACCTGGTCGGTGTGTTCTGAATCATTCAGGTTCTCTTTTATGAATTGGATTATCTAGTTTCCTCGGGTGCCAAGTCACATGGAGGAAGTTAGAAATTCTGGAGGAATATCACCTCCAACCACCCCCAGCTAAAAATGTAAACATGTCAGGCTAGTCAAACTGCTCCTGTTGTTAATTTACCACTTCTTTTTTTTTTTTTTAAATTTTAAAGAGCCTTTATTGAAATTAAGATATTAAAATACAAACATGTCTATAAAAAGTAAAACAAGTCAATACAATTCACCATCATTCTGTGACAGTACAAAAAAATAATAATCTTGGCTGTATTCATACATTCTAAATATTCATACATTTCAACAGGTTCTCATTAATCATATACATATGCAAATTTTTTAAAAACTAATTTTTAACCTATACCTTTCCTATTTCTACTGTCTATCCATTGATCTCAATTGTTCCAAGTTGCATGATATTCTGAGTCTTCCTTGTGATTCAGTTCTATAGTCCAGGGGTCGCCAACCTTTTGGACCTCAGGGACCACCAAACTCATATTTTTAAATCCCGCAGACCAGAGACCCTGGGAAAATCCCCCAAAAAGTCTGCAGGAAAATTTCCCACCCCATTTTCCTACCGATCGATCATTCTTTATTTGGGATTGCAGGATACCATCTCCAGCTCCATTCTCAGGGGAGGGAGAGAGAGAGAGATTTTTGGCTTCATGCAAGGAAAGCAGCAGAAGCAGCAAAAGTCTTTCTTTCTCTTCCCCAAACTCTGCCAGAAATGAGTCTTTGCCGGCGCAGCCTCTTGGAGCAGGAGGCCTTGCAGGGTCCCAAAGACTCATTTCTGGCGGAGTTTGGGGGAGAGAAAGAAAGACTTTTGCTGCTCTCCTTGCGTGTAGCCAAAAGCAGAAGAAGAAAGAAGCGGAAAGAAGCAGCCCGGTGGCCAGGTGAGGCGCGTGGGGTGAGTGGGGCAAGCTCCCCCCTTCTGCCCTTTCCCCCCTCCCCTCACTACCTCATGTTGTTCACAATGCAAGCGATGCAAACCTTGTGTTCCCAGAGGTCATGTGGGCGGTGCAGCCTTGTGTTCCCGCACAGCCTGGATTAATTGCTTTGGGGGTGACATTTCTCTGCGGACCACCAAAATGTTCCCATGGACCACCAGTGGTCTGGCCCACTGGTTGGCGACCTCTGCTATAGTGATTCTATCCATTTGTGTGCATTCAAAGATTTTTCAGATTATTAAACAATCTGATGGTACAGTAGACATTTTCCAAGCTTGTGCTTGTAATTCTATTATTATTAAAATGTGCCTGTATTCTATTATCCCAAAATAGATTACTAGGGATAGCTGCTGGCTCTCTTGAACTTTCTTTCAGGCAGGTGAGAGTTGCGCACAACGACAGGCCGTCCTCGAACGTACGACCATGACTGAGCCCCAACCTTGCCGTCGCTCAGTGAGGCGTTTGTTAAGTGAGGGGTTTTTTTGGCCCTGTTTTATGCCTTTCCCGCTTACCTTGGTTAACGGAATCACCACAGTCGTTAAATGGGCAACCCAGTTGTTAAGTGAATCTGTCTTCCCCATGGACTTTGCGCATCAGAAGGTTGCAAAAGGGGAAATCATGTTGATCTTGGGACACAGGACCCTGGTCGTAAGTGTGAACCAGTTGCCATGCTTCCGAATTTGGATCACGTGAACATAAGGAGGCGGCAAAAGGTTTGTAAGTTTGAAAAATGGTCATAAGTCCCTTTTTTGCAGTGCCAGCCACTAAATGAGCTGTGATAATTTGCCTTACAACAGGTAGTCCTGCAACTTACAACTGCAACTGAGTCTGCAACCAAGTGCGCACGACCCGTGTATATCCCCTACCCTTGTGGATATGCCCGCAACCTCCCATGCACTGTGCACCTCTGTGCATGTGCACGCAACCCCTGTGCACCCCCGCTCCTGCACATATGCATGCAACCTCCCACACACTGTGCACCTCTGCGCATGTGCACATGACCCCTGTGCGCCCCCACCCCCCTGCACATACGCACATGACCTCCCATGCACTGTGCACCTCTGTGCATGCGCACACGGCCCGTGCACCCCCCCTGCACATCTCCCACAACATGCCCTGCCCCCCTCGCATGCACGGCAAATACCCAACAATCAGCTGGCTGGTGGGAGGCATGTACGCATGCACAGCGGATCTGTTCCGGGCGATGGCTCGTGTGCTGCCAGAAATGGCTCTGCATGCCACTTCCGGCACGCGTGCCATAAGTTTGCCATCACGGGCCTAAACTTCGTCTGATGAAAAAAGTGAATGTTATGAGCAAACGTCAAATCAAAATTTGGCACACAAATGCGTCGGGGGGAGGTTTTATCAAGCAACTGCTTTTTTTTGTTTCCTACAAGGGAGAACACTCATTTCTTTGTAAAAGATGGTGTGAAAAATCATAAGGGCGTTTCAAATAGTCATGCCAAGCTAGGTCTTTATCTCCCAAAGCAACCTCTTCTTCTTTTTTTTTTTTTTAAAAAGGTATTTTGTTTTTCATCCCACCTTTATGAAGGCAGCAAGCGTGTGATGAGCCGGAGTGTAACACAAACGTAATAAAATCCAAAACATAAATAAATGTCCTTTAATGCCTCCAACTTGCCCCCACTGTTCAATAATTCTCAGTTGGAGATTAAACTTATTCAAAAATAGTCTTCAAAAGAAAGCAATACAGTCCGAACTCAATGAGCAGATGAAGGTGAAATAAAATACCAAAACAAACTATAATGAAGGAATTTCCACAACGGACCAGGATAAGTAACCACCAACTTCAAGGAGATAACAAGGCACAGTCTGTTGGAAGGACGCCAACCAAGATAACTTCAGCCCAAAATAAAACATGCTTTGCTTCTGGCAATGCTGTGTTTTAACTGTCTCTCTCATATACTATTCTCCCCAGCTGCAACCAATGAGGGGGATCATGGCCCCTTCCATGACCAGTTGTTATTAAAAGTACACAGCTAAGGGCAATTAAAGAGGTGTAGATGTGAAAGCCACTTTATTAAGGTCATAGTAATCACTGGGAATCTTATTGGCTTAGCAAAGTGACACCAACCTCTGGCTTAAGGTGCAAAGAAATAATGAACATGTAAAATGCCCTATTGTAAGCATCTTTAAGTACAAATCAGTCCACAGGGAAGGAATTAAATCCTGATTTTTGCTGTCCTCAGCAGAAAAAGATATATAACACACAGCCTTCAAGCTGTCACTCTAGTTTGTTTGTTTGTTTGTTTGCTTGTTTGTTTTTCTTTCTTTTTCTTTCTTTCTTTCTTTCTTTCTTTCTTTCTTTCTTCTTTCTTTCTTTCTTTCTCTTTCTTCCTTCCTTTCTTTCTTTCTTGCTTCCTCTCTTCTTCCTCTCTTCCTTCCTCTCTTCCTTCCTCTCTTCCTTCCTTCCTTCTTCTTCTTCTCTCTTCCTTCCTTCCTTCCTTCCTTCCTTCCTTCCTTCCTTCCTTCCTCTCCCTCCCTCCCTCCTCCCTCCCTCCCTCCTCTTCCTTCCTTCCTTCCTTCCTTCCCTTCCTTCCTTCCTTCCTTCCTTCCTTCCTTCCTTCCTTCCTTCCTTCCTTCCTTTCTTTTCCCCATGTAGTTTTCATTTCATTCAAAACTAATCAAGGAGAAAGCCTTCCCTCCCCCCACCCCTTCAGTAAGGCCAAAGAATTGGAAAGAATACCATAAATTCTGTAAATAAAAATGGGGACAGTTCACAAAGATTACTAGGTGCAAATAGAAATACATACATACATACTCTTTCCATAGCAAGGAAGATATGGCAGGAATGGTGACATCGGATACTTTATTTAAAGAGGAAAATGGGTTCTTATTTGGATGTCACTTCTGGAATTTGTGCTTGTGAAGAAAAAAAATGAAACTTTGATTTTGGTTTTGTTGATTAGGAAAGATTTGGTGTTATAGAAATGGGCGAGTTATATATTAACATGTAAAAGCAAAAAGTTGAGGTCGGAGTGTGTTTATCTTCTACTGTGCTAAGAAGAGTTGGAAGTCTATCCATCCATCCATCCATCCATCCATCCATCCATCCATCCATCCATCCATCCATCCATCCATCTATCCATCTATCCATCTATCTATCTATCTATCTATCTATCTATCTATCTATCTATCTATCTATCTATCTATCTATCTATCTATCTATCTATCTATCTATCTATCTATCTATCATCTATCTATCTACCTATCTATCTATCTCAGCATCTACTTCTGTCCTACTATCATAGCGCCATTGAGAATGTCCTGACATCCGGCATTCTTGCATGATACGGGAGCAGCTCTTTATGTACTACAGACTATTATATTAAAGCTTCTTCTATTATTTTTTTTTTCTTCCTCTATCTTCCTCTCTTCTCTCCCTTCTCCTTCCCCTCCTCCCTTCCTCCCCCTTCCCCCCTTCTATCTTCCCCCTTCCTAACCCCCCCCCCCCCCCTCCTCCTCCCCTCTACAGAGAATAATTAAAACTGCCCAGAATATCATTGGGCTCCAGCTACCAGCCCTGGATGACATCTTCACATGTCGCTGTTTGAGGAAGTCGCACAACTTTCTCAGAGACTCTTCCCATCCTGCTTACAATCTTTGTGACTGTTGCCTTCTGGCAGAAGATACAGAACCATTAAAACTTGGACCACACATTTTTCTGAACAGTTTTTATCCCAGAGCTATAACTGTACTTAACAAGGACCACCATCAGTGAGCTGTTGGACAGCATTACTTGGTCTGTTGTGTGGATGCTTGTGTGTTACAACTAAGGAAAGTTGTAAAATGGGGCAAAATTCACCAAACCACCTTTTTTCCTTAGCCACAGAAATTTTGAGCTCGGTCGTGATTGTATGTCAAGGATTTTCTAGAGAAGCTTCCCTTGGGCTCTGTAGCCAAACCTGGTGATCACAAGAATGGAGTTAAACCTTAACAAGTGGCCTGGTATTTCTTCTGCAGGGGACGCTGAAACTAGGTTATGTTTGTAAGTGACATACCCGGCATTTAATGTCTCAGCGCAAATTTTTACAAGGGCCAGAGGCAGAGAATGTACAAAACAGGTTTGAAAACTTCAGCATCACCTAAATTCGGGCTGTTCAAGAGCTTGGCAGAAATCTCTGCCTGAATGGAGCCTGCATATGAGTGATGCCTTCCCTTCTACAGGCCCTTTTTCTTATTATTTTTTTTTTCAATTGAATGTGCTTCCCGACCTCAAGTGTGGATTTTCCTGCAATTAGTTCTACCCTGTTTCCCCCAAAATATGACCTACCTTGAAAGTAAGTCCTAGCCTGATTTTTTTTACACGTGCGCCCAATATAAGCTCTACCCCCGCAAAATAAGCCCTTATTAAGATCCCGTCCACTCCAGAGTAGACGGGTAAAAATTAAGCTAGGGTGGGGATGGAGGGGGGTGGGTGGAGCTGCCCTACTACTTACCTTTGGACAATTGTAGCCAGGCCTTGCACACCCCGACAACTGCCTTGCCGGCCCCTTTCTTCTGCAGGCCAGCAAGGCTGGCAAGGTTTTCCTGAAGGCCTCTGTAGCTCCGGATTGATCTAGAACACTATTATTGGCTGCAGAGGCCTTCAGGAAAGCCTTGCCGGCCACAAAAAGACTTCCTAAAGGCCTCTGACAGCAAAAAGGAGGCCGGAGGCAACGTGCGCAAGTGAGGTTAGTCTGTGGATGACATCCCCCCAAAATAAGACCTGGTGCCTTTTAGGTGGCAAAAAAATTATAAAAAAATTTAAGACATTTTTGAGGAATCACTGTAGCACTCTAAGAGAAGAATAAAACATTTTGTCTTTGTATTCCATTGTAAGAGAGCTTTTCTAGATCTTTCGTTCTACTCCCGTTTGCTCCAAGCTAAAAGGCTGATGGTGCTGTTTGACAAGATCCTTTTTCAAGTTTAAAATGCCCCTTGGCAGGTAGGATAAAGAAGTGCACTGTTTCAAATAGTGACATTTTCACAGATACAGGTTCCCAGAACATCAAGACTCTATTCCTGATTGACTCACTAGATTTTTAAAGGTTATTTTTTTTGATCCCATCTTTATTATTTTTTGTAAATAACTTAAGGAGGTAGACATACCTCTTCTTTTCCCCCCACAATCCTGTGAGGTGGCTTGGGGTGTGTGAGTGTGACCAGCTTAAAGTCACTTAGCTGGATTTCATGCCGAAGGTTGAACTAGAACTCCCCGTCTCCTGGTGATTGGACCAAAGTCACCCAGTCAGCTTTGGACTAAAACTCCCAGTCTCCTGGTGGTTGGACCGAAGTCATCCCATCAAGCAAGAGGCTGACTCTGTAAACCGCTTAGAGAGGGCTGCAAAAGCACTGTGGTGGGATATTGATAGTCCTTCCTTCCTTCCTTCCTTCCTTCCTTCCTTCCTTCCTTCCTTCCTTCCTTCCTTCCTTCCTTCCTTCCTTTCCCTTCCTCCCTCAGTGGTTAGAATGCAGTATTGTAAGCTAACTCTGCCCACAGCCATAAGTTCGATTCTGACCGGCTCAAGGTTGACAGCCTTTCATGCTTCCGAGGTGGATAAAATGTGGACCCAGATTGTTGGGGGAAAGAGGCTGACTCTGTAAACCACTTAGAGAGGGCTGTAAAATACTGTGAAGCGGTAGATAAGTCTAAGTGCTATTGCTATTGCTATTCCTTCCTTCCCTTCCTTCCTTCCTTCCTTCCTTCCTTCCTTCCTTCCTTCCTTCCTTCCTTCCTTCCTTCCTTCCTTCCTTTCCTTTCCTTTCCTTTTCCTTTCCTTTCCTTTCCTTTCCTTTCCTTTCCTTCCTTCCTTCCTCCCTCCCTCCCTCCCTCCCTCCCTCCCTCCCTCCACAGTGGTTAGAATGCAGTACTGCAGGCCAACTCTGCCCACTGTCTGGAGTTCGATCCTGACCGGCTCAAGGTTCACCCATCCTTCCATCCTTCCAAGGTCAGTAAAATGAGGACCCAGATTGTTGGGGGCAAGAGGCTGACTCTGTAAGGGCTGTTAAGCAATGCAAAGCAGTCTGTAAGTCTATTGCTATTGCTTCCACGCATGCAAAGAAGCGAAAATGCCCTGAATTTTCCTTGAAATAATCCTTTTCCATTGCAGTATCTTTGCTCCTGGCTCAAGCAACCAGAGTCAATTGTCCCAGCAAAATAATTAGAGGACTTAACAGCTTTGTAGAAAGAAACATAAATCTGATTGTGCCAACACAGGGCAACCAGGAGTTGCAAGGCTGTTCTAATCAAGACTTTTATCTCTTGAGGGCGTCCTATTGACTGGAGGACAGCCTACTATTTCCAGACAAGGAAAGTAGTGTAATTGTGAGGTGGCTCCAAACAAACTTCTATTTTTTCTACCTCCCCACTGAATTGAAAGGTGTTTGATTTCTTTATCTTAACCTTATTTACCATCCTGCCTTGAAACAATGCTTGGAGGCTGAAACAAGCATTTGTTCCTTTAAGCGATTTAGTATATTGCTTGGCATCGGACCAACCTGCCAATTCATCCATCCTTGGCTTCCCCAGAAGAATAGGGTCTCTGTTCAAACCTACCAACCCAAACAGGAGTAAAATGACTCAAATACAACGAAGCATTAGACAACGCAACAGGACAAACTTAAGACTGTTAAAAATGAGCAGCGGCTACACGAGATGGTGTTCCCTGTCCCTTAATTCTGGTCTCAAAAGCCTTGAAACAGCAGACCGACCAGTAGTGGGATCCAGCCAGTTTGCACCACTTTGGGAGAACCGGTTGTTAATTTTCTGAGCAGTTTGGTGAACTGGTTGTTGGAAGAAATCATTAGGGCAGAGATCTGATTGTTAAATTATTATTTATTGTTAATTGCTTTATTAAGTCACTGAGGCTGACTTAAAAAGAATCAACCAGAGGTGGTATTCAGCCGATTCTGACCAGTTTTGGAGAACCGGTAGTGGAAATTTGGAGTAGTTCTGGAGAACTGGCAAATACCACCTCTGACTGGCCCCACCCCATCTATTCTCTGCCTCCCGAGTTCCAGCTGATTAGCTGGGTCTTCTTTGGCTGCCCTGCACAGGAGAACGGAGCTGGAAAGCAGGTTAGTGGGGTGGGGAG
Source organism: Notechis scutatus (assembly GCF_049901735.1). Classification (NCBI taxonomy): domain Eukaryota; kingdom Metazoa; phylum Chordata; class Lepidosauria; order Squamata; family Elapidae; genus Notechis; species Notechis scutatus. The sequence continues at coordinate 54,663,174 of NC_142012.1, forward strand.
GGAATGGGGATTTTGCAGTAACCTTCCCCCAGGGGTGGGGAAGGAATGGGGATTTTACAGTATCCTTCCCCTGCCATGCCCACCAACCCATGCTCACCAATTCATTCCCCCAAACCACACCCACCAAGCCATGCCACACCCACCAAGTCACACCTACAGAACCGGTAGTAAAAAAATTTGAATCCCACCACTGGAATCAACCCACAAAGGGTTTTTCCAGCATCTAGCATGAGAGCTGTCTTCCTCTACTTGTCCCAGTAGAGAAGAGGTGGACCAGAGTTGGTATTCAGCAGGTTCTGACCAGTTCTGGAGAACCAGTTGTGGATATTTTGAGTAGTTCGGAGAACTGGCAAATACCACCTCTAGCTGGAGATTTTACAGTATCCTTCCCCTGCCATGCCCACCAAGCCACACCCATAGAACTGGTAGTAAAAATATTTGAATCCCACCACTGAGGTGGATCTGTTCTCCAAAGCACCAGAGGGTAGCACAAGAAGCAACGGGTTGAAACTTATCAAAGAGAGACTCAACGTAGAAGTAAGGAGAAACTCCAGAACAATTAATCAGTGGAACACCTTGCCTTCAGAAATTGTAGACGCTCCATTGATGGAAGTTTCCAAAAATAGACTGGACTACTGTTAGGCTGGGATGGTATAAGGTCTCTGCTTTGAGCAAGGGGCTAGACTAGAAGGGCAATCTCAAAAACAGTAACTGTAAGAGCTATTCCCCAAAACACCCGAAGGTCAGACAAGGAATAATGGATGGAAATTAATCAAGGAGAGAATCAACCTAGAAATAAGGAGGAATTTTCTGACAGTGAGAATCATCAACCGATGGAACAGAAGTTGCCTTCGGAAGTTGTGGGAGCTTCATCACTGGAGGCTTTCAAGAGGAGACTGGATTGTCATCTGTGAGAAATGGTGTAGGGTCTCCTGCTTGGGCGGAGGCGGGGGGGGGGTTGGACTTGATGACCTGCCAGGTTCTTTCCAACTCTGATTATCTGTTAATCACTTAAACATGAGTCAGCGGTGTGTGGCTGCAGACAAAAGAGCCAATGCAATCCTTGGTTGTATAAACAGAAGCATAGAATCAACATCACATGACTTATTAGTATCACTTTTGTACAGCCTCAGTAAGGCCATACCTGGAATCCTGCCTCCAGTTTTGGACACCAGATTATAAAAAAAGGATACTGAGATTTTGGGAAAAGTGCAAAGAAGTGCAACTAAGACGATTAAAGGCCTGGAGACTAAAACTTATGAAGAACATTTGCAGGATTTCCTGATAGAGAGGACAATTATGCAGTGGAATAACTTAACTGCAGAAGTTGTGGGCGCTTGATCCCTGGAAATTTTTAAGAAGTGTCTGGACAGCCCCTTGTCTGAAATGGTATATGTTCTGGTTGAGCAGGGGGCTAGACTAGAAGACCTCCAAGGTCCCTTCCAGCTCTATTTTGATTAGATTGACTTCTCAGAACTCTTCCAGTCCTATGAGTCTATGTTCTATTTACGTCACAGCCTTCATGAGCCCAGAAAGTATGGACTTATTTATGCAAATGGAATGCTTTCCCTTTCCCTTCACCTTAATTACATGATGTTCTCCAGAATATGCAAACATCCCATGGCTCATCTCTCTGGGCCAAAGGTTGGACATGACCTCATTTTTTGAAGTTTGCTCAACATGATCAAAGTAAGGGATGCTTTGTAGCATGTTTTGTTAGCTTTGCTTTTCAATGTATTTACTAGGAAATCATTTCTGCCTATGCCAGGGGTGTGCAGCCTGAGGCTCTGGAGCGCCATGCGGCTCTTTCGGCCCTCTATTACAACTCCCTGTTGGCTGATCCCACCACTGGCTGGACCCTCCCCTCCCCGTCACTCCTTGCATGGCCTGAGAAGGTAAGGGTGATGGTGGAGGATGGAGACTCACTACATATTCCAGAGCAGGAGACAACTGGGTAGGAATGAGTGACATCGAGTTGGCCATGCCCATCCAGTCACAACGGTTGTTAAATTATTGGCTCCCTGTGTTTTCTCTTCTGTGGGAAATGGGTCCAAATGGCTCTTTGAGTGTTAAAAGGTTGCAAACCAGAGGTGGTATTCAGCTGATTCGGACTGGTTCTGAAGAACCGGTAGTGGAAATTTTGAGCAGTTTGGAGAACCGGCCAATCCTGCCCCTGACTGGCCCCACCCCCATCTATTCTCCACCTCCCATTGAGTCCCAGCTGATCGGCTGGGTCTTTTTTGGTTACCCTGCACAGGAGAATGGAGCTGGAAAGCAGGTTAGTGGAGTGGGGAATGGGATTTTGCAGTCCCTTCCCCTGGAGTGGGGTGAAAATGGGATTTTACAGTATCCTTCCCCTGCCATGCCCACCAAGCCACGCCCACAGAACTGGTAGTAATTTTTTTTTGAATCCCACCACTGTTGCAAAGCCCTGGTCTACACCATTGTGCAAAGTTACTTCTGGATGGCTGATTTGAATTTAGTTTAGTTTAGTTTAATTTATTTATCATTGCACCTCATACAACAAAATTAAATACCATCTTCAGTGTACGTTATGACTATGAAAATAAAACACAAACACACATCCTTCACATGCTAAATAATTGAATTGACCACCCCCCCGATATTGCATTAATATCGCACTAGACCATAGAATTCAAAAGAGCTACTGCCCTGAGATAGAAGCTGTTTTTCAGCCTATTTATCTTTGTTTTTATTATCCTGTACCATCTGCCAGAAGATAACAGTTTTAAAAAAAGGCTGCCCAGGATGAGATGGATCTTTGAAAATGTTTTGAACTTTCTTAAGGTAGCAGGAGCTATAAAGCTATAAAGATGTCCTTCCATGTATGTTGTTGCTAAGTTGTCTTTCCTGCCCTCTACACAAACCCATCCAGATAGTTGTCTGTGTCCATTCGAAAACCTTAAAATATTGTACAGGCATGTGTGTTCCAAACTTGATAACTCTTAAGACCTGTGGACTTCAAATCCCAGACTTTCCCAGCCAGTAATGGTGGCTGGGGAATTCTGGGAGTTGAAGTCCACAAGTCCACATGTTGTCAAGGTTGGACATCCCTACTATAAAATTGGGTTGTTTTTAAAAAACAAAAAACAAAAAAACAAAATTGCAACTCCCCAAGAAAAGAAAAGAAAAGAGACCATGCTGCACAGTTGTGTTTATTTTGAGCGATTGCCCTGCCATTGCAACCTCAAAAATATGACCATTAGTTCTCTCGTGGATGCTCTCTCCTTCTTCAGCTGATGGAAAACATTCATAGGTTAGGAAGCACCATGGAAACAGGAATAACTTTACAATATGTCCCCAGTTGAGACGTTTGCTGCTTGCTCCAGACTTACACACCACGTAAATGAAGGAGGCATGGAGAGAGGTAAAAGCAATATCTTTTTTTTAAAATAAATTTTTATTGGTTTTTAAAAACAAACATAAACAAACAAAACATAAAAACATCAAGCCATCTTCCATATGTGTACATACGGTGTGCCGGTTGGTTTACAACTTGTTTTGTGCTTCCATTTCTTAGTCTTCAATTACAATCACATTGCATATAATCTCGTATTTTCAATCAAAAATTAAATACCTTAGTATCATTATTAATCAATCATTTGACTATACTTTTGTTCATTCATGTTTTACAAGATAATCATAATTTACTTAGTTTGTTTTATAACAGTTCATATTATCATCCCAAATCTATCCTAACATCATTTTGTAGATATAATAAGAAAGAAGTACATCTTTATATATTTATTATTTTCTAAGAGTCTACATATTTCATTACTGTATTTTATTGTCTAACCATTGATAGAATAGATCCCAAATTTTATAAAATTGTTTATCCTCTTGTTCTCTAATTTCAAATGTCAATCTACTCATTTCAGCACATTCCAATATTTATAAAAGCAATATCTTACCATAGCTGTCAAAATATGTCTACTGCTATGACAATATTCAAGAACCATTTATTAGCCTACTAATATCATTCCACCATCATATAACACCGGTGCCATTGTCTAGCTATATTTGGTTTTATTTATTTACTAACTAACTTACTTATTTTACTGATTTATTTATTTCGAAGGGATGCGGTGGCTCAGTGGCTGAGATGCTGAGCTTGTTGGTCAGAAAGGTTGGCAGTTCGGCGGTTCGAATCCCTAGCACCACGTAATGGAGTGAGCTCCTGTTACTTGTCCCAGCTTCTGCCCACCTAGCTGTTCGAAAGCACATAAAAATGCAAGTAGAAAAATAGGGACCCCTTTGGTGGGAAGGTAACAGCATTTTGTGTGCCTCCGGCATTTAGTCCTGCTGGCCACATGACCATGGAGACGTCTTCGGACAGCGCTGTTTCTTCGGCTTTGTAATGGAGACGAGCATCACCCCCTAGAGCCGGAAACGACTAGCACATATGTGCAAGGAGGGGAACCGTTACCCTTTTAACCTGCAATTATTGTTTGTTTTAACAAGTAACTCAAGGCGGTGAACATAACCAACATACCTTCCTTTTCCTATTTTCCTTACCACAACAACAACCTGTGAGGTGAGCTGGGTTCACAGAAAGGCACTAGGCCAAAGTTACTCAATTGGCCTTCACGGCTAAGGCAGAACTAGAACTTCCAGTGCCTGGATTTCTAGTCTGGTGCCTGAACCACTAGTATTTCTCATGTCAAGGCTCCAGCATGCACCTCCATTCAGATCATAAGTTTCTAGCCGCATCTCTCAAAGTAAAAAAGATTGATTTATTAGGAGTTAACATGCCGGCATTTCCTGGTTGCAGCCAACTCTGACACATCATTCATTTCACCCTTGACCCCAGTCTTCCCCCCACCCCCTGGATGTATATTCTTCAATGAGACACATCCATAGCCAAGAGTCATCAATCATGCTGTCCAGTAATAATTTTGCGTGCCAACAGCTTCGGTGGCCAAGGCGATTATCTGAAGTATTTAAGGAATGCACTGCTTTCTCCAGCTCCCTTTCTGCTGGCAACTAAAAAGACCAAAGTAGTATTTTTTAAGTTGACATCTCAACTTTGATAATTTGAAGATTTGTGGACTTCCACTCAAGCCACCCAGCTGGCTTTCATGGTTAAGGTGGAACTAGATCTCACAGTCTCCTGGTGATTGGCCCAAAGTCACCCAGCCATGCTTAAGGCAGCACTCGAACTCACAGTCTATGTCTTTCTAGCCTGGTGCCTGAACCAACTAGGCCAGTATTTCTCAAGTTTTTCAGGTTTGACAACCTGAAGAAGTGTAGATTTCAACTCTGAGAATTGCTGGCTGGGGAATTCTGGGAGTTGAAGTCCACATATCTTCAAGTTGCGAATATAGAGAAACGCTGCACTAGATTATTTTGGCTTATGCCATATATCTGGAGGAGCAGATGTGAAAGAAGGAGCCCTTGAGACCTAGTGGAGATTTTACTTTAGGCAGCATGAAGATTCTCCTCCTCTTTTAATGACCCCATAATCCCTTGCAGGGTGGAGTTTGGGCAAGTGAATGGAGCTGAGTGTTTACAGGCCGGATGCCTTTCCTATCACCAAGGTGGAGTTTTTTCCAGCAGAGAGAGAGAGAGAGAGAGAGAGAGAGAGAGAGAGAGAGAGAGAGAGAGAGAGAGAGAGAGAGAGAGAGAGAGAGAGAGATCCTTAATATGCAGCATGAAGATGCTGGAATAAAATCAAATGTGCTGGTCGGAAGGTCTCAAAAGATGATCACATAAGCCCAGGATATTGCAACCGCCATAAATATGAGTCATTTGTCAAGTTTGGATTATGCGACCATGGGGATGCTGCAATTGTCATAAGTCTGAAAAATGATCATAAGCAGGGGGTGGGATTCAGCCGGTTCTGACCGGTTCAGGTGAACCAGATATTAAATGTACATCTGGTTCACTGAACAGGTAGTTGAACCGACTGGCTCGCCCCACCCACACTTCCCCTCCCTGGAGTCTCCACGCAGCCCATCTTAGATGCAGAAAAGTGCAGAGTCTGTGTGGAGGCTCTGGGAGGGGGAAAACGGGCCTTCCAGAAGTTCCAGAAGTCCAGAAATGGGCCTGTTTCTGGCTTCTGGAGGGCCTCCGGAGCCTGGGGGAGGCTGTTTTCACCCTCCCAGAGGCCCGAGGGAAGCCTCCGGACTCTGGGGAAGGTAAAAAATGGCCCTCCCAGAAGTTCCAGTAGGCCACGTCCACCCAGCAACCAGGCAGAGAAACGGTTGTTGAGACTTTTGAATCCCATCCCTGGTCATAAATCCCTTTTTTCAGTGCTGTTGGAACTTTGAATGGTCACTAAATGAACCTTTGTAAGTCGGGGACTACTAGTACAAATATTTGTGAGCCAGTCAAAGCATGCCTGAGTATAATACAATCCCTCAAATGTAGAAGTTCAATGGACCAGTTATACCTAACTTAGCCTACCTTATTTTTATTTTACTTATGATGAAATTCATATCTTCTTGGCCAATTAAAAGCACACCTGGAATCATTTTCTGGCACCAGGCATTTTGTCGTTAGGAGCATCCCACAAGGTCATTAAGAAACTTGTTTACCAAAAGAATTTTTATCGGAGCCTTAAATGCTTTAAGCTACAGTGGAGATCAGGTGACAGGGAAGGAGCATTGTGATAAAACATGTGTCATAACATCACAATGTGAACCCAACACTTTAAATTGGGAGGTTAATGGTCATTATCTCCCATCATCCTGACCAGGAGTTTTTCATAACAAAGGTATATATACAGCGCACTAAATTCCATTTTTTTTTTTGCCTGAATGAAATCCATAGAATAGAAAGGAAAGGAAAGGAAAGGAAAGGAATGGAATGGAATGGAATAGAATAGAATAGAAAATTAGAGTAGAATCGAAAACATGGAATGGACTAGACCAGGGGTCGCCAACCTTTTGGACCTCAGGGACCACCAAACTTATAATTTTAGATCCCAGGGACCACTAACCGGTTCTGTGGGCATGGCCTAGTTTGTGGGTGTGGCTTGGTCATGTGACTGGCTGGGCATGTATTGTATGTAAATATTATAAATATATAAATATATATAAATATTGAATTTTTTTATAAAAATAGAGCAACTTTTACCCAAAATCAGGCAAAGTAGGCAGGCAGATTGAGTTGCTCACAGAATCACAGATTCATTCAAAGATCTATCTATCTATCTGCCATCAGCTAGCTCAGTCTGTCACATAAAATTTGCTTGCAAGCAAACTCATAAAATTTGCTAGCAAGAAAACTCACAAAATTAGCTCACAACACACCATGCATGTAAATATTGAATTTTTTATTTAAAAAAAGAGCAACTTTTACCCAAAATCAGGCAAAGCAGGCAGGCAGATTGAGTTGCTCACAGAATCATTCAGTGATCTATCTAACTTCCATCGGCTAGCTCAGTCTCTCAAATTTGCTTGCTGTGAGTCTACACTGAATTTGCTTGCAAGTAAACCTTCAGTCCTAAGGGAGGTTTGGCTGTGCTGAGCCAAAGATCTAAAGACTAGCTAGAAAGCAAGAAATCCAACCATTTCCTGCTTCCTACCTAATCTAAATCTCCCAGCACAGCAGAACAGATGATGGTCAGAAAAAGGAAAAATAGCAATTTAGCAGACAAGTTTACCAGTAAGGAGTGGCCAGGGAGGGTTCCCTCGGGCCATGTGGGCTGAGCAGCCTTGTGTTTCTGTGCAGCCTGGATTAATTGCTTTGGGGGGTGATCTGGGGGTGAGATTTCTCTGCCGCCCACCAAAATTTTCTCACGGCCCACCGGTTGGCGACCGCTGGACTAGACTAGAAAAACATGGAATGGAATGGAATATAGAATAGAATAGAATAGAATAGAACAGAACAGAATAGAGCTGGAAGCAGAGTTGGGAATTCAGCAGGTTCCGACCAGTTCTGGAGAACTGATAGTGGAAATTTTGAGTAGTTCGGAGAACCAGCAAAAACCACCTCTGACTGGAGATTTTACAGTATCCTTCCCCTGCCACGCCCACCAAGCCACGCCCACAGAACCAGTAGTAAAAAAAACTTGAATCCCACCACTGGCTGGAAGGAATCTTGGAGGTTGTCTAGTCCATCCCCCTGCTTAATCAGGACACCATATACCACCTCAGACAAGTGACTGTCCAGTTTCTTTTTAAAAACCTCTAGTGATGGAGTGCCCACAACTTCTGAAGGCAAAGCTGTTCCACTGGTTAATTATCCTCACCGTTAGCAAGTTTCTCCTTAATTCCAGGTTGCTTCTCTCTTTGATCAGTTTCCAACCATTATTTCTTATCCTGCCTTCTGGTGCTTTGGAGAATAATTTGACCCCCTCCTCTTTGTGGCAGCCCCTCCGATACTGGAATACTGCTATCATGTCACCCCTGATTCTTCTTTTCTATGGACTAGCCAGACCCAACATCTGCAGCCATTCTTTCTATAGTTTGTGGTCTGAATCCAAAGTCTTGAAACCTAACTAAGAATAAATATATCAGTCAAACCTGGCACATCACACAAAGTCATTGCATCAGCAAAAGGGTTTGTGGGGAAAAAAAATCCAACGGATGCATTCATAGAACATAGAACAACAGAGTTGGAAGGGACCTTTGAGGTCTTCTAGTCCAGCCCCATATGCTTAGGCAGGAAACCCTACACCACTTCAGATAAATGGCTATCCAATCTCTTCTTAAAAACTTCAAGTGTTGGAGAATTCACAACTTCTGGAGGCAAGTTGTTCCATTGATTAATTGTTCTGTCGGGACATTCCTCCTTCATTCTAGGTTGCTTCTCTTCTTGATGAGTTTCCACCCATTGCTTTTTGTCCTGCTTTCTGGTGCTTTGGAAAATAGGTTGACCCCCTCTTCTTTGGGACAGCCCCTCAAATATTGGAACAATTCTATCATGCCTTCCTATTCAAACAATGATCTGCCTGTCAATACTCCCTATAAAACAAGAGTTGTGCATTCTCCATATTAAAAACTGGACACGTGCTGGCTTTTACTACTTACGATTCGGCTACCCTTTGCAAGAGGCCGCAGTAAAATAAGACATGTTTGGAGCTTCTGTCTTGGTGGAATTATACACACATTCAGAGATAATCCCCAAAGAATGTGCATTGCATCTAAATCGCCCCATTTTCCGTTCATTTCAACTTTTAGTTTGCTGCCAAGAAACACATATCAGCTGTTGGGGACTTCGGAAAAAAAACAACATTTAAAAATTTTAAAAGCCAAACTGAGCAAACTATTTATAGACAATCGAAGGGTAAGCCTACCCAGGAAGATAGCAAATAGAAGTCAAGGGGAAAAAAGGAGACACAAAGGAAAGAATAAGAAGCATGCCAGCAAATATTGGTTTTTCCACACGCCCTGCCCCGTGCAAAGGAACCAAATATAGAAACTATCAGGTGATAAGAAGGACTTTGTTTAACAAGTATGGTCAATGGATTAGTCCTCCTGAAGAGGAGGGAATTGAGGCTGGAGGAAATAAGCCTCTGTGTTTTGGTGCACCTGCCAAGCCAAAGGAGATTTCATTGGGGAATAAAAAAAATGAAAGAAAAAAAATGAGTTTATGGCTAGTCTTCAACTCACAATGATCCGTTCGGGGACTGTTTGACAGTTCATGTAGTGAGTTACAACGATGCTGTAAAATAATGACTTATGACCCTTTTAAACACTTTGTAGAATCCCCAATATCACATGACTGACATTCAGATGATTGGCAATGGGTTCGTACTTATAGCAATAGCACTTAGACTTATATACCGCTTCACAGTGCTTTTACAGCCCTCTCTAAGTGGTTTTACAGTCAGCCTCTTGCCCTCAGTCAACCTGGCTCCTCATTTTACCCACCTCGGAAGGACGTAAAGGCTGAGTCAATCTTGAGCCGGTGAGAATCGAACTCCAGACAGTGGGTAGAGTTGGCCTGTAGTACTGCATTCTAACCATTGTGAAGGAAGGAAGGAAGGAAGGAAGGAAGGAAGGAAGGAAGGAAGGAAGGAAGGAAGGAAGGAAGGAAGGAACAGCAATAGCACTTATATACAACACACTGTTTTACAGCCCTCTCTAAGCGATTTACAGAGTCAGCCTCTTGCCTCCAACAATCTGGGTCCTCATTTGACTGACATCAAAAGGACGAAAGGCTGAGTCAACCTTGAGCCATTGAGAATCGAACTCCAGACAGTGGCAGAGTTGGTCTGCAGTACTGCATCCTAACCACTGGGAAGGAAGAAAGGAAGGAAGGAGAGAAGGAATAGCAATAGCACTTAGACTTATATACTGCTTTACAGTGCTTTACAGCCCTATCTAAGTGGTTTACACAGTCACCCTAATTTCCATTCCATTCCCTGGCTACAGGAAATAACAAGTCTAAAGATAGCACCCAACTTGAAATGTTTTTATTAGGGATAACCAAAGGAGAATATACGAAAGGGAATGAATGTCTAATGATACATATCTTAACAGCAGCTAGGATACTATATGCTCAAACTTGGAAATTATATAGTACACCCACAGATGACATGATTATAAAAAAAGTAATGGATTGTGCAGAAATGAACAAATTCACAATGGAATTGCAGGAGAAGGAAGATAAAGAATTCTATATGGCCTGGGAAAAGTGGTATGTCTGGTTAGAAAATAGAAAGAAAATATAATGCAAAAGTAGAAGCTTTAAAGTGTAAGTGTAAATAATGTACACTGCTCAAAAAAATAAAGGGAACACAAAAATAAGACAGCCTAGATCTGAATGAATGAAATATTCTTATTAAATACTTCATTCATTACATAGTTGAATGTGCTGACAACAAAATCACACAAAAATTATCAATGGAAATCAAATTTAGCAACCCATGGAAGTCTGGATTTGGAGTTACACTCAAAATTAAAGTGGAAAAAAACACTACAGGCTGATCCAACTTTGATGTAATGTCCTTAAAACAAGTCAAAATGAGGCTCAGTAGTGTGTGTGGCCTCCACGTGCCTGTATGACCTCCCTACAATAACTGGGCATGCTCCTGATGAGGTGGCGGATGGTCTCCTGAGGGATCACCTCCCACACCTGGACTAAAGCATCCCCCAACTCCTGGACAGTCTGTGGTGCAACGTGGCGTTGGTGGATGGAGCGAGACATGATGTCCCAGATGTGCTCAATTGGATTCAGGTCTGGGGAACGGGCGGGCCAGTCCATAGCATCAATGCCTTCGTCTTGCAGGAACTGCTGACACTCCAGCCACATGAGGTCTAGCATTGTCATGCATTAGGAGAAACCCAGGGCCAACCGCACCAGCATATGGTCTCCCAAGAGGTCTGAGGATCCCATCTCGGTACCTAATGGCAGTCAGGCTACCTCTGGTGAGCACATGGAGGGCTGTGCGGCCCCCTAAAGAAATGCCACCCCACACCATTACTGACTCACTGCCAAACCGGTCACGCTGGAGGATGTTGCAGGCAGCAGAACGTTCCCCACGGCATCTCCAGACCCTGTTACGTCTGTCACATGTGCTCAGTGTGAACCTGCTTTCATCTGTGAAGAGCACAGGGCGCCAGTGGCAAATTTGCCAATCTTGGTGTTCTCTGGCAAATGCCAAACATCCTGCAGGGTGTTGGGCTGTAAGCACAACCCCCACCTGTGGATGTCGGGCCCTCATACCACCCTCATGGAGTCTGTTTCTGACCATTTGAGCAGCCACATGCACATTTGTGGCCCACTGGAGGTCATTTTGCAGAGCTCTGGCAGTGTTCCTCCTGTCCCTCCTTGCACAAAGGTGGAGGTAGCGGTCCTGATGCTGGGTTGTTGTCCTCCTACGGCCTCCTCCATGTCTCCTGATGTACTGGCCTTTCTCCTGGTAGCGCCTCCATGCTCTGGACACTACACTGACAGACACAGCAAACCTTCTTGCCACAGCTCTCATTGATGTGCCATCCTGGATGAGCTGCACTACCTGAGCCACTTGTGTGGGTTGTAGACTCCGTCTCATGCTATCACTAGAGTAAAAACACCGCCAGCATTCAAAAGTGACCAAACCATCAGCCAGAAAGCATAGGAACTGAGAAGTGGTCTGTGGTCACCACCTGCAGAACCACTCCTTTATTGGGGATGTCTTGCTAACTGCCTATGCTTTCCACCTGTTGTCTATTCCATTTGCACAACAGCATGTGAAATTGATTATCAATCAGTGTTGCTACCTAAGTGGACAGTTTGATTTCACAGAAGTGTGATTGACTTGGAGTTACATTGTGTTGTTTAAGTGTTCCCTTTATTTTTTTGCCTGTGTGTGTGTGTGTGTGTGTGTGTGTGTGTGTGTATATATATATATATATATGTGTGTGTGTGTGTGTGTGTGTGTGTGTGTCTAGGAGAATGGTGTAACTGATGTCACAAATAACTGCAAAAAATGTATATAGTTTATTTTTTTAAAGGTGAAAATTTAATAAACTTTATTATAATTTTTTTCCATTCCATTCCATTTTCTACTCTATTCTCTAAAACTTAAAAAGAATGTAAAGGAAGGAGCTAAACATTTTGGTTCCATTTTGCAAGTCTTACATGATCTTAAGGCATACATTTTGCACTGTCTATAACTCAAGGATCTCCGCACTGAGCTGGATAGATTCCATTTCTACCATTTTACACTCACAATACCTGAATTTCTACCTATCCAGCACCTATATAAAGAAAAGGAAATCAGCCAGGATGGGGAAGAAAGTGCTACTTTTGATCATTAGCTTGCAAAGAGGAAAAGTACTTTAGCTTTTGTTTTCTGGATGGTTTTCTGTACCCAAACAACACACAGCGACTCTTTGTTAATTATTTCATTGTCTTCAGCCATGCAAGACTGAGATAAAATAAGATTAAAAAAAAATAACACTCCATGCTTTTAGGTACAGGAGAAAACAACCACAAAGTTGACAAGAAGCCCTCATAACAAAGAAAGGAGGTTATCCACAAACACATTATGGCCATCAACAATTATTTACAACTCGCGAACTAAACATTTAAAATTCAAGGTTGGTTGAGAAAAAAAAATCCATCATATGGGAGAAAAAGAAAACAAAAAAGGGGATTGAAAAGATCGGATTAATTCAGGAAAATTCACCCAAGTCCATCTGGCCCTACAGATCACTTGAGAAAACAGAATTGTTTCGAACATCCAAAATTGATTTGAGAGAGAGAGAGAGAGAAAGTGCATTTGCAAATCTCCAAATGGGCTTTGAATTTTTATAAATCACTCCCAAGGCAGCTAATTCTACAGGATGATCCCAGTGATTTTAATTCCCCCAATGCAATAATATAATACCGTGATGGCAAGCAAACCTGTAGCACGTAGAGCCATTTGTGCCGGCACGTGAGTTGCAGGCAAACTTACCTCACTGCGCATGTGTGCGCCTCACAGCTGATTTTCTGCCAGTTTGAGGCCCTTTTTTGGCTCCCCAAAGGCTTGAGGAAGGCTTCTGCAGGCATTGCAGGCCGAAAACGAGCCCCGTTTAAAAATACCGGAAGTGATGAAACGGGGCTAGTTTTTGGCCTGCAAAGCCTGCAGAAGCCTTCCTCAAGCCTCCGGGAGGCCGAAAAAGGCCTCAAACTGGCAGAAAATCAGCTGTGAGGTGCAATGCAGGTAAGAGGGCAGCGGTGGGTGGGTGGGGATTGTGCACGCATGCGTAGGGGCATGGGGGATGCATTGCCTTCTGGGTGCTGGCACACGAGCGTGCATAATTTTTTGGCACAGGAGCCCAAAAAGGTTAGCCACCACTGATATAACAGATCATGTTTTCAAACTCCCCCCACCTTTCCATATGCAGCTCACGGTGCCTTCACAGACTAATCTAGGCCTTGGACACATAAAGGCAAGTACAAAGTGTTCACAAATTCCTGCCACTAAGTAAAACATCATCTCTCAAACTTGGCAACTTTAAAATGTCAGACTTCAACTCCCAGTATTCTCCAGTCGCTAGTTTGTGGATTTTTTGTGTACAGTCCCAGTGTACAGCTTCCCATGTTTTACAATGCCTTGTTTTTAAATAAACATTGGCTGAAATACCGGTTAAATCATTAGCTAGCATGGTCATGCTTTATCTTTCCAAACTGCCTGGAAATTTGTTTTGTAGCAAGTTAAATGTTTTTCTTAGAATTAGAGATGTAACAAGGGTGGAGGGGGGGGGAGGGAACACACTAATCAAATTTCTGAAGGCACAGGGCTGTTGGGTGGGTGGAGGTGACAATAACACAATTTAATCCTGCAAATTACAGGGGGAAAAAAATCAAAATTAAAAAAATGCAATAAATGACCTCTATTTTGCAGATGTTCCTCCATAGTCATTCCCTTCCACTCTGTCGACATTTCTTACTTGTTAGCAAATTTTGGAGGGAGTCCAGGCTGCCTTAGCCTTCTTATGACTTAGAATAACTTCGTTGTCCCTTTGAATGTACACTAATCGGCATACATTAAAATGAAATTTTGCTGCATACTGCTCTCAAAGGGTCACCACCTCCTGTATACTACATTAAGCATGACAAAATAAATAAATAAATATACAAGTACAGACTTGTGCATATACCCATATATATATTATATGACACAGAGAAACATCGCAGTCTAGTTCGGATGCATACATGTACATGGAGAGAGAAATGAATCTTGTGAGTTTACCAGGCCTAGGAAACAAAGCTGTTACAGAATCTCGTAGTCCAGCTAGAAATACCGTGTTTCTCACATAATAAGGCTGGGCTTTATTTTTTTTTTGACCCCTGAAAAAACGGCTAGGCCGTCTTTTCGGGGGTGACTTAATTTCCTCCCCCACCTAGAGCGGCCCATGTGCACGTATCTCTCCGCGAGGCCGCTTCTATCTGCCGATCGAAAACTCCCTTGAGGACACAGTCCCCAGCTGCTTCGGGCGAGGTGTGGCTGCCCCTGTCTCTGCTCGCCTTTAGGGCAGACTCTTTTCCGCGAGGGAAGCTCCCCAAGCGCGCTCAACAGCCACTTCGATGGGCAGATAGAAGCGGCCTCGTGGCGAGGGGAGTGTGTGTGTGCGCTCGCCCCAGGCTGCTTCTACCGGCCGATCGAAGTGGCTGGGGACTCTGCCTTCAGGGAGCTTCTATCGGCTATCGGGGTATTCTAGCCTAGGCTACCTGCAGGGCACTCCTAAAGGCAAGTTTTCTCCCCCCCCACCCCCGCCCTTCCCCCCCATTTCTCTTCACCTCGTGTAGTTCTAACGAACGATGTGAGAAATGGCGGGGAAACGCATGCTTTTAATAGGCCTAAATTTAGGGGGCGGGGCTTAATTTCACCTCCTGCCAATAAAACATGGTGGGGCTTCCTATTGGTGGAGGCCGTATTGTAGGAGAAACACGGTACTTCAAAACCTCCTCCCAGAGGGGAGCAACAGCAACAGACCCTAAAGTGGGTGTGTGGGGTCTCTAACAAAGCTTCGAGCTCTAAGCACATAGTGCTTACAAGCAGAATCCTGAATAACGGGAAGCGAGCGTCCTATAATCTCCGCTGCTCTCACCACTCTCTGTAGGGGCCTTCTATCTGAGGCATGGCTGCCACCAAGCCAAAGAGGGATGCAGTTTGTTAAAACTCTCTCAATTGTGCCTCTGTAAAATGTGGCCAGGACAGAAGGAGAGAGATGTGCTTTCCTCATCTGATGCAGGAAATGCAGACGCTGGTTTGCATACTTCACCAAGGATGACGTATGAAGAGACCAAGTCAGATTGTTAGTTATCTGCACCCACAGAGACTTAATACTATTTTTCACCTTTACAGCTACATCCTTGATACTGAGTAGAGTATGACTGTGCCAGCTCTTTCTAAAATCTACAACGATGTCCTTTGATTTATTAACATTTAGAAGCAAATTACTTTAATTGCACCAACTGCACCAGCTTTCACCTCTTCCCTATGCGCATCTTCGCTGTCGACCCACCTCTGCTGTGTCATCCGTATATTTCACAATATGATTTGTAGCAATTTCTTTACAGCACGATGCATGTCATATGCTGAAAAACGCAGGCAGTCCCCAACTTACGACCACAATGGAGCCCAACATTTCTGTTGCTAAGCAAGACATCAGTTAAAAAACGATTTTTGCCCCCATTTTATGACTTTTCTTGCCACGTTTGCGGAGTGAATCACCACTGTGGTTAAATTAGTTAAAACAGTCATTAAGTGAATCTGGTTTCCCCGTTGACTTCCCTAGGCAGCCTTGAGTTAATAAATGTGGAAGGGCTGGAAGGGAAGAAAATAAAAAAACCATTGTTTTATCACCAAACTAGGTAACCTCATCAGTGCTGCAAATTTACAAACGTCGTCATCTTCCCCTGTAGAGCTTGTTGCCATCTCTAAATCATTTGGGTCATCCTTTTCCACATTTTTCAACTTTTTCAGATGCCGGGCAGTGGTGGGATTCTACCAGTTTCTCTACTGGTTCGGTAATGGCGCACTTCGCGCATGCGCCCGTGCACACACCTAACACGTGCACAGCTTCCCAAACAGCAATCTAGCATGCTAATCAGCTGAGAGGATAAAGAAGAGAAAAGCGCAGGGGCGGGTGCTACTGGTTTGGCCGATCCGGTAGTATTTTTTTTGCTACCGGTTCAGGTGAACCAGGCCGAACCGCTAACATTTCACCACTGATGTAGGGACTGGAAATGGATAGAAACAATACTCATATCAGGAAGGGATTGATTCTTGATTGCCTTCTAATGCTAGTCTTTGGGGACGCAAATGGCGCTCTTACAAAACGTCAACTCAATATCTCTTGGCTACATCTACCTTACTAGGACCTACATTGTGGAGATCCATTAACTACGGACAAGTTAATTAACCATCAATTATGGATAAACTATCTCCTTCTGAAGACCTCACCTCCCATTTCATACTGGGAATATCATTTCCCATCCACCCACCCCGATTAGGCTCATTGACTTTCTCAAACAGGCACTCTCCAGCTTGCAACAGATCATTTTGTGACAGGTCAAAGTGACAACGGCACTGAAAAAAAGAGACTTATGACTGTTTTTCACACATGACTGTTGCGGCAACAGATTCCCATTTATGACGGTTGCAGTGTCCCCTTTTGTGACCTTCCAACAAGTTAAATCAATGGGAAAGCCAGATTCACTTAACCACTGGGTGGCTAACTTTAACAACTGCTGTAATTTGCTTAACGACTGTGGCCAAAATGGTTGTAAAATGGGGCAAAATTCACTTAACCATTGCCTCGCTTAAGAGCAGAAATGTTGAGCTCAGTTGTGGTTGTTCAGACGAAGGCTTCTGGCAGATGCTCCTGCCTTCCCGTGAAAGCAATGTAGTGAACCGACCATGTAAAAAGATTTTACGTTTCGGAGGCCATGGTTTGATTCAACAATACTGAGCGCCATATTGGATCCTTTGTTTGGACCCTGATATCATTGAAACCCCAGTCACATTTCCACTCAAGAGAAAGAAGAGTGGAAGGGAGCCAGTGAATTAGCATCTTGTTTCCATGAAAACGCCTCAGCATGCTAAATCCATGTTAAGTATTCCAGCACAACCCAAGGATGTTCTTGAGTGGATGCTATGCCCAGCCAGAACTCATTCAGACTTCGACAGAGGATAACAGAGTTGGAAGGAACCTTGGAGGTCTTCTAGTCCAACCCTCCCTGTTCGGGCAGGAAACCCTGCACTTACCCTCTACGCAGGGAATCCCCGACTTATGACCTCAATTGAGCCCCACATTTCCTGTTGTTAAGCAAGAAAGAAACAGGAAGTGCGTTTTGCCTCATTTTACAACTTTTCTTACCCGCAGCCATGAAGTGGATCGCTGCAGTTGAGAAGTTGTGAAGGGGATTCTGGCTTCCCCATTGGCTTGTCAGGAAGTCAAAAAGGGGGGATCACGTGACCTTGCCCCCCCCCAATCGACATAAACATGAACCGGTGGACATTTAAATTTTGATCTTGAAAGATTATAACTGTGAAAAGCCACCACGACATATTTTTTTCAGTGCCGTTGTAACTTTGAATGGTCAGTGAATGAACAGTTATAAGTCTACTTATACCATTTCAGACACAGGGCTGTCTCCAATCTCTTCTTAACAACCTCCGCCGATGCAGCACTCACAACTTTGTTTCACTGGTTAACTAGCTCGATACCCGTGCTTCACTACAAAACTATGTGGTGCGGCTTAGTTTTGGGAGAGGAAAATAAAGGGGAAAAAATCTGCCTCTGCCTACCAGCATCCATCAATATTCATCTGGCTAGTGTCCTGTCAGTGTGTGAGAGAGTGGAGGGCTGTTTGGAAACTGAAAGAGTATTTGCTGTGTGAGAAAGGAGACAGCTAGGAGCCTGGCATGGCTTAGCTGAACTGTTCTGTCCCAAAGCTACTTGGTGCTGTGAAACTGAAACTGAAACTCCTCTGCTTGTGTTTTGCATTTGGAAGAGATTTCTTTTCAGGTAGGGAGGGGGAGTAGAACTCCTTAGCATCAAAGCCTGTTAATAATAATAATAATATAGGAAATACTAATAATGCTCTGATGGTCATTTGGAAAAATCCTTTCTTAGTGAGCCCCTAGAAGCCAAGAGGAACCTACGTGCCAAATTTCAACTTTGTAGGCTTTACGGTTCTGGAGATTTCGTGATGATGCATGAGTGGCATTTTGCTTTTATAAATATAGATTGTCCTCCCTGTCAGGAAATTTCTCCTTAGTTCCAGGTTGCTTCTCTCCTTGATGAGTTTTCATCCTTTGCTTCTTCTCCCGCCTTTAGGTGGCCTGGAGAATAGGTTGACCCCCTTCTTTCCCAAAGATGATGTCCATGGAACAGCCTAGGACAAGGCTATCTCAAAGCTAGAATAACCTACACAGACACATCAAGCCCAACTCAGACATTTCAACCGATCTAACCTACGATTTAATATCCAGATAGCAAAACATCCATGTTCAGTTCAGTTCAGTTGACTTTATTGTCATTGCACCTCATACAACGAAAATAAATGCCATCTCCAGTGTACATTATAACTATGAAAATAAAACATGAGCACACATCCTTCGCATCCTATGCAATTGAATGGAAAACCCCTGATATTGCATTAATATTGCACTATAGAGTAGGATTCAATACAGTTATTGCCTTGGGATAGAAGCTGTTTTTCAGCCTATTTGTCCTTGCTTTTATCCTCCTGTACTGTCTGCCAGATGGTAATAGTTTAAAAAAAAAAGGGTTCCCAGGATGAGATGGATCTTTGAGAATGTTTTGAACTTTCTTAAGGCAGCAGGAGCTATGAAGCTCTTCCAAAGAGGAGAGAGGGCAACCAATGATGCTCTGGGCAATGACGTTAACCCTCTGGAGTGCTGTCCTATCTGCCCCTGTGCAATTGGCAAACCATACAGAGGTGCAGTAAGTTGAGATATTCTCTCTGGTGCAGCGGTGGAAGGTCACCAGCAGTTTTCCATTCAGTTGTTGTTTTCTGAGAAGCCTCAGTAGTATAATCTCTGCTGGGCCCTTTTGACCAGGGCTGCAATGTGAGCACCCCAGGTCAGGTCCTCTTTTATTGGAACACCTAGAAACATATCAGTTGTCAGGATTCTAGTTGTCCTAATTCTATGCAGTTGTTAGAATTTCTCGTTTCCGAGTATGCAGCGTGGGCTACAAGCTTCAACACCTCAACCATCAAAACAAAGAAGAAACCTGTGGTGGGTTTCCAAATTGTTTCCTACCGGTTCTATGTGTGGTTCTATGCACGCATGCTTCATGTGCGTGCATGGAGGGCTCAAAGACCGACCTCGGTCAACGCGGGTGAGCCGCGTGAATCAGCTGAGCTAAAAAAGAAGAGACTATAGGAGACATAACGGCGGGGGCAGGTGAACGGGACCAACCAGAGGTGGCATTTGCCAGTTGTCTGAACTAGTCAAAATTTCCGCTACCACCAGAACTAATCCAAACCGGCTGAATACCATCTCTGGGAAAAACATGGCAAAGGTTCAAGGTCAGCTGTAAGAAACTTATCTTAACAACTGGGGCAGATGTTATGCAGTTTCCCTGCAAGCCACAATGTTGCCTTTTTTTTGCTGAAACCTTAACAACCTCTGAACACAACTTGATTAGGAAGACGCATGAATGCATTTCTACTGGAGTTCTTCCTTTGAAAGCTTTGAACTTCCGAGGCTGGGGAAACTGATCCCATTTGCAATCATCATCATCATAACAACAACAAAATAACTAACAAAATAATAAATAAAATAATACTAAAAAATAAAATAAATAAAAAAATAAAATAAAAATAAAATAAATAATATAATATAATATAAAATAAAAATAAAATAACTAACATAAAATAATAAAATAAAAAATAAATAAATAAAATAATAAAATAAAATATAATAAAAAATAAAAAATAAATAGCATAAAATAATGAATAAAATAAAAAATAAAATATAACATAAAATAAAAAAATAATAAAAAATAATAATGAAAAAATAAATAAAAAATAAATAAAATAAAATAACATAAAATAATATAATAAAATATAACATAAAATACTAAATGAAATAATAAAATTAGATTAGATTAGATTCAACTTTACTGTCATTGCCATAGGCAACGAAATGAAGTTGGCATCTAATCAGAAGTCAAAAAAGCAATTATGTATATATATATATATATATATATATGTATGTATATATATATATGATATATATGTATATATATTATATATATGTACATGTACATGTACGTGTACATGTATACACACACACACACACACACACACACACACACATATATATATATATATATATATATATATAAATTTTCTTAAGTTTTCGCGGTACTTACATGTATGGTATTCAGCTTTGTTCGGTATTTTCCCACATCATTATAGTTGTGCTTTTAAAGTTGTAGCAATGTTTCGGCAGAATCTCATGTGCCATCATCAGGCTTCTGTATTGTGTTCGTCTGTGTATATATAAATATATTGTGTTTGTCTGTGAACACAGTACAGAAGCCTGATGATGGCAGGGATGAGATTCTCCCAAACGTTGCTACATTCTGGCTTTTTAAAAGCACAACTATAATGACGATGGGAAAAAATGCCAGACAAAGCTGAATACCATATATGTATGTATGTATGTATGTATGTATGTATGTACGTACGTACGGAGGTCACGGGAGAAAGACCTGAACACACCTAGACCTACATACCTGTACCCATGAAAATCTACGAAAATATATATACATACACACACACACACACACACAGAGATATACAATAAAAATGTAACTATATATGGATATACAGAATATCTATGAATATGCAGAATATGTGTCTATGGAAGGAATATATACGACTGTACAGGGTGTTTATGAACATATTGAATGTAAGTATAATGCACAGAAGTTTATACAAGATATGTTATATATTATCAGGGAAAGTATCAGTGTATGAATGGGGATAGACGAGTTGAGGAGTTCAGTAAGGAGACTGCCATGGGGTAGAAGCTGTTCCTTAGCCTGCTGGTCTTAGACTGCAGGCACCTGAACCTTTTCCCAGATGGAAGAAGACATCGTTTCCTCTGAATGTCCACAATGGCAGGAAGTGGGATCCCTATAATGCGTTGGGCGGTTTTCACCACCCTCTGTAATGCCTTCCTTTCTTTAATGGTGCAATTTCCATACCAGACTGAGATACAGCTGGTTAGGATGCTCTCGACTGCACAGCGGTAGAATTTGATCAGAATAGTTGGGGAAAGGTGGTTCTTCCTCAGTAATCTCAGAAAGAAGAGGTGCTGGTGAGCTTTCTTGAACAGGCTGGTGTTGTTGTTCTGCCAAGACAGATCCTCAGAGTGGTGGATCCCCAGGAATTTGAAGCTGGTGACATGTTCTACAAATACATTCTAAAAATAGTAATAGTAATAAAATAAAAAATAAAATAAAAACATATAAAATAAAAATAAAATAAACAACATAAAATAATAAAATAAAAATAAAAACAGCTTTCTACCTGGCCTGCACTGAGCTTGTCCCCATGCAACCCAGAGGTTTGCAAAAGACAACATGGGACACCTAACATCAAACCATCGATGCTCCTTCAAACGTAGGTAGGGTTCTTGTGCATCGTCCCAGATCACCTTTTGATCTTCCACACTTTAACAGGAATTTCAGCTTGTTTGTTTCCTTTCCAGAAAGCAACGCCTTCTTTTCCAAATAGTTCAGGCTCAGGAGCCTTTTTGAGCACGTCAGCGAACGTTAAAGGCTGAAGAGTTTCTTCTCTCCCCCACCCCGCTTTCCTGTAGTACAAATACAGGCTCCCAGGTAATCATTTACTATTTTTTCCTTCTGACTCGAAGGTTGCAAACTCTTCAGAACGCCGGTAAGGAATCACGGCGAGAGAAAAATAAACATTTAGGAACGAACAAACACAGCTGTTCCCAAGGCGGCTAAAACACCAGTTACACCACGATATGCTGCAAAGGGGAGATTTTGTAGACAGCTTCATTCTGGAGAAACCATTTTCATTTTGGGAGACGTCAAGCGTAAAAAACAACCAAGAATAGGTGAAATAACTGCTACGTCAAGCATCAAATCCAGCTGATCACGGCTTAAGCCACAACGAAGGAGTTGAGAGCCCACATTTTAAAATCTTTGCAACAACCTGCAGAGGTAAGCTAGGCAAAGAGGCAACAACTTTGTAGAGTAAAAGTCATATGGAAAGGGAATTTCAACTCAAGCCTTCCAACGATCAAGCTCAGTCCAGTTCCTACTGTACCTTTTTAAGGTGTTAGGAAACTTTAAGGTTTCTGACCCCTTCCGCCCCCAAAATGTGTCAAACGCCGATCCCAAATGGATTTTTTTCAAGAGGCCACTGGCGTTCCTTTGTTTTTCCTTGAAGAGGTTTTGCTTCTCATTCGAGAAGCTTCTTCAGTTCTGATTGGTGGTGGGGAATGGAAGGATTTCTACTCCTTGCACACAGAGCTGGTTATTTGCATCCTTTGAGAAAGTCATTGAGGCCACTTGGAGGATTCAGATGAACTCCATGACCAGTGCTAAGGTGACTCCAAGGAACATGGTGGAGGATGGAAGGATTTATGTCATCTGGTCATTTGCGCTCTGAGAGTCACTGAGGCCACTTGGAGGTGCAAAGGGGTGTGAAACCTTCTTGGAAATGCTAGACAGACTGTGTTGTAGAGATAGGTGTTGTTGTAGCACACCTATTTGCACTATTCAGGTGACCCTGAGGGCACAATAAACCTCCAAGTGGCCTCAATGACTCTCAGAAGGAGTGCTAATGTCCAGAGGATTGCAAGGATCCTTCTATTCTCATCCATTCAGTCAGAACTGAAGAAGCTTCTTGGGTGAGAAGCAAAACCTCTTCGGAGAAAAACCAGAAAGTCCAAGTTGCCTCTTGAAAAAAGCACTTTTGGGCCAACTATGACTTGGATGACTGAGAATCTCCATAGATATTTAGCTATAACTACAGAGCTAAAGAAGCTTCTTGGATAAGAAGCCAAACGCCTTCAAGGAAAAACAAAGATTAAGATTAACAGGGTTGGAAGGGATCTTGTAGATCATCTAGTCCAACCACCCGCCCAAGCGGGAGACCCTACACCATTTCTGACAAATGGCAGTCCAATCTCTTCTTGAAAGCCTCCAGGGATGAAGCTCCCACAACTTCTGAAGGCAACTTCTGTTCCATAGATTGATTGTTCTCACTGTCAGAAAGTTTCTCCTTATTACCAGGTTGAATCTCTCCTTGTTCAGTTTCCATCCATTGTTCCTTGTTTGGCCTTCGGGTGCCAGAAAATAGCTTGACCCCCTTCCTCCTCTCTGGGGCAGCCCCTCAAACATTGGAAGACTGCTATCCTGTCTCCCCTGGTCCTTGTCTTCACTAGACTGGCCATGCCCAGTTCCTGTAACTGTTCTTCATATGTTTTAGCCTCCAGTCCTCTCATCATCCTGGTTGCTCTTCTCTGCACTCTTTCTAGAGTCTCAACATCTTTTTTACAGTGTGGTGACCAAACATTTCTTACCTTTGAGATTCTTCATATTGAAGAAGGGAGCAATCCCAAGTGGTCCACCTGAAGGTAGAGGTGCAATGACAATAAAGTCAACTAAACTAAACACGGATGCCTTGCTATCCGGATAATAAATCATAGGTTAGACAGGTATAGACTAAGGCATATTAAGAACGGTTACAGGAACTGGGCTTGGCTAGTGTAGTGAAGAGAAGGACCAGGGGAGACATGATAGCAGTCTTCCAATATTTGAGGGGCTGCCACAGAGAGGAAGGGGTCAAGCTTATTTTCTAAAGCACCTGAAGGCCAGACAAGGAATAATGGATGGAAACCGAAGAAGGAAATATTCAACATGGAAATAAGGAGAAACTTTCTGACAGTGAGAACAATCAACCAATGGAACAACTTTCATTCGGAAGTTGTGGAAGCGCCATCACTTGAGACCTTCAAGAAGAGATTGGACTGCTATTTGTCCGAAATTTGGGGCTTAATTGCGATCCTAAGTCAAAGATTACCTGTCCAGGTGAAGAGCTCCCAGAGTTTAAACCATTCCTCTCAACAATTCCCATATTTTAAAGTCCTGGTTGAAAGTGCAAAACAACTAACAATTCATCAGTGGCAGGAGTTGCCTTCAGAAGTTGTGTTTGCTCCATCACCGGACGTTTTGAAGAAGAGACTGGACATCCATTTGTCTGAAATGGTATAGACCAGGGGTCGCCAACCGTTTGGACCTCAGGGACCAATAAACTCATAATTTTAAATCCCGGGGACCACTAATATGAATTTTAACTGATGGTGGCTTGCTGACATTGGTGGGAGAGAGAGAGAGAGAGAGATCTGATCTAACCTCTCTCTCTCTCTCTCTCTCTCACACACACACACACACACACACACACACACACACACAGGCAGGGGTGGGATTCAAATTTCTTAACAACCGGTTCTTGGCCATGGCCTAATTTGTGTGTGTGGCTTGGTGGTCATGTGACTGGCTGGGCATGTAAATAACAAAGAATGTTCTTTCTGTACCAACTCAGAAAGCTCAAACTGCCCAAGGAGCTGCTGATCCAGTTCTACAGAAAAATGACTGAGTCTGTCATCTGCACCTCTATAACTGTCTGGTTTGGTTCTGCAACCCAACAGGACAGACACAGACTTCAGAGAGTAATTAGGACTGCAGAAAAAAACAATTACTACCAACCTGCCTTCAATCGAGAACCTGTATGCTGCACGAATCAAAAAGAGGGCTGTGAAAATATTTACAGACCCCTCACATCCTGGAAATAAACTATTTCAACTCCTTCCCTCAAAACGATGCTATAGAGCAGTGATCCCCAACCTTTTTATGCCGCGGCCCGGTATCCCCAACCTTTTTATGGCGCGGCCCGGTACCGGCATCAGCTGGGCGCCGCCATCTTGTTTTGATGAAAAAGTGCTTCCGGTGAGCTTTCTACCCGGAAAAGCTCACGGAAGCACTTTTTCATCAAAACAAGATGCGGCATCTCAACAGCGCCCGGTAGGACTTGTTCCACGGACGGTACGGTCCGCGGACGTGGTTGGGGACCCCTGCTATAGAGCACTGCACACCAGAACAACTAGACACAAGGACAGTTTTTCCCCCAAATGCCATCTCTCTGCTAAACAAATAATTCCTTCAACACTGTCCAACTATTTACAAAGTCTGCACTACTATTACTGTTAATCTTCTCATCATTCCTTATCACCTATCCTCTCCCACTTGTGGTATGACTGTAACTTTGTCGCTTGTATCCTTACGATTTATATTGACTGTTTCCTAGTATGATTTGATTGCTTATTGTACCCTATGACTATTATTAAGTGTTGTATCTTATGATTCTTGACTGATGAATGTATCTTTTCTTTTATGTACACTGAGAGCATTTGCACCAAGACAAATTCCTAATCACACTTGGCCAATAAAGAATTCTATTCTATTCTATTCTATTCTATTATATTCTATTCTATTCTATTCTATTCTATTCTATTCTATTCTACTCTACTCTACTCTACTCTACTCTATTCTATTCTATTCTATTCTAAATATTTACATAAATATTGATTTTTTTTTATTAAAAAGAGCAACTTTTACCCAAAATCAGGCAAAACAGGCAGGCAGGTTGAGTTGCACACAGAATCTCAGATTCACTTAGAGATCTGTGTTTCTGTCATTGGCTATCTGAGTCTACAATTGAATAATAGAACCTTCAATCCTAAAGATTAGCTAGAGAGCAAGAAATCCAACGATTTCCTGCTTTCTAGCTAATCTAAATCTCCCAGCACAGCAGAACAGCTGATGGTTGGGGAAAAAAAAGGAAAAGTAGCAACTTAGCAGGCAAGTTTACCAGGTAAGGAGTGAGTGGGTGGGGAGGGTTCCCACAGGCCATGTGGATGGCGCAGCCTTGTGTTCCTGCGCAGCCTGGATTCATTGCTTTGGGAGGTGCTCTGGGGATGACGTTTCTCTGCGGACCACCAAAATTTTCTCACAGACCACCAGTGGGACGCAGCCCACTGGTTGGCGACCAGTGGTATAGAGCAGGGGTTGCCAACCTTGGCAAATTTTAAGACTTGTGGACTTCAACTCCCAGAATTCCTCAGCCAGCCTTTGGCCATGCCCACTCATTGCAGGCCCTGCCTTTCTTTCATAGATCTGGATCAGGGGTCTCCAAACTTGGCAACTTTTAAGACTTAGGGACTTCAATTCCCAGAATTCCTCAGCCAGAGGAATGCTGGGAGTTGGTCCACAAATCTTAAAGCTTTGCTGGCTGAGGAATTCTGGGAGTTGGAAGTCCACAAGTCTTAAAGTTGCCAAAGTTGGAGACCCCTGGTATAGAGTCTCCTGCTTGAACAGTGGGGTTGGACTAGAAGACCTCTGAAGTCCCTTCTGGCTCTATTACAGGTAGTCCTAAACAATTCACCTAGAGGCCATTTAAAGTTACAATGGCACTGACTTCTGACCGTTTTTTCACAGTTACGACCTTTGAAACCTCTGCTTTGACCCCAATTCAGCTGCTTGGCCCCTAGTTCCTACTTAACGCCCGTCGCTGTGACCTGGCTGGGTGGTCCTCACGTGGGTTCTCTTTGGCCCCTTTCTCCACGAGCCGAGTCAAACATTCCAGCCAGGTTCCCCTTAACAACCAGTTGACTAAACTTCCCTGCTGCTGCGATTTGTTTAAAGACGGCGACGGTGGCAAAAGGTCGTTAAACGGAGCAGAGGACTCACTTAACAACATGTCTCGCTTCACATAGGGACACGGGGAGGGGGGACTCCATTGTTGCAGCTGTTAAGTCGGCATCCAAGCCTGCTCTGCCAGCTGCAGTCTACCTGTTGGTCGCGGAATAAGCCGCCGCCGGAATCAGAAGGAGGTGAGAAACGAAACCTCGGATTCTTCTCGATTTACTTTGGAGAAAGTGAAATCCACCTGCGGGCGCCAGGAGGGGAGACGGTCCAGGAAGAAAGGATCCAGGGGTTCCAGGTGGGCATGGAAAAGGGCGCAGGTGAGTCGCGGGAGGGAGGGAGGGAGGGAGAGAAATTCCGCAAAGGGAACAAAAAACTGCGCAGGGCAAAGCAGCCCAACTCACCTGTCACCTCGGGATCGCTCCGGAATCGAAGTCGGCTGTAGATCTCCTTCCATCCCCGGAATTAAGTCAATCGGTAGGTCTCTCTCTCTCTCTCCCACTGTCTCTCTGTCTCTCTCTCTTTCCCTCCCTCTTTCTCTCTCCCACTTTCTGTCTTCCACTTTCTTTCTCTTTCTGTCTCTCTCTCTCTCCCGCCCTCCCCCTTTCTCCCACTCTCTCTCTCTGCCTCTCTCTCTCCCTCCCTTTTTCTTTCCTTCTCTCTCCCTCCCTCCCGCTCCCTTTCTTTCTGCCTCTCACTTTTTCTCGCACTCTCTTTCTTTTTGCCTCCCTCCGTCCCTCCTTCTTTCTGCCTCTTTTTCTGCACCCACCTCTCTATCTTTCGGTCTCTGTGTCGCTCTCTCCCTCCTTCTTTCTCTCTCTCTCTCTCTCTCTGCCCCCTCTCTTTCTCTCTTTCTCTCTTTCTCTCTCTCTCCGCTTCTGCCTCTTTTCGCAGGAGCCCGTCCGAATGGCCGCCCCTCATTGGGCAACGGGCGTCACGTGGTCGACCAAGACCGGGTTCGAGGGAGGGCCGTGGGTGAGTGTGTGAGGGAAGGTGGAAAAGTTTTGCGAAGTTTTTTGGAACGCGGCGCTTTCGAAAGAATCGCGCTCCGTCTTTTCTTGCAAGCGAGCCGGGCGAGTTTTTGTTGTGGTTCTTTTTCTGCTTGTTGGTTTTTTTTTTCCTTTCTTTTTTTGGGGGGGGGTGGGGTGGGGTGGGTGGAACCTCAGGCGACACGGGATGAAAGGAAGGAGCCAATAGAGGAGGGGGAAAAAAACACCACACCAACCAACAATCTCTCTTACTTTGCTGTTTTACCCAGGTAGATTTGGGATGCTATTCCCTCCCCCCCACTCAAAAATAAAAAATAAAAAAATCCCAGGAGAAGTTACTGGAGGGGAATAGGGCTCAGGAGCCCGACCTGAGTTCAATCAGTCAGTCAATCAATCAATCAATCAATCAATCAATCAGAATAGAGCTGGAAGGGCAGATAACAGATAATCAGAGTTGGAAGGAACCTTGTAGGTCGTCTAACAAATAACAACAAACAAATAAATAATCAGTTGGAAGGGACTTTATAAGTCATCTAGTCCAACCCCCCGCCCAAGCGGGAGTCCCTACACCATTTCTGAAAAATGGCAGTCCAATCTCTTCTTGAAGGTCTCAAGTGATGAAGCTCCCACAACTTCTGTTCCATTGGTTGATTGTTCTCACTGTCAGAAAGTTTCTCCTTATTTCCAGGTTGAATCTCTCCTAGATCAGTTTCCATCCATTTTTCCTTTGTCTGGCCTTCTGGGGCTTTGGAAAATAGCTTGACCCCCTTCCTCCTCTCTGTGGCCGCCCCTCAAATAATGGAAGACTGCTATCCTGTCTCGCCTGGTCCTTCTCTTCACTAGGGACCAGCCATGCCCAGTTCCTGTAATCGTTCTTCATATGTTTTAGCCTCCAGTCCACTAATTATCCTGGTTGCTCTTCTCTGTACTTTTTCTATAGAGTCTCAACATCTTTTTTTTATAGTCTAGTGACCAAAACTAGATGCAGTACTCTAGGTGTGGCCTTACTAAGGCTTTACAGAGTGGTATTAGTACCTCACTTGATCTTGATTGTATCCCTCTGCTAATGCAATTTAGGATTGCATTAGCTCTTTTGGCTGCTGCTGCCCACAGCTGGCTCCTATTTAGCTGGTTGCCCACTAAGACTCCAAGATCCCTCTCACAGTTCCTGCTATTGAGCCTGGTTTCACCCAGTCTATATGGGTCCTTTTGGTTTACTTTGCCTAAGTGTAAGACTTGACTTTTCTCTACATTGAATTTTATTTTGTGAAGTATGGAGGTCATCTAGTCCAGCCCCCTGCTCAAGCAGTACTCACAAGGAAGTCCCAAAGATGCTTTTTTTCAGGAGGCAACTGGACTTTCTGCTTTTTTTTCCTTTTGAAGATGTTTCGCTTCTCATCCAAGAAGCTTCTTCAGCTCTGACCGGATAGTGGGGAATGGAAGGATTTCTATTCCTTGAAAACAGATGGCCATTGGCATCCTTAGAGGGTCCTTGAGGCCACTTGGAGGTTTATCTATGTCCTCTAAAAGAATGCAAATGACCAGCTGTCTGTAAGGAATATAAATCCTTCCATTCTCCACCATCCAGCCAGAACTTAAGAAGCTTCTTGGATGAGAAGCAAAATGTCTTCAAAAGAAAACAAAGCAAAATAAGAAAAAGCCCAGTTGTCTCCTGAAAAAAAAAAAAAAAGCAGCATCTTTGGGACAATTGTGACCTGGATGACTGAAAATCTCTACATACTTTTTAGCTATACAATTTGGGATGAACCCCCTTGGAATGGGGTGGGAGTAGGAATGGATTTCCAGAGATAAAAATTGCAGACTACGGGAACCAGGAGCACCACTCAGGTGACCCTGAGAGTTCAGATAAACCACCAAGTCGTCTCAACGACCCTCTACAAGGAATGCAAATAACCAGCTCTGTCTGTAAGGAATAGAAATCCTTCCATTCCCCACCATCCAGTCAGAGATGAAGAAGCTCCTTGGATGAGAAGCGAAACGCCTTCAAAAGAGAAAAAAAAAACCCAGAAAGTCCAGTTGCCTCCTGAAAAAAAGCACCTTTGGGACTTTGTTGTGAGTACTGCTTGAGCAGGGAGCTGGACTAGATGACCTCCATACTTAATAAAATAAAATTCAATGTAGAGAAAAATCAAGTCTTACCCTTAGGCAAAGTAAACCAAAAGGACCCATACATTATTGTAGGCTAACTCTGCCCACAGCCAGCAGTTCAATTCTGACCAGCTCAAGGTTGACTCAGCCGTCCATCCTTCTAAGGTCAGTAAAATGAGGACCCAGATTGTTGGGGGCAAGAGGCTGACTCTGTAAAACCGCTTAGAAAGGGCTGCAAAAGCACTGTGAAGCGGTGTATAAGTCTAAATGCTATTGCTATTCAATTTGCGAAAGTTCTCCGTGGCTTTCAAATCTAGGTGAGTGATCTTGAAAAATGACCACCAGCAGGGATTTCCTATGTCTCTTCTCACCTTTCCTTCCTCATTCAGGGAGTGGAATTGCCTCTCTTTATGCCAAAAAAGATTTTCCTCAAGGATGAACCCAAATGTTGTGCTTGTGTTGATCGTGGCCGAAACCAGGGGTCGCCAACCTTTTGGACCTCAGGGACCACCATACTCATAATTTTAAATCCCAGGGACTACTAACCGGTTGTGTGGGCGTGGCCTAATTTGTGGGTGTGGCTTGGTGGTCATGTGACTGGCTGGGCATGGCTTGTATGTAAATATTATAAATATTTATATAAATATTGAATATTTCATAAAAAAAGAGCAACTTTTACCCAAAATCAGGCAAAGCAGGCAGATTGAGTTGCTCACAGAATAACAGATTCATTCAGACATCTATCTATCTGCCATTGGCTAGCTCAATCTGTCACATAAAATTTGCTTGCAAGCAAACTCACAAAATTAACTCACAACACACCATGCATGTAAATATTGATTTTTTTTATTTAAAAAAGAGCAACTTTTATCCAAAATCAGGCAAAGCAGGCAGGCAGATTGAGTTGCTCACAGAATCATTCAATGGTCTATCTATCTGCCATCGGCTAGCTCAGTCTCTTAAATTTCCTTGCCGTGAGTCTGCACTGAATTTGCTTGCAAGCAAACCTTCAGTCCTAAGGGAGGTTGGCTGTGCTGAACCGAAGATCTAAAGACTAGCTAGAAAGCAAGAAATCCAACCATTTCCTGCTTCCTAGCTAATCTAAATCTCCCGGCACAGCAGAACAGATGATGGTCGGAAAAAGGAAAAATAGCAATTTAGCAGACAGGTTTACCAGTAAGGAGTGAGTGGGCAGGGAGGGTTCCTGTGGGCCATGTGGGCTGAGCAGCCTTGTGTTTCTGCACAGCCCGGATTAATTGCTTTGGGGGGGGTGCTCTGGGGGTGAGATTTCTCTGCGGCCCACCAAAATATTCTCACGGCCCACCGATTGACGACCGCTGGCTTAAATAATGTACTGGATGAATCACCATTGTTTCTGGAATTATGCAGATGCTCTAGATGTCAAAGCACTGCAAAACCATGCCCAAACTCAGGAAGATGAAAAGGGGTGATCATTTTTAAAAATTTTCCATTCTCTTCCTTTTTCTGGGCTTCAAGAGAAACGTTTGCAACCAAAGATACAAGAGGTTTCCCAGATGGGTTTTGTTCTCTCCTGCCTAGGATTCCAAAGAGCATCAATGCCCTGATAGCCATTCTGGAAACACCATCAGGTGGGTGGGAGAAAAACACAAACAAAAAGGTGTGCAACACGCTTACTCCATCTACTGGTTAATCTTAATATTTGGAAGACAAATTCCTTGTGTGTCCAATCACACTTGGCCAATAAATTATTCTATTTTGTCCTGTCCTGTCCTGTTCTATCCTATCCTATCCTATTCTGTCCTTGCTGAATATAGAGACAGATAGATAACTCTACAAATTCTTCCATACAAAGTTTCTTTTGTTGGATTATATTAGGTATCCTCAAGGTGACTCACAGTTATGTCGAGATGCATCTAATGTCCAATTCTTTGCACAGTTGAAATCATAGTGTAAAATGATAGTGATCTTTCTATCCCAAATTTCATCCCATCGTAGCAGATACGCTAGCAGGAGGCTGAGTTCAGGCAAGAGTGAAGAAATCTCCGCCGACCCACCAAGAGTCAATTCAGTGACCAATCAGGGTTACAGATGTGGCCACATGACATGAACTACATTTCTCAGGATACCTTAACTACATTTACCATAATGCATTCCCTTAAGGGGACAGCTCCCAATTCTTAACAAACTATCCCATTCCCATTAACTATAATTGTCTGGACAGCACATCTATTCTATTCTATTCTATTCTATTCTATTCTATTCTATTCTATTCTATTCTATTCTATTCTATTCTATTCTATTTTATTCTTCATTCTTCTGTTCTGTTCTTCTATTCTATTCTATTCTATTCTATTCTATTCTATTCTATTCTATTCTTCATTCTTCTGTTCATTTCTGTTCTGTTCTATTCATTCTTCTGTTCTATTCTATATTCTTTTGTTCTATTCTATTCTTCATTCTTCTGTTCTACCCTATCCTATCCTATCCTATTCTAATTCTTTATTCCCTTATTATTCTATTCTATTCTATTCTATTCTATTCTATTCTATTCTATTCTATTCTATTCTATGCCATGCCATGCCATGCCATGCCATGCCATGCCATGCCATGCCATGCCATGCCATGCCATGCCATGCCATGCCATGCCATGCCATGCCATTCTATATTCTATTCCACTTTTCCTTTTATTTCGAGATCAAACAACAAACAACTTCTCGATGCGCTCTTGTGTGCAGTCAAACACCTGGGACCAGAGAGAGTTCACATATCCTCGTGTTTCTGAAACTTTGGCAACTTTAAGATGGGTGGTCTTTGACTCCCAAAATTCCCCCAGCCAACCATGAATGGGAATTGAAGGCCACCCTCTTAAATTGTGGCCTTAAATCAAGGACTACTATCTGCCATCATCATCTTTTAATTACCCCTTGGGTGGAGTCTGGGCAATTGAATGGAGCTAGCAGAGCGTTTTAATGGCCAGATACCCTTCCTGTCGCCAGTGTGGAGTTCTGTTCGGCAGATATATTCTCATCGTGCCCAGAAAGAGAAATAAGCCTCTACCTTGGATTGAATTCACAGCCTCCTGATTGTGAGGCGAGAGCTCCACCTCTAAGCCATCGCACCCCTCTCAAGGACTACTACCTGTACTTGTGGAAAATCTGTGGAGTATGCGAACTTTGAGAAAAATAACACCAGAAAGCTGTTGGTTTTATTATGGCGTTCATATTTATTCATACAAACAGTGGGTAGACAAGACAAGATATGGTTGAAGACAGCCATAGATTTCTAATTTAACAACCCTGTAACAAAAGGTAACTAAATTTAACATTTATGAAAATATAAATCTTTGACCCGGGGTAATTCTTCGCCCGACAATACAAAGTTTACATAAAAACATTCAGTATGATCTATTGGTTGCAAACAATTTAAGAAAAGGCATTATTCATATTCTAGAGGGGCGTTTACACAGAAGAATTGTATGCTACAGTCCATTCTGTATTTGTTTTACAAAAAGGTTCAAAATACAGACAGTTTTGGAAGTCCAATAGGTTAAACCCAAGTCCGGTCCAATCTTATGCTGGGTTTATCTACTGACCGACAATTTACTTGTCTCCAAAGAGAGGAAATTTTTAACAATATGACACTACTGTCAGGGCTCCAGCAGTTACTCCTCATTTAAATCATGAGTCTCAAGCCAAACTTCCAAAACTTAAAAAGGATTTTTTGGGAGTTAACATGCTGGCACTGCCTGGGTGTATCATAATCCATATTCTCCAATGGGACACATCCATAGCCCAGAGTCATCAATCATGCTCTCCAGTTAGAATTTTGCACGGCAGAAACTTCAATCACCTAGTTATTATCTTTGAAAACATTTATGGAATGCAGTTTCGGTTTGCAAACAGCTGCACTGCTCCCCCCTCCCTTTCTGTTGGCAACTCTAAAAAGACCATAGAAATATTTTATGAGTTGACAACCACCAGGGAAGGGAAGAAAATGGATAAACACAATCCAGACAATAAAATACCCTATGGCTCGAACACTTTAACCATTTTGCTCTGACTTCATACATCATCGTACACTTCCTGATAGAGGGATGTGCCAACTCACAGGCTAAGGGGGTGAAAGGTACTTTAGCTATGTGACATCTATGCAGTAGTTCTTGACTTACAACAATTTATTTAAGAGAGGAAAGGAGAGCAGTGGAAATCTATGAGCCGGTTCTTGGGACAGAAGAGCCACTGCTGCTAGCAAAGCCCCATCCTAGCTCTGGGGATAAAGGTGTGGCAGAGAACTATTCATCTTCTGGCTGGCCGGACTTGTTAGCCTGCGAGAGAAATGTTTCGCCAGGGTTTCCAACATTCCTAATAAAGGAATCTTTTGAGTTCATGTCAGAGGGAGCTAAGTCAGAACACTGTCTGTCTGTCTTTCTGTCTGTCTCTCCCTCTCTCTCCTCCTCTCTCTCTCTCTCTCTCTCGCTATTACCCATCCATCCATCCATCCACCCACCCACCTATAGCTATTCTCCATCCATCTATCCATCCGTCCATCCATCCATCCATCCA
Organism: Notechis scutatus; assembly: GCF_049901735.1. Classification (NCBI taxonomy): domain Eukaryota; kingdom Metazoa; phylum Chordata; class Lepidosauria; order Squamata; family Elapidae; genus Notechis; species Notechis scutatus. The sequence goes on from NC_142012.1 coordinate 54,697,986, forward strand.
TCCATCCATCCATCCACGTATAGCTATCCATCCATCCATCCATCCATCCATCCATCCATCCATCCATCCATCCATCCATCCATCCATCCATCCATCCACCCACCTATAGCTATTCTCCATCCATCCATCCATCCATCCATCCATCCATCCATCCATCCACCTATAGCTATTCTCCATCCATCCATCCATCCATCCATCAACCTATAGCAATTTTCCATCCATCCATCCATCCATCCATCCACCCACCTATAGCTATTCTCCATCCATCCATCCATCCATCCATCCATCCATCCATCCATCCATCCATCCATCCACCTACCTATAGCTATTCTCCATCCACCACCCATCCATCCATCCATCCATCCATCCATCCCCCCCCATCCATCCATCCATATAGCTATTCTCCATCCATCCATCCATCCATCCATCCATCCATCCACCATAGCTCCATCCATCATCCATCCATCCATCCATCCATCCATCCATCCATCCATCCATCCATAGCTATATTCCATCCATCCATCCATCCATCCATCCATCCATCCACCTATAGCTATTCTCCATCCATCCATCCATCCATCCATCCATCCATCCATCCATCCATCCATCCATCCATCCACCCACCCATCCATCCATCCACCTATAGCTATTCTCCCTCCCTCCCTCCATCCATCCATCCATCTATCCATCCATCCATCCATCCATCCACCTATAGCAATTTTCCATCCATCCATCCATCCATCCACCCACCTATAGCTATTCTCCATCCATCCATCCATCCATCCATCCATCCATCCATCCATCCATCCATCCATCCACCTACCTATAGCTATTCTCCATCCACCCATCCATCCATCCATCCATCCATCCACCCACATCCATCCATCCATCCATCCATCCATCCATCCATCCATCCATCCATCCATCTATAGCTATTCTCCATCCATCCATCCATCCATCCATCCATCCACCCACCCATCCATCCATCCACCTATAGCTATTCTCCATCCATCCATCCATCCATCCATCCATCCATCCATCCATCCATCCATCCATCCATCCATCCACCTATAGCTATTCTCCATCCATCCATCCATCCATCCATCCACCTACCTATAGCTATTCTCCATCCATCCACCCACTCACCCACCCAGACTCTCATCATGAAACACCTAAGATGTGATAAGTAAGCAACGTACAATTGTTGGGAATAAATGTGGAGCAGATCCTGGTTGAAACAAGTTAGCCATTCTAGGTAGTTTGATCCTTAGAATTCTGGAGGTTAAAAAAAAAAGAGAATGTGTTTTATTCACAATCTTTAAAAGAACTGAGGGAGAGACTTCTTGACAGTGAGGACAATTAACCAATTAACCAGGTCACTGGTGGTTTTTAAGAAGAGTCTAGACAGTCACTTATCTGAAATAGTGTCGGTTATCCTGCTTGAGCAGCGGGCTGGACTAGAAGACCTCCAAGGTCCCAGTTCATTCTACTCTACTCTACTCTACTCTACTCTACTCTACTCTACTCTACTCTACTCTACTAAACTGCCAAAGATATGCCTTTTTCTAAAAATAAAAAATAAAGCTATTAAATTTCTGTTTTATCTTTTCAGGTTATCCTTGACTTACTATCTAACCATTTAACAATGCCCCCAAATTGCTGTGCAGCCCCCGCCCGCTCCGTTTTTTGCCTCCTGGGCCTCAGGAAGCCTCACGGGAGCCCGTTTTTGCTCGCAGGAGGCTTCCCTGAGGCCCGAGAGGCCAAAAATTGGAGCATGGGTGGTGGCGGTGGTGGTATTGTGTTGCAAAAAAAGAAGAAGCTATGCCCACCCAGTCACATGGCCACTCCCACCTAGCCGCACCCACAGAACTGGTAGTAAAAATATTTGCATCCCACTCCTGGTCGTAAGTCAAGGACTATCCGAACCGAGCTGATGAATGACTTTAAAACATTGGATGGTTGGGGGGAAAAATACTGTAAGGAAACGCACTCGAGAGCTCAATTAAACTAAAGCACAAACGTATTTGGTCAACTGGCACACCTCCCCTAATGTCCAATTTCTCTGCTGCAAATTTCAATTGAATTAGGCAGCTGTTTCCATATGTCCGAAAACCCACAAGGATCTGGAGTAACACCTTCACCTTTGGACGTACATTGTTGGCCTTGCGTCATTTGAGAATTCAAGACTCCATGGCTCCCAGGAGGCCGTATATTACCTTCTTTTAACGACTCCATAATCCCTTGCAGGGTGGAATCTGGAGCTAGCGGAGGGTTTTTACTGGCCGGATGCCCTTCTTGTTGCCAAGGTGCAGTTTTGTTCACCGGATATATTCTCCTCGTGCTGAGACAGAGAAATATCTGCTTCTACCTAGGATCCAACTCACAGCCTCCTGACTGTGAGGTGAGATCTCTAATTCTAGGCCACCGCACCACTCTCTCAGGAGGCTGCCTAGAAGGTGTTGAAGGTGGTCAGCCTCCTGCAAATGATGTGCAAATTCCCTCCGTGATTAAGTATAAGCCCGTCTTCTGTTCAAATTTGCTCGGAAGTCTCCTGCTCCAGGGGATGTTACAAGAAGGATACTCAAGAGTCTTCAAATATTGGCCGACAAAACCGGAAACAGGTGTGTGTTTTATCTATTTCTGTTATAAAATGCACACAAGCTGGGATGTGATAACGGTGGGCTTTATTTTAAAATGGAAGACCGGCCTACACGTATAAGCTGTTCATACTTGGGAGACATTTAGAAATATTTTATACTTTCTGTAATTAACGGGACGGAACCTCCACCTGAAACTCATGTACTTTATCTTAATTGAGCTGCACAGGTCCAAGTGGGCATCATTCATAGCAGGCTTTCTAGATAAGTTTGGACTACAAGTCCCATCGCCTCTAAGGGCTAGCTGGGTAAGAAAAGGCAAGGGTAGGAGAAGAGGAGAAGATGAGCTAAAAAAATAAAAAAATACAATCAGAATGACACCCCTATTTTTCCTACAACCCCCAACCTCACCCCCAGGCTCTGAAGTGATAGAGTCTTATAAAAGGCCAGCCCAAAGCAATGAAGTGAAGAGTATGATATTGTACAGAGAAGTAAGAAATTTATTACAAAGTGTAACAGTAAAGAACCCTTGAGGCAGCCAGATTTTTTGCTGTTGTTATTCGCTTGTTATTCAGCACGTATGCGAGCATGTCACTGGAATCCCCGAGTAATTTGGTCATCGTGTCTGTGTTTCACGCAGGAAAAAACAGGAATGACAATAAGGCAGACACTAAATGCGCCAGGAACAGTGGTAGGATTCAACCGGTTCGCACCAGTTCACTCGAAACCGGTTGTTAAATTGCTGGCTGCCCCCCCACCCACCCCGCCCCTTCCAAGAGTCCCAAGGAATCCCCAAGCACCCTATTTTAGCTCCCAAAAGTGCAGGGAGGCTCACTAGGCCCAAAACAGGGTGTGACGGTGTGTGCGGCCTGTTTTTGTTCCCCGGGGGAGTGCAGCAGGCCGAGTGCTGCCTGTCACACCCCCTGGCCACGCCCACCATGGCCACGCCCACACAGCTGGTCATTAGGGCAGAGAACTGATTGTTAAATTATTTAAATCCCACCACTGGCCAGGAAGGATGTGTGAACTCTTCCATGCTGATTCCTGCAAGGATTAGAATCAGCTGGACTTTCCCAGAACAGAATGGTTCATAAGAGTGTTTTTTTTTTTACGTAAAAAGAGAGAATGGAACGGGACGGATGGCTCCTAATGCCCTTTGTGATGGGAAAATGTTATCCCTTAAGCACTGTACTGAAAGACACGGTGAAAGATAAACAGCATGAAATCCAGACCAAGTTGCTTTTTTTACCAGGGGGATCCAATCTTGGCAACTTTAAGGCTTCTGGACTTCAACTCCCAGAATCCCCCAGCCAGCCACGCTAGATCCCGTAAAGCAGGAGCGTGCAACCTTGGCAACTTTAAAACTTGTGGACTTCAATTCCCAGAATTCCCCAGCTGGCTGGGCTGGAGGATTCTGGGAGTTGAAGTCCACAAATCTTAAAACTGCCAAGGTTCCACACCCCTGCTTTACAGGATCTAAATAAGCCATTTTGTAAAATTTTGTATTTTTGGAATAGAAAAAAACGTCCATCGATGTTTGAAATGCTTGCAATTTGGGGTATTTTTAAAAAATTCTTAGCACTTTATGTGTGACTTTTAGATTACTTCACCTGCTACTCTACCTGAACCAGGTAAGAAGAAACAAAAGCAAGCAGAATGAATCAACCCTATAAGACCACCGAGTTAAGTGACAAAAGATTTACATGAAATGATGGCCGTGACTGAAAATCTGGGGGAATTAGTACTATTCACGGGCTGAAAAAAGCCCTTTGCTGTTTTTTTAAAAAACAATTAATTTTGTATGTGTGTGTGTGTGTGTGTGTGTGTTTCTAATAGCTGCTATTTCAAATGTTTATGGAATGCATCGAATGTTTCAGGGTGACATGTAACATCTGGTTGCACCATCAGAAGGAAATAAACCCCCTTCCTTTTTTTTGCAAGTGGTATCAATTCAAAATTGCTTCTGCTCAGCTGGATTTTTTTTTTTTTTACAAAAAATGCTTGATCTGCCTCATTCCAATATGAAATATAGCATCCTTCTTATTGAAAAACCTTCCTCCCCACCCCATTTTAAAAACAGCAGACTCCATCAGACGATATTGCTTGAAAGAGTCAGTCAAAGACTGTGGATCGCCTTCGGAGATTTTCTCTCCGCTTCGTTTGTCAGTTTTTAAACCGGCTCTTTTAAAAGTGGGCTTGGGCCTCAATAACAAATGTGACATCTGCGGTGTGGAAGGGCAAGCAGACTCCTTGTTTGAGGCTCAGTTGCCAGCAGTGAACACTCGGCAGTCTATGGCAGAACACACTTTGTCGTAGCAATAGTTGTGTTTTTTGGTGGGGGTGGTGTCGCTGGTCTCTGCATCGACCACGGTGATGGGACTGTCTCTCGCAAACACCTCTGTCGATTCTCTCCAGATACAGTCTGCAGTCGCTTTGAAGGTGTAATGGTGACACTTTGGCTTCATCACCTGACTGGCGTTGTTGAAAATCTGCCGGCTGTTGGAAGTAGCGATTTTGATTTTCAGGGCGGCATCCACGCGATCCACCACAGTATACGTGGAGATGCTTCCATCGTCGAAGCCCACAATGATGTTCAGGTGCCTCTGGGAAAGAGTTAGGGAAGTGGGGGTTTTGTAGAGTGAGCAGGCCCCGATGTTTTTGCCATCTGCCAACCTCATTACAATTAAGATAGAGATGGCGCTGTTATCCTCGTCATCTTCCCCGCCGCGGAAACAAATGTACACCAGATAGCGTCCGTCCTGAGACAGCTTCTGCCTCCAGATGATCCCCGAAGCATGGACCACTCGAAGCTTGCCGCTGTGAAGGTCCAGGATGTTGATGTTCTCATCTCCACGAGAGAGAATCCCCAGTTTTCCATTGGGCGATATTTCAAAATCCTCTAACTTTTTCAAGAAGCTATTAGGCAGCTGTAAACGTCTAGAGACAACTTCTTCAGTAAGACTGCAGATGTTCACGGTTTCAGCAGATGTGATAAAGATCACGCTATCCGGGCAGTCTGGGACAAGTTTGATATCCACAATGGTGATGCCATCATCACAAGAAAGCTTCTTGGTTATGCTACCAGTCCACAGGCTGACCGCTAAGATTTTGTTCTTTGTCATTCCAACCACAAAGGTGTTCGCTGTGGTTATAAATGCATTCTGCAAGGCCACAAGAATGTTGCACACACGGTGTCCAGTCAACAGCCTCCAAACCCTGGATGCATTTTGCTCACAGAGGGAGACCACAAACTGGTCATTGTGGGTTATCAACAGTTGGCATATCCTTTGCCCATTGATGCGGAAGAGATTTTCGCCGGAATCCGTTTGCCACACATACTGGCTGCATTTGTCATCAGACGTAATCATCAATTTCCCGTTGGATGTCAGGACACAGTTTTCAACCAGGCTTTCATGCTTAAATATTGCTTCAATGAATCCCGTGCTGAAGTTCCATTTATGGATAGCTTCAGATCCATCCAATGTGTACATCGCTTCCCCCTTGGCGGGCAAAACCAGTCTTTGGATGGGCTTGCCAGTTTTGTCAATGTTGGACATTGCAGTGATAATATCGATGTCCCATACTGAAAGGACCCCACTGGTGGACAAGGAGAGCAGCATGTTGTGATGGTTTGACTTCATCAACCTGACAATGTTTCCTGAGATTTCTTGTAAGGTCGCCATGCACTGCCCGCTATCTCTCCTCCAAACGAAAATGGCAGAGGTGTTTTCGATAGATGCAACGATGCAGTCTCCGTTTTTGGATAATGCAGCTGAGATGAAGCGCTCATTCCTTTTCGCTCTAAACTTTTCTGCGACTTTCCACATGCTCGTGTCCAGCAGGTCAATACTGAGAGATTTGCAGATTAAAATGGCACTTTGGTCTTCAGCAAGTTCAAGGCTGACAAATTCGCTATCCCCTCTCCTGCAATCAAAGTCATCCATTAATTGAGGGTGGGAAATTTCCTCTGTGTTCCAAATAGAGAGGGCCCCTTCGCTGTCCACCATGACCATCTCTTGAGCTGCATCTAAAATGAGAAGAAATTTAACAAACCCTCCCGAGAATTCAGAGGTCACTGTGGCCAGCTTGTCACCACTGCCCAAATGAAATATCGATGCCGTGTTCAAATGTTGTCCACAGAACGCGTACATCCCATCTCCTGAACACTGGATGCAAGTGACTTCATACCAACAGTGGAATTGATGAAGGGGCCACCCGTACAGTAGATCGATCACCGTGATGTCCTTACTGGCTTCCAGCCACGACAGCACATGGTTTACAGAAAGGGCAAATCCATTTATAAAACTGGAGCTCACTCCAATCCCGCTATGCTTTGATCCTTTAATTTCCACCTCGGAGAGAAGACAAGAGTTTAGATTGTCATAAATCAAGAGTGTGTTCTTGGTGGTGGCCACCACAAGGTATTTTTCATCAGTCGTCAGTTTCATGCCCAAAATAACTGACTGAGCAGTTGTAATTTGCCTTAAGAGTTGGCGAGTCTCGATATGCCAGGTACTGATGGACCCATTTTCCAGAGCAACAATAACTATACTTGGATTGAAGGTAGGTAGGATTTCGGTCACTTGAGAGCAGCTGGAGGACAGAGGTAGTCTTTCAGGACTATAAGTGACATCCATAGAAGAATGAAGTGGAACAATAGAACAATATTTAGGACCATCTTTGTCACACTCTAGAAGAAGCTGTCTCAGTTTGGGCAAGGAACTGACCACTGGCAGTAGCCTCTGTTGTAATTCCGCTGAGAGGGTCCCTGGGTATTTTGTCACTTTGTGTTTGATGGCCCGCAGGGTGGTTGCTAGAAACTTCAGCTCTTTTTCTTGTGAGTAGTTGTAGGCCAGCTCCACATCCGAAAGGGCTTTGTCGAACTGTCCAATTTTGATCATGGTGTAAAGCCAGCTGAAATTCATGATGACACCGTACAAAATGTCATCGGTTTTCCCGCACTTGGTCAGGTGGTGCAAAAGCTCAGTCATTTTCCGGTGGTTAATGAAAAAAATGTTGGGCTCCAAAGGGTTGCACTGAAAGACCCAAGGCTGATCAGGGCACTGCCTGTCAAAATTCATGAAGTCCATCATGTGCCTCTCTTCATTGTTCATACTCCTGCTGTCAATGTCCAGGCAGCCGTTCAGATACTGATCTTCGCCGTAAAGTGATTTCCTTCGGCCTCCAGACCAAACTCCTAGAAAATACTCTGCCATGACCATGTGCATTTCATGCACGTCTTCTTCACTGTGAAGATATATCTTTTGGGCAATCAGTTGTAGGTGCCGATTAGCCCAAACTAAAAGGGTTACGTTTTTCACTTGTCTTTCTATCAGGTATCCTGTTAAGCCTTCTTTCAGTTTTGCGATGTAGATGTAAGGTACTCTCAATGGATTGAGGTGTTGGATGCGTTGACTTAGTTCGAGCATGACGGTGTTATCGAGTGCTAAAATGTCTTCCAATTCCATTTCGCTCAAGCCAGCTTTGGACATGGTGATGTAGCCAAGAGCTCGGGATAAAAGTTTCGACCCGCAGCTATTCTGAAGAGACCAGAACATATGTTCTATGCCATCATGAACAGTGATGCAGAGTGAAGACCCATCGACATCCTTGTGAGATTTCCAACTTCGAACCTCTCGGAAGGTTAAGTTTACAAACATCGGCAGGGTGCACTTAGAGAAAGCCTCGTTGACATAGATTTGTTGCCCCGATGTGACTTTCCTCTTCACTTGGAGCAGCTGTTGCTTGAGTACTTGACTGCACATCTTTCTGTCCCTTGCTGTCAGCTCGATGTAGTTGTCTTCGTCGTGGATAAGGCTCTTCAGTTTTTGGAGGATGCTGTGCTTGTTTGGCAGTGTGGACAAGATAATTCGGACTGAACGAGGCAGGTGAACCGGAAGCCACCACAATTTCCTGGCGTCCTCGTGATCAGCCAGCTGTTCCAGAGCGTCAAAGATTAAAACCAGGGGTCGATGAAAGGTGGACTCATTCAAAAGGTTAATGAACAAGTCTCGGAGATCATGGGTCTTTTTCGGGTAGCTTTGCACTAGGCATCGATAGTTGATTGCTAACTGTTCACAAATACTTTGGAGGAGAGTCCTCAGGTCTGTGCTCATCTCTGTAGATCCTATAAATCTTATGATCACCACGGGATCCGATTCCGGTCCCATCTCTTCCTTCAGCCAAGCATAAGCCTGCAAATATAGAAATGCAAAGGGGTTAATTGTTCAAATTAGTAGACCTCATCTGGACACAAGAAACACGGTCAATACAGGTAGTCCTTGCCTTACAACGGTTTGTTTCAGAGGTGGGTATTCAGCCAGTTCTGACAGGTTCTGGAGAACCAGTAGCAGAAATTTTGAGTAGTTCAGAGAACTGGCAAACACCACCTCTGACTGGCCCCGCCCCTATCTCTTCTCTGCTTCCCGAGTCCCAGCTGATCGGCTGGGTCTTCTTTGCCCTGCCCAGGAGAACGGAGCTGGAAAGGAGGTTAGTGGGGTGGGGAGGAAATGGGGATTTTACAGTATCCTTCCCCTGCCATGCCCACCAAGGCACACCCACCAAGGCACACCATGCAGCATAGGGGCAAAACTCAGCTATTGAACTTCTCACTTAGCAACAGACATTTTGGGCTCAATTGTGGCTACCTGTACATCAAAAATGATTGTGGGAACTGGGTATGTCCAGCATAAGGAAGAAAAGGACTAGGAGTAATTTGATAGCAGTCTTCCAGTATTTGAAGGGCCATCACAGAGAAGAAGGGTTCAATCTATTTTCCAAAGTACCTGACAGCAGGACAAGAAATAATGGGTGGAAGGTTATCAAAGAGAGATCCAACCTAGAACTTAGACTTATATACCACTTTACGGTGCTTTTACAGTCCTCTCTAAGTGGTTTACAGAGTCAGCCAGTGGTGGGATTCAATTTTTTTACTACCGGTTCTGTGGGTGTGGCTTGGTGGGCGTGGCTTGGTGGGCTTTCCAGCTCCCTTCTCCTGTGCAGGGCAACAAAAGAAGACCCAGCCAATCAGCTGGGACCCGGGAGGCAGAGAATAGATGGGGGCCAGGCCAGTCAGAGGTGGGATTCCGAACTACTCAAAATTTACTCTACTGGTTCTCCAAACTACTCAAAATTTCCACCACCGGTTTCCCGAACTACTCAAAATTTCCGCTACCAGTTCTCCAGAACTGGTCAGAACCTGCTGAATACCACCTCTGGAGTCAGCCTCTTGCCCCCAACAATTTGGGTCCTCATTTTACCCACCTTGGAAGGATGGAAGGCTGAGTCAACCTTGAGTCTGGTGAGATTTGAACTGCTATCTTGCAGGCAGCCGGCAGTCAGCAGAAGTAGTCTGCAGTACTGCACTCTAACTACTGCGCCACCATGGCTTATAGTAGGGAGAAATTTCCTCTTCATGAGAACAATTAAGCAGTAGAATAGCTTGCCTCCAGAAATTGTGGGTGTTCCATCACTCTTCTCTTTCTTTCTTTCTTTCTTTCTTTCTTTCTTTCTTTCTTTCTTTCTTTCTTTCTTTCTTTCTTTCTTTCTTTCTTTTCTTTCTTTCTTTCCTTCTCTTCCTTCCTTCCTTCCTTCCTTCCTTCCTTCCTTCCTTCCTTTCTTTCTTTCTTTCTTTCTTCTTTCTTTCTTTCTTTCTTCCTTCTTTTCTTTTCCTTTTCTTTCTTTCTTTCTTTCTTTCTTTCTTTCTTTCTTTCTTTCTTTCTTTCTTTCTTTCTTCTCTTTCTTTCTCTTTTCTCCTCTCTCCCTTTCTCTTTCTATCTTTCTCCCCTCTTTCTCTCTTTCTCTTTCTTTCTCCCTCTCTCTTTGTCTCTGTCTCTTTGTCCCATCTTTCTCTCTCTCTCTTTCTCCATGCTTCAAAACTAATTCAAAAGACAGAAAAAATTGCCTCTTTTTGTGAGCCTGAAATAAAGTTGAGCCTTCTTTAAGAGTCTCGTCAACTTCAGTGAGTCAAATACTTTCTCCTTTCTACATGCAGTTTTCAAGAGCAAGACAACCAACAGGGGAAGTGATGTAGAGAAAGCTCTAATTACAGCTTGCCACAAATAGACTTAAAATAAAACAGAAAAGTAGTCTTCAATTAGGTTTAAAACAGTAGGGGAGGGGTGGAAATCACAGGAGCGCTTTTACCTTCTTTGCCACTTCTGCTAATAAAAATGTTTTTCCGGTGCATGGCCCTCCATAGACAATAAGAGGATTAATGTGGCCCATTTTCTTAGGCAGGAGGTATTTGCGCATGATAGTTCTGGCCTCACATCTATATTCATAGAAGGAAGAGTAGGTTCTACACAGAGAGGAATGTTGCAGGACTTCATCATAAATCCAGTCTGTCTCTATGTCGAAATTCTGTTGGACTGTTGCTTGGATGATGTCTATCATGTCTTCGTAGAACTGTTTGCCAAGACCGTCAATGTAGTGGCTCTCCACTTCTTGGGTGTAACCGTACTTGATGTCACAATGGGTAACGGAAGTGTAGACTCTCAAGTTGGAAGAAGCCACAATGGTAGGTACAAATTCGTCCCTGAGTCGGATGAGTTTCTCAAGTGCTTCCGGATCCCTCAGAAACTTCCCACCTCCGCGAAGCACGTCCATGTATTTCTCCATCTCGGGATTTTTCACAAAACGTTCGATGTTGGCAATCTTCCGGATGTAGCAAACGCACTTCTTTAAAAAAGCCGGGGTTTGTTTTCCTAAGGCAAAATCGAATTCGTCTTCGATAGCTGGGAGGAAGAGAAAAGAAGAAGAGGACATCTAAAGATGGTGGAGGATAAAGTCAAACCGGCTGCACGGAATCCTAATTTACTAGGCCATATCAAAGATTTTTGGGGGTTTTTTTTGTCCAAGAGGCAACTGGACTTTCTGGTTTTTCTTTGAAGACATTTCGCTTCTCATCTAAGAAGCTTTTTCAGCTCTGACAGGATGGTGGAGAAGTTCCTGAGGTTGGCTGAAATTCTGGGAGTTGAAGCCCATCCATCTTAAATGTCTGGGGAGATTCTCAGTCCTCCAAGTCATGGTTGTCCCAAAGGTGGTTTTTCAAGAGGCAACTGGACTTCCTTGTTTTTCTCTGAAGACATTTCACTTCTCATCCAAGAAGCTTCTTCAGTTCTGACTGGATGGTGGGGAATGGAAGGACTTATACTCCTTGCAGACAGCTGGTCATTGGCATCCTTTTAGCAAGTCGTTGAGGGCACTTGGAGGTTTGTCTGTGTCCTCAGTGTCACCTGAATAGTACAAATGAATGTGGAGCCTTCTTGGAACAGCTGCAAGGACTGTAGACTACAGATAGATGACAGCTGAAGAAGCTTCTTGGGTGAGAAGTCTTTGAAGAAAAAACAGAAAGTCCAGTTGCTTCTTGAAAAGCACCTTTGGGACAATCATGATTTGGATGACTGAGAATCTCCACAGACATTTAGGCCGTATCAAGTTCTATCAAGTTCTTTTATTTGTTTTCCCATATTCTATTCTTGGGCCCAGGAAGATAAAACCAGTTATGGTCTGTATAGGTAGTCCTTGACTTACAGCCATTCATTTAGGGACCTTTCAAACTTACAACAGCCCTGGAGAAAGTGACTTATGACCATTTTTCACACTTATGACCCCATTCCCATGATCACGTGATCAAAACTCAAGATGTTTGGTGACTGATTCACATTTATGTCCTGGGGTCACATGTGATTTCCCTTTGGTGATCTTCCAACAAGCGAAATCAATGGTCAAGCCAGATTCACTTAGCCACAATGTTAGCAGCTTAACAACTACAGTGGTTTGCTGAGCAACAGTGGCAAGAAAGGTCACACAATTAAGTATCGTACTTTATGATTCTTGACTCTTGACGAATGTATCTTTTCTTTTATGTATACTGAGAGTATTTACACTAAGACAAATTCCTTGTGTGTCCAACCACACTTGGCCAATAAAGTATTCTACATTCTACAGTGAGGCCAAACTCACTTTAACAAACATCTGACTCAGCCCACAAAATTGTGAGGCTCTATCAGAGCTGAAGGAACTTCTGAGATGAGAAGGGAAACATCTTCAAAGAAAAAGCAGAAAGTCCGGTGGCCTCTTGAAAAAAAAATAAAGTACCATGGGGATAGTTTTTATTGTGGTCGCAAGTCGAGGACTACTGTGATGACCTGAGGCATGGCACAAAGACAACCCAGCCAGATAATAAGCAGGGGTCCCTTTATTAGCTCCAACTTTGCCCCCAATGTCCCGGTTATCTTCCGGTTTGGAGAAAAACTCTCCCAGGAACCTGCAACAGCCCTTGGCTGCAGATATTCTTAGTCCAAAATGTTGTAAACAGAAAACTTTGAACTATAAATCCAACAAAGCAAGATAAGGCAATAAATCCGGCAGGGCATGATAAGGAGTTCCAGAAGTGAAGTAACAAGGGAGTAAATCAAACCAGTTGGGAGGATTCCAGGAACGCAGCTAACAGCAGCCAACATTTAGATAAACTCAATGTTTGTTCTGGGCAAACGCAGCTTGCAACTGCATCTCCTTTAAACTCCCTCCCCAGGTGTGCCTTGTGAAGGGAATCAGGGCCCTCTCCTCCCTCGTAAGCCATGCAACCCACGTTACTCTCTTCTCTGTTCTTCCCTGCGTGCCCTAGGGTGAAGAGGTGGGGTGGGCCTTGGTGTTCCTGAGCTCCCTCTCCCTTGTTCTATCTCTCTCCTGCTCTGCCCAGCCCCAGTTTCATCCACAGCTAACGGAGCCACTCTCCCACTCCCTGACAACTGTTCCTCTTCCTCCTCGGAGTCAGACTCCGACGGGGGCATCACAGCTACTTGTACAGTGCCTTTTCTATATCTTCATCATTTCAGGAGCGTGGCTGAAGAGACCCAATTTAGGAACAATAATACCTGCGATGAAGAATTGCATGCCATTAGTGGCTACGATTCGTATCAAAGGAAATTTATTTCCTTTTGTTTTGCGCATACTTCCCTGATCAGGTGCAATCCTATCTCAGCATTTATCTGTCTATGCACTGTGCCTGGATTTCATGTTTACCAGAGGAAAGATATCTCTTTGCTTGACTGTGTTTCATTTTCCCCTTTTCATACAGTATCTTCACGGCTGTCTTAAACATCACCTTAATTTCTTCTGATATCTCCTGCCATTTGCTCTCACTGACAGGGTTGCAAGAGGCTTCCATCTTTAAAGCAACAAAAAGGAAAGATCAGTGCCAATGGTTTAGACAATTGCAAAAAGCAGACTCAAGGCCACGTTAATAAAATTAACATGGCAGGTTTTATGCATTTAATACATTTATTTATTAAATTTATCTGCCACCCTTCTGCTTTCAGGAAAAAAAAAAATCCTTCAGGAACGATATGCACAAATCTGAAGGAAGGAATATTTATTTTTAAGTGGTGTATGTATAATTCAAGATAAGTGAGCCTTATTAAGATAACTGATCTCAAAACTGATCAATCAGAATAGAGCTGGAAGGTTTTCTAGTCCAATCCCCTTGGAAAGGTAATTGAGGGCCACATCAGGGTTGTGTTTCATATCAGGGGGCCGGCGTGACAGTGGGCATGGTTGAGGGGGTGGCAGCCAGCTTGACGTCACTCATCGAGGCTCTATTTTCGGCTGTGACAGCTTCCTGCAGCCCTCTTCCAGTGAAAACGGAGCTCGGGGGGTGCCATGCACAGCCTTCCCAAGCTCTGTTTCTGCTGGCAGAGGGCTGCAGGAAGCCATCACAGCCAAAAACAGAGCCCGGGGGGTGGGGGAGCATATGTGGCCCTTCCAAGCTCCATTTTAATTGGCAGTGGCACCGCAGGCCAGTTCTTCACTGTATCCAGGGCAGCCCCATGGGCCAGATCTAAGCACCTCGCCAGCTAGGTTTGTGCGAATCGGATGTTAATTTTACACCTGGTTCGCCAAACGGGTAGTTGCAACAACTGGCTGGCCCTGCCCACCCCTCCCCTCCCAAGAGTCTCCACACAGCCCGTTTTGCATCCCAGGTAAGCGCAGGGCCCGTGCAAAGGCCCGGGGAGGTTGTTTTCACCCTCCTGGAGGTTTGAGGAAAGACTCCGGAGCCCAAGTAGGGTAAAAATGCCAGCCCCCCTGCCATGGTGCAGGAGGCAGACTAGGCCACACCCACCCAGCAACTGGGCAGAGAACCAGTTGCTAAATTTTTTGATGCCCACTCCTGCTTGGAGGTGTTCTAGTCCAACCCCCTGCTCAAGCATGCGCACACAACCCCCCACCGCATTGCAAGCCTTTGCACATGTGTACGCAACCCCCCTCACATGCCGCATATCTCTGCACATGCACGGTAGATAGCCAACAATCAGCTGGCTGGCAGGGGGGGGGGCGTGCATCCATGCGCAGTAAGGCTCTTCTGGGCAACCTCTCACATGCTGGCAGAAGTGGCTCTGCATGCCACTTCTGGAACGTATGCCATAGGCTCGCCATCATGGCCCTATCAATTTGAATCCCACCACTGGCTGGAAGGAACCTTGGAGGTCATCTAATCCAGCCCCCTGCTCAATCAGGACACCATATACCATCTCAGACAAGTTACTGTGTCCAGTTTCTTCTTAAACATCTCCAGGGATGAAGCACCCACAACTTCTGATGGCAAGCTGATATAAGTGATAAGTCCACTGTAAGATAAGTGAGCAATATTAAGGTAAGTGCTCTCAATGCAGCCAAGATAAAAGTTTGCCATTTTAATTGGGGAGCAACCAAACTAACACATTTTTATCTTTGCTGCATGGTTTGCGGGAGCATAAATTTTTGATAATAGGTAAGAAACTGTACAGCACATATTCAGAATACAGGGAGACTCATAGAGGTGAGCTATACAAAGGAATGAGCTATACGAAGATCACCTGCAAAAAAAAAAAAAGATTAGGCAAAAATGATCTGCTGTTCCAGAAATAAATGCATCAGGCTCTAATTGCAGAAAAAGTAGGTGGGGTTGCAAAAATCACACATTTTTTATTATTTACTTTTACAGCGGTAGCCCTAAGGCAAAGCATATTTCCGCTTCAGAGAACAGGGTGTGACTGCAACTGATTCTTGTTTTGTTGAAAGGAAAAAAAAACACCTTCATTTGTACACACAAATCCGAAGGACAATTTTTAAAAATTGTGTGCTTATTCAAAGTTGTTACTCTGGTGTACCCATGGGGTGAAAAACGCTATTAAAAAGTAAGGGTGGGTTTCAGTAAAATACCTCACTAAGAATAACTGAAGATCACTTGACTGAGATGTGGTAAAATAAAAATACAATAACTAAATAAAAATAAAATAAATAAAAACAACACGATAAAAGTTTCTTTTTTAATAAAATATTTATTACTTTTGGAAGACTCCTAAATGATTTTGGGCACTTTACATAGTTAAAAGTGGGAGGAGAATAGACAAACGATTAGCAATTAGAGAAAAGGGTATGTTTTCTCGAGTTTGGCTCATGAATCATGATTTAATTAGGGTGATTGCTGGAATCCTGACAGCATGTACATGGATTATATGGGTACTCCTTGACTTATGACCACAGCTGAGCAGTGGTGAGCAGCAACTGGTTTAACAACTGGTTTTGTGAGCGTGTGCTTCATATGCGCACACATGCTTCACTCATGTGTGCACGCGCACAATAAACACCAATTTCTTCCCCGGTTGTTGTGGTCCGCCAAAAGCCCGTGGAGATGGCAGCAGAATTGGACAGTGGGGAAGAACATGGGCCAGTCCAGGAGTCTGGGGAGGACTCAGACAATGGTCCTGTGTCCGATACAGAAATGGGCCAAGACCATCTGGGAGTTATGTGTGCTGACTCCGGAGCCTCCAGAATCTGATAGCAGCGAGGCAGAGGAACAAGGGGAGCCTGTTCCCAGTGCATGTGTGTGCAGAGCTGTCAGAAGGCAAGAACAGCTAAGACAAAAGGGGCAACTCGGGAGTAAGGCTTGGAGGTAATTGCCCCTCCCATAAGATATAAAGGAAGTGCAAGGAACCTTTGCAGGAAGCAACTTTGTTTACTCTGGTCAGTTTGGAACCTGAAAGCTCCGTGGTGAATTTGTGCTCCATTTGGTTTTGAAAGACTAACTGGTACTTTAGTCGTTGGCCACACTTCAAGAAAGATAAAGGTGCGTTCTTATCAGATTTCTCCCGAAGGACTTTGGCAGACTTCCATGGGACTATTTATAACTGGTTGAGACTCATTACGGGCTGTGAATGAAGATAATTCACAGCTGTTGAACTAAAATAAAAGGGTTTTGGATTTAACATGTGTTTGTTGGTGTCTCAGGAAGTCTTGGTCAGAACACCGGTAAGTAGACCAGCTGAGGCGCAGTAATTCACTTTGCCGCGCGAATCAGCTGGGCTGCAAAAGAGGGAAATGTAAGACAGGATAGGGTGGGGCCAGGTGGGTGGGGCCAACTGATTGTCATTTGTACCAGTTTGCTAGAACCGGTCCAAACTGGCAGCAGCCGACCACTGGAACTGAGCTCAGAATTTCTGTTGAAAGTTAGAATATTTTGGTCATGAGATGTGACACCTGGAAAAATATGGAAGACTTCACTTAATCCTCTAAGAAAAGATTGAAGGCCAATGAGGTCCAGGCAAGAAGAAGAACATCATGGCTTCAAAATCTAAGGGTCTGGTTTGGACAAAACTCTGCAGCCCTTTTTTGTGCAGCTGTTGATCAAAATAGGATCGTCAACATGATCACCAACGTCCGATGACGGATATGGTACAACAACAAGAAGAAGTTTAATGAAAAGAAGGACCTGGGGTGACATAGTAGCAGTGTTCCAATAACTCAAGGGCTGCCACAAAGAAGAGGGAGTCAAGCTATTCTCCAAAGAAGCAACGGATGGAAACTAATTGAGGAGAGAACCAACCTAGAATGAAGAAGTTTCTTGACAGTAAAAAAAATTAACCAGTGGAACAACTTGCCAGTGGAAGTTGTGGGTGCTCTAACACTGGGAATTTTTAAGAAGAGATTGGTCAACCATTTGTCTGAAATAGTATAGGATTTCCTGCCTAAGCAGGGGATTGGACTAGAAGACCTCCAAGGTCCCTTCCAACTCTGTTATCCTATTCTATTTTTCACATTTATGACCATTGCAACATCCCCATGGCCATGTGATTTACATTCAGAGGCTTGGCAACCGACTCGTATTTATGATGGTTGCACTGTCTTGTGGGTCACGTGCAAGGGTGGGATTCAAATTTCTTAACAACTGGTTCTGTGGGCGTGGCCTGATTTATGGGTGTGGCTTGGTGGTCATTTGACTAGTTGGGCATGGCTTGCTGACTGGGCATGGCTTGGTGGTCATATGACTGGGTGGGTATGACTTGTATGTAAATATTATAAATATTTACTTTTCTGCCATCGGCTACCTGAGTCTGTCACATAAAATTTGCTTGCCAGCAAACTCATAAAATTAGCTAGCAAGCAAACTCACAAAATTAACTCACAACATACCATGTATGTAAATATTGAATTTTTTATTTAAAAAAAGAGCAACTTTTACCCAAAATCAGGCAAAACAGGCAGGCAGATTGAGTTGCTTACAAAAACACAGATTTACTTAGAGATCTATCTTTCTGCAATCTGCTACCTGAGCCTGCACTGAAAAATAGAAGCTTCAGTCCTAAGGAAGGTCCAGCTCTGCTTTTAGATTAGCTAGAAAGCAAGAAATCCAATGATTTCTGATGGTCAGGGAAGAAAAAAAGGAAAAATAGCAACTTACCAAAAATTAGGCGAAGCACAATGCCGGCAAGTTAGAGGGTGCGCATGCCAAGTAAGGAGTGAGTAGAAGTGGTAGGGAGGGGTCGGGCCAGCCAGGGGCACAATTTACCAGTTCTCCGAACTGCACAGAATAGTAACAGCCGGTTCTATAGAACTGGTCTGACCAGGTAGAATCCCACTCCTGGTCACGTGATCAACTCCCATGACCTTCTGACCAGCCAAGTCAATGCGGAAACCAGATTTGCTTAGCCGCCAAGTTTTTAATTTCACAACTGTTGAGATTCATTTCACACATGTGGAAAGAAAAGTCATAAAATGGGCAAAACTTATGGAGCAAAATTTCTCACTTAGCAATACAAATTCTGGGCTGAATCGTGGTCGTACATTAAGGACTACCTTTATGAAAATATGTGTGTGTTGTGTGCATGTACCATAGTTTATTGTACTTAAGAAGGAAAAAAAACGTACATTTCCAGTTACTT
Organism: Notechis scutatus; assembly: GCF_049901735.1. Taxonomy (NCBI): domain Eukaryota; kingdom Metazoa; phylum Chordata; class Lepidosauria; order Squamata; family Elapidae; genus Notechis; species Notechis scutatus. Next base: position 54,716,785 of record NC_142012.1, read on the forward strand.
TTCCATAGAAAAATTAGACTTCGAATCTAGGGGGTATATTTTTCCTGCCCCATCTGTTTGCTTTCTGAATATTGTTTCCATGGCAACTATGGAACGTGGTTTTGCACCAACTCTTCATAAGGAAAGTTTCCATGGCAACTCTCCCATGCTGTGATTTCCTCCCCATCTCTTCCCCTCCCCAGGTCTGACAACTGAAGGACTTCTAAACATAAAACAAGAAACTTGGATGAGCAGGTGAAGGAATGACTACTTTCACTAAGCTAAGTATGTCCCAGCCTATTGAAGAGAAGAGAAGAGAATGATTAGTGAGGACATGATGATGGTCTTCCAGTACCTATGGGACACTCTAGTTTTTCCTACACCTAGGCAAGAAAAACCAAAAGGACACATATAGACTGGGTGAAACTAGGCTTAACAGCAGTAACTGTGAGAGGGATCTTGGAGTCTTAGTGGACAACCAGCTAAATAGGAGCCAGAGTGTGCAGAAGCAGCCAAAAAAGCTAATGCAATCCTAAATTGCATTAAGAGAGGGATACAATTGAGATCAAGTGAGGTACTAATACCACTCTAGTAAGACCACACCTAGAGTACCGCATCCAGTTTTGATCACCACACTATAAAAAAGATGTTGAGGCTTTAGAAAAAAGTGCAGACAAGAGCAACCAGGATGATTAGGGGACTGAAGACTAAAACATATGAAGAACAGTTGCAGGAACTGGGTCTGGCTAGTCTAGTGAAAGAGAAGGACGAGGGGAAACATGATAGCAGTCTTCCAATATTTGAGGGGCTGCCACAGAGAGCTATTTTCAAGCTATTTTCTAAGGCACCTGAAGGCCAGACAAGGAATAATGGATGGAAACTGAACAAGGAGAGATTTATTGTGGAGAAACATTCAGACAGTGAGAACAATCAACCAATGGAACAGAAGTTGCCCTTGGAAGTTGTGGGAGCTTCATCACTGGAGACTTTCAAGAAGAGATTTTCCATCTGTCAGAAATGGTGTAGGGTCTCCCGCTTGGGTGGGGGGGTTGGACTAGATGACCTACAAGGTCCCTTCCAACTCTGATTATCTGTCATCTGTTATCTGCCCTCCTAAGCTCCATTTTCACTGTCAGAGGGTTGCAGGATGCCGTCCCAGCTGAAAACGGAGCTCAGGAGCCCATTTTCGCTGTTAGAGTGCTTGGGCCGCCCCAAGCACACCCGACACCGGTGATGTCATACTGGCCATGCCCCCCCCCGGTGGTCAAACACAACCCTGATTAGCGGCCCTTAATGAAATCGAGTTTGACACCCCTCTCCTAAATCAACACCCATGTGAAGAAAATTTACCATATTGGGATTGCTCTTCAGAATGTCAGGTTTCGGTTTGAGGTAATAAGTTGGGGGCACGGCATTCTCATCCCGGCAGTAGCACTCTTCCAAAATCTTGGTTTCCAGCTTTGCCTCAACAGCGGCATCCAGAATCATTTCAAATTCGGAGGATTCCACTTCCCCCGGGATCCGGATGCTTCCATATTTTTCTCCCAGAAGACCCTGTTGTGCACAACAACACAGAACAACCTTCAGGCTATTGGCAGAACTGGATAAGATATTAAGAGGAACAGAAGAAAGATTGATTTTTTAAAAAAAGCTGTATTAAAATGGAGAAAAAACAAGTGAAGGAGACAACAATAGCATGGGCAAAAAACTTTGGTTATACCAGTGATGGCGAACCTTTTTGTTGTGGTGTGCCAAAAGTGCACACATGCACGCACGCAATAGCATGCGTATGCTTGTGCTGGCACCCATAATGCAATGCGCCTCGCCCAGGGGTGGGATTCCAATTTCTTAACAACCAGTTCTGTGGGCATGACCTAATTTGTGGGTGTGGCTTGGTGGTCATGTGACTGGATGGGTATGGCTTGCTGACTGGGCGTAGCTTGGTGATCACTTGACTGGCTGGGCGTGGCTTGTATGTAAATATTGTAAATATTTATATAAATATTTATTTTTTTTATAAAAAAAGAGCAACTTTTACCCAAAATCAGGCAAAGCAGGCAGACAGATTGAGTTGCTCACAGAATCATAGATTCATTCAGAGATCTACCTTTTTGCCATCGGCTGCCTGAGTCTGCACAGAAAAATAGAAGCTTCAGTCCTAAGGAAGGTTCAGCTCTGCTTTTAGATTAGCTAGAAAGCAAGAAATCCAATGATTTCCTGCTTTCTAGGTAATCTAAATCTCCTGGCACAGGTGATGGTCAGAACAGCTGATGGTCAGAAAAAAAAAAAGGAAAAACAGCAACTTAGCAGGCAGGTAAGGAGTGACTGGGCGGGGCAGGGTGGGGCCAGCCAATGGTGCGATTTGCCGGTTCTCCAAACTGCACAGAATTGTAACAACCGGTTCTATAGAACTGGTGCGACCAGGTAGAATCCCACCCCTGGCCCCGGCCCCCCTGCATATGTGCATGCAAACACCCCGCCCCCTTACCTGCACTGCGCATGTGCATGCCTGCCAGCTGATTTTCGGCCCATTTGAGGCCGTTTTTGCCTTCCCAGAGACTTGAGGGAACCCTCAGGAGACTCCGGAGGCTGAAAATGGGCCTCTTTCAGCACTTCCGATAGGCTCCTTTTTCGGCCTCCTGAGGCTGCAGAGGCTTCTCTCGAGCCTCTTGGAGGGCAAAAATGGTCTCAAATGGGCCAAAAATCAGCTGGGAGGTGCATGCATGCGCAGTGTAGGTACGTTTGGCTGGGGCGCGCGTGCCCACACAAATGGCTCTGCATGCCACCTGTGGCACCTGTGCCATAGGTTCACCATCACGGGGTTATACAATAGAACTAGATAAATGGCAGCAATTGTGGGATAGAAACTACAAATTAACAACGTCAACTGCACATAAAGAAAACTTGTATAAGATTTTTATAGATGGCATTTTGCGCCGGCAGTGTTGGCAAGGATGTTGAAAAATAAATCAGCTAAATGTTGGAATGCCACCAGGTACCTGGATCAGAGGTGGTATCCAGAGGTGGATCAGAACTGACCAGTTCTGGAGAACCGGTAGCGGAAAATTTGGGTAGTTCAGAGAACCGGCAAATACCACCTCTGACTGGAGATTTTACAGTATCCTTTCCCTGCCACAGCCACCAAGCCACGCCCAGAGAACCGGTAGTAAAAAAAATTGAATCCCACCACTGACCTGGATCATACTATTATATGTGATGGACATGTGTAGAAGCAAAAAAAAAATTAAAATTGGACAAAAATACATACATGGTTGGAAAAGATGATACAACAACATATTGACTTAAAACCTGAAATATTTTTGTTGGGGATTTTACCTGAAACTTATAGTAAAGAGAATGCATATTTAGTTATGAATGTATTAACCGCAGCTAGAATTGTATTTGCATAAAACTGGCAAAGTGAAGAGATTCCTACTGATGAGAGCGTGATCAGGAAAATATTAGAAAAGTGCAGAAATGAATAGGTTGCAATTAAAGAGAAGGAACAAACTGAATGTTATATGATATGGAAACTATTTTTCCCATACATATGAAAACTAGAAGCACAAGATTAGTGAAGTATAGAAAATATGTTAATAGAATTAAAACCATTAAAGTGAGGATTATTTATATTAATATTATGTATATCAGTATTATGTTAAGAGTAGAGAATTAATATTAATGTAAGGAACAAGGCTGTAAACTCTAATTGTTATGGCACAAGGTATTTGTACCCAGATGACACATTGTTTAATGGAAGATGGATTGTTTGTATTAAAATGATGATGATGATGATGATGATGATGATGATGACGACGACGACAATAACAACAACATTCAGGAACTAGGCTGATGACATTGTCCGTAAAAACTTAGACAACCATTTTCCTTCTTCCAAGAGCTGAATAGGCCCAGTGACAAAACAAGAACAAATCGAAACCGTATAAACTTCACCTTCTGTGATTATCCAGGCCATGGCACAAAGGCAACACAGTCAAATAAGCAATAAGAGACCCTTTATTATCTCCAACTTTGCCTCCAATATCCAGGTTACCTTCGGCTGGAGAAAAACTCTCCCAGGAACAGCCTTTAACTGTAGAAAATTCAGTCCAAACAAGGTACACACAAACTGTAACTAAAAATCCGCACAAACCACGCTGCAGTAATTAACTTGACAGGGCAGGAGAAGGAATTTCAGACTTGAAAGCCCAGCAAAATACACACAGTTGGGAAGACGCCAGAAACACAGATAAACCACGATGATACCAGATAAATTCACGATTTGCTCCCAACAATTTGCTGCACGCAGCTTGCCTTTTTAAACACTGTGTTCCCAGTTGCAGCTAATGAAGGGAATCAGGGCCCTTTCCTCCCCGGTAAGCCACGTAACTCACGTTGCTCCCTTCTCCATTCCTCCCTGTGTGCCCTAGGATGAAGAGGGGGGTGGGCCTGGATCTTCCTCTGAATTCCCTCTCTCTTGTTCTACCTTTTCCCTGTTCTGCCCAGCCAGACTTTGCCCTTCCTCAGTTTCTTCCACAGCCAATGGAGCCACACTCCCACTCCCTGTCACCTGCTCGGCCTCCCCCTCTGAATCAGATTCTGACAGGGGCATGATACTTCCTAGTCTCCACAGTGTAGAGAAATGAGGACTATGCCCCATAAAACAAAGCTATTTGGGAGCATGAGTGTGAGAGATACAGCTAGTCCTCGCCTTATGACCACAATTAAGCCCCAAAATTTCTGTTGTTAAGTGAGACATTGGTTCAGCGAGCTTCACCCCATTTTACAACCTTTCTTGCCACCACTGTGAAGCAAATTCACTGCAGTTGTTAAGTTAGTCACACGGTTGTTCAGTGAATCTGGCTTCCCCATTGACTTGGCTTGTCAGAAAGTTGCAAAAAGAAATCACATAACTTCGGGACATAAATATGGGTCAGTTGCCAAGCATCTGAATTTTGATCACCTAACCACGGGGCGCTGCAACGGTCATAAGTGTGAAAAACAGTTATAAGTCACTTTTTTTCAGTGCCATTGTAACTTTGAGCAGCCACTCAACGAAGTGATGTAAGTTGAGGATTATCTGTATTCTTACAACAAAATTTATTTTCATGCGATTTAACCTCCTTTCAGTGTCTAATTGGTGGAAGTCAGTCAAAGAGAATTAACTCTTTCTTTTCTAATGCTGTCAGGTCTAATGTAAGGGGATCACGGAGCACAAAGTAGCATTGTTATGATTTGCTCCATTGTTTGCAATGGATCTTAATATTCCCACCTAACGCATCCTAATTGAAAGCGATGTGTTCATTAAGCACTATGTACGATGACATATTCATGAGCATGGAAAACTAGCTGGTGAAATTCAGCCACCAGATGGCATTGTTTCTCCTAATAATTTGATTTAAAAAAAAAAAAAGCACGCCATATTTACAGTAACAGAAAATTAGAATATATATTATTATTTATACCAGCTGGTGTGAGACCTAACATGTTGAACAGCTGTTGGACCAATAATTACATACCCTTATGAGTGCTTAAAATCTGACTTATGCACTTTCTTTTTGTACAAGTTTGTGACATATAGTATGCAAGCCCATTTTTCTTCCAGATGAAGTAGAATTATAGGGCAAAAGGCAAAAACATTCACTTTTCCAGGGCTTCATATTGAGCAAGGATCTGAACCCAAATTCCAACTTGTTACCTTTCAAGGTATTTTTGAGTTATATCTCCCAACCAGAGGTGGTTCTGACCGGTTCTGGAGAACTGGGAGCAGAAATTTTGAGTAGTTTGGAGAAACGGCAAAAAAATTTTTTTGAATCTCACCACTGCTCTCAATGGCAAAAAATTGCCAATTGTTATATTAATTTAAAAAAAAAACTTTTTAACAACATTCACTTTTGAAAATATAAAAACTTCCTTAGCCAAACGTGGCAGGTAATTAGAGTTAGCTGTGAATAAATAGGACAATCTGATGATCAATGACCCCCCTCATCTTCCTCTTCAATCTACCTTTGGTGGTTTATTTTATTCCCAAACATTTAAGTGGGATGCAACTTAAATTAAACTTTATTTGAACAGTATCTAGGGTGACATTTAGCACTTTATAAATAGAGCTTAGTGCTTTACAGAAATCCGATTCTGCAGGTTTCAGTTTTTGAAGATTTTCTCTCTCTTTTTTTTTTACTTTTGGACCTAAAAAATAGTTGGGTTACGTATTGTTTCTTTGAAATGGTGTGCATAGCTAAAATACACAGTAATTGCATAGCTAAAAGTAGTGGTGAGATTCAATTTTTTTTACTACCGGTTCTGTGGGCGTGGCTTAGTGGGCATGGCATGACCTGGTGGGCGTAGCGTGGCTTGGTGGGCGTGGCTTGGTGAGCATGGCTTGGTGGGCATGGCAGGGGAAGGATACTATAAAAACTCCATTCCCTCCCCACCCCACTAACCTGCTTTCCAGCTCCATTCTTCTGTGCAGAGCAACCAAAGAAGACTCAGCCGATCAGCTGGGACTCGGGAGGCAGAGAATAGATGGGGTTGGCGGGGCCAGTCAGATGTGAGATTTGCCAGTTCTCTGAACTACTCAAGATTTCCGCTATATAAAGCCTTAGTAAGACCACACCTAAAGTATTGCATCCAATTTTGGTCACCACACTATAAAAAAGGATGTTGAGACTCTAGAAAAAGTGCAGAGAAGAGCAACCAAGATGATGAAGGGACTGGAAGCTAAAACATATGAAGAACGGTTGCAGGGACTGGGCATGGCTAGTCTAGTGAAGAGAAGGACCAGGGGAGATATGATAGAGGTCTTCCAATATTTGAGGAGCTGCCACAGAGAGGAGGGGGTCAAGCTATTTTCTGAAGCATCTGAAGGCCAGATAAGGAATAATGGATGGAAACTGATCAAGGAGAGATTCAACCTAGAAATGTGGAGAAATTTTCTGACAGTGAGAACAATCAACCAATGGAACAGAAGTTGCCTTCGGAAGTTGTGGGAGCTTCATCACTGGAAGCTTTTAAGAAGAGATTGGACTGCCATTTGTCAGAAATCTTGTAGGGTCTCCCGCTTGGGCGGGGGTTGGACTAGATCAGGGGTCCCCAACCACCGGTCCGCGGACCGGTACCGGTCCGTGGAACAGGTCCTACCGGGCCGCTGGCTTTGGCGCCGCCATCTTTTTGATGAAAAAGTGCTTCTGGTGAGCTTTTCCGGTAGAAAGCTCACCGGAAGCACGTTTTCATCAAAAAGATATGGCGCTAGCCAGGTGATGAGCTTTTCCGGGTAGAAAGCCATTTCTACCCGGAAAAGCTCACGAGCTGAGCGCCGCCATCTTTTTGATGAAAAAGTGCTTCCGGTGAGGTCACCGGAAGCACTTTTCATCAAAAAAAGATGGCGGCGCCCAGCTGATGCCGGTACCAGGCCGCAGCGTAAAAAAGGTTGGGGATCACTGGACTAGATGACCTACAAGGTGCCTTCCATCTCTGTTAATCTATTAATCTGTTAAATTGATGCAATCCTTCTGTTGATGCAACTGCGTTGGCTCTTTTGACAGATGAAGTATACACTTGTGCTACTATTCACTTACAAGCAGTGGAAGTAATTTCCCCTTCAGAGGTTTATTTAACTAACATCTAGTATCACTTTTCTAGTAGCACGCCCCTTCAATAGTACACTATGAATTGTAAATAAAACCTCTATTGTATTAAATTAACCCCTGCTGCATTATGGAACAGGGTGTTTGGAGAAAAAAAAACCCTGCACAATGCTTTATTAATTGTTAATCAGTGTTCTTGGACAATGGCAATAACCACAGCTCCTTCCTCATCTTGTCTGGCTGCCCACTTTTTCTTAAATAAAAAGAATCGGTTGCTTTTAACCTTATCCAAAATGTCAGATCCGGCGAACAATCTAAAACACAAAAGGGGCAATTTTACATCCTAGCAGAGAAGGCAGATTCTCTGAATGTGAATAGTTTTCAAACTATTCTCCGGGAATCCAGTCTGTATTGTAAAATCACAATGCTTTTAAAATCTAAAATGTGATTAGAAAATTGTGAGAAATGAGATAGGTTCAAACATGTTGGCAAAACCAGCAATTAGGAGCAAATGGAATGTCTGCATAAAAAAGGAACTGCCAAACAGAAACAAAGATAATGACATTCCTTCTCTTAGGAGTAAAAGCATAGGGAACATTTTATGGTTGCAAATTAAAATAAATAAATAAATAAATAAATAACCATTTTCAACGAATTGAATGAGGAGCATTTATTGTAATTGCCCTGGATGTGATATTTCTACTGAAAGTTCAAAAGACAAGGTAGTTTTTCAACTTTATAGAGAGAATTGTTTCATGGAACTGTCTGCCTGAAACATCTTGGAATAGAACAGAAATTTGTAGCTCAGGATTGAAGTAACGGGGTCCTTCATGCTCTCTGAGCTTGGTGGGTTTTCTTGCAGGCGTTTCATTACCCAACTAGGTGATATCATCAGTGGTAGAAGGGAGTGGGGTTTGTGGAGAGGAGGAGGAGGACTGTGGAATCCTTGGTTCTCTCTGAGCTTGGTGGTTTTCTTGCAGATGTTTCATTACCCAACTAGGCAACATTATCAGTGCTAGAAGGGAGTGGGGTTTGTGGAGAGGAGGAGGAGGAGGAGGAGGAGAAGGAGGAAGAATGGACTGTGGGACCCTTTGTTGTCTCCAATTTTGGTGGTTTTCTTGCAGATTTTTCATTACCCAACTGGGTAACATCACCAGTGCTTTGATGAGTGGGCCAGCATTGATAGTATGGTATGGTATGGTATGGTATGGCATGGTGTATGGTACGGTACGGTACGGTACAGTACAGTACAGTATAGTATATGTTGTGGTTCGCCGGCAGCTGGTGCAGCTGGCAGTGGAGTCAGATAGTGAGGAAGAAAGGACACCAGTCAGGGAGTCTGGAGAGGACTCTGATGAGGGTCTTGGATCTGATGCAGAGATGTGGCCAGGACCATCTGGGAGTGGTGTGCTGACTCTGAAGCCTCCGGAGTCTGGTAGCAGCAAAGCAGAGGACCCAGGGGAGCCTGTTCCCAGTGCAAGCTGCTAGAAGGCAAGAACAGCTGAAACAGAAGGGGCGACTCAGGAGTAAGGCTGGGAGGTGATGGCCCCTCCCATAAGGGATAAAAGTCAGGCCAAGATGTCAAAACCTTTGCAGGAAGCAAAGTAGTTCAATAGATTCCAAGTCCTCCTTGAAGCTCTGTATACTCTGGTTGTTGTTTTTTTCTGGTACTTCGGTTGGTTTCTGTTATCATTAATTGGATACTTCTGTTTCTGGCAGCATTCCACAGCACTGAAAGGTGTGTGCTTATCTCAGGGAACTGTTTAAGATCAGTTCTGGCTGGAATGAAAGCAATTCCCAGTGTTGCAATAAAATAGATTTTGCTTTTAAAAGAAGTTTGTGTTTAATTACGTTTGATGAAGCCTGGGTCAGAACAGTATAGTGTAGTATAGCATAGCATAGCATAATATAATAATAAAATGAAATAATATAATAACAACATTACATAACAATATATATATATATATATATATATATATATATATATATATATATATATATATGATATACTAATACTACTACTAATAATAATGAAATAATATAATAATATGATATAATATGATGTAATGTAATGAAATAATAAAATAAAACAAATGAACAAACATTTTAGGCTAGCATTATTTCTGAGATGTCATTCTAAACATGAATGCATCAGATGTTTTAGACAAATCACTTCTTAACCCAATCTGTCCATCTTTGGATCTGCGATGTAGAAATGATGATGATGATGATGATGATGATGAAATATTATATGAAACATTCAGATGCATCTCTGGAATCTGCCTCACAACAACAACTAAATGTCTTAGGAGATCTTACGTTAAATTATGCATCCTTAAGAAAAGGCCACCATTCCATTAAAAAAACCCAACTAAATTCATTAAGTAAAACTTTATTTTATACCCACAACAAAACATGGACCTGCTGAAGTTTTCAGGCAATCTTCTAAGAGCCTCATACGAGTCTTTTGGAGGTCTGGGCCATCCCATTCTTCTGGCTCCACTCCCCAGTACAGATCAATCACCTAGAAAGCCAACAAATAATATTACAATAGTTATATGTAGTATTACTCACAAATAACAATTCAGGCTGTAACTCAACATTTTGAAACACACACACACACACACTAATGGCAATAGTTTTAAGGACTGGGATTTTCACTACATGTATTTATGGACATTAGTAAAGGATCAGTTCTGTGAACACTTAGGGCCACATCTAAATGGGAGTTTTATAATTATTAATACTCATGGCTAATGGGAGAACCTTGAACTCCAAGTGTTACTATTTCCAAAACAAGCTTAATTAGGAGGGGAGAAAGAGGAGAGAGAAACAATGCAACAGGCTTTAAGAATAACTTACAAATTTGCCTGCCTGCCTGCCTGCCTGCCTGCCTGCCTGCCTGCCTGCCTGCCTGCCTATCTATCTATCTATCTATCTATCTATCTATCTATCTATCTATCTATCTATCTATCTATCTATCTATCTATCTATCTATCTATCTATCTATCTATCCATCCATCCATCCATCCATCCATCCATCCATCCATCCATCCATCCATCCATCCATCTATCTATCATCTATCTAAGATTGTGAACCAAATGCGAACCAAATTATCTATCTGTATATCTGTATCTATATCTCTCTCTATATGTCTGTCTGTCTGTCCGTCCGTCCGTCCGTCCGTCCGTCCATCCATCCATCCATCCATCCATCCATCCATCCAATCTATCTAATTTATATAGCCACCCATGAAATGGAAACCAACTATCATCTGACTATCATCTGCCTCTCTGTCTATCATCTCATCTGTGTGTCTGCCTGCCTGCCTATCTATCATCTATCATTCATCTATTGTCTCTCTGTCTGTCTATCATCTCATCTTCCTGCCTGCCTGCGTAAATACATACCTACCTATCATCTACCTATCTATCATCTGTCTACCTCTACCTACCTACCATCTATTGCCTCTCTCTCATATCATCTATCTATCCATCCATCCATCCATCCATCTACACACACCCCATATACAATGCATGTTTAACCATATATAATCCCACCAAACCCGGCTGATCTCAAATAAAGTAGGATTGGATTGAGAGTGGATTGAAAACTCAAGAAAGAAATCTGGATGAAAGACCCACAACCCCACTTCAGTAATGTCATCATGAAAACAACAAAAATATGTTTGTTTAGCCACCAGGGAAAAGTGTAGTCAGTAGTACTCCAACTACTACAGTTGCAGTAATTTTAGAGGTTGGACTTCTGATGCCTTTATTTTGAATTTACACCATTCACATTAGTCTATCTTGGGGTGTGTCTGTGTTGCATCTCAATGCCTTTCTGTGGAAGAGCTGTGGAATTCCCCAGCCAGGGGAATTCTGGCAGCTGAAGTCAACCCAATTCTGGGAGTTGAAGTCCACAGGTCTTAAAATTGGCAAGGATGGACACTTCCTACTTCAGATCAACTTCAGCCCCAACATCTATGAATACAACGGCCGTTCCTTAAAGTATAAACTTGCTTCTTCTTATATTTACTTACAAGACTGTCAGAATCACCACCTTCGGCTTGGCGCCTCACTGACGTTCTGGCATCAATGAACCGGGGAAGGGAAGAAGGAACAAATAGGCAATAAAACTGTATGCCTCTATGGTGGGAAATTGGGAGAGGGGATTGACAGTTGAGGAAGAACGGAGCATTTGGGAATCCAAATGCCTGGAATCTTCAAGGCTGTTTACCCTGAGAGTGGAATTTCACCAGCCTAAACACCTCAGCGTTTCCCAAAACATCTCGGCGGTGCTGGATTGGCTGTACCTGGACAGCCATGGGAGCAAGGTTGTGGGAACCAAGGGATTAGTTCTGTATTGATACATGGGAATTTTAGATTTTGCCTGACTCTACTGCAATTAGCATCTCTTAGCAAATGTACCTTTTGCTTCAACCAAATGGAGTCGAGAGTCTCTCTTCCCTAAGGGATCAGACTGGGGCAGGTCTGACAGTGACTCTGTACAGCCCCATTTTATTATTTATTCTTGGGGTTCCATGGAGGACAGCAAGGATGTTGTGCATTGTGATAGGAAAAGTGATCCCCTTTCCCTAATGATCTGGAGCACGGGTGTCAAACTTGTGGTGCCACATTGCCGTCATGTGACATTTTGCAATGTTTTTCCCCTTCACGGAGCTGGGGTCAGCATCCGGCCCATGGGCTGCCAGTTTGACACCCCTGATCTAGACATTCTCTGTACACCAAACCACACCAAACCAATCATCATAGGAATTATCTAACTAGGCCTTGTGACAGCGAGCACTAGTTATGTATCCACAGTGCTATTTTTAAAATATTTCATATTTTGTTGTTTGGGTTGCCATAATACTGAGCCTTTAAAATAGCAGCTATTTAATTGTTCACATTTTCTTTTGTGCCTACAGATCCAGCCTGAATAATCTTAGACGTAAGCCCTCACACAGAGGGGAGGGGGGAATGAAAGAAAAGAAAAAGAAAAAAACAGGTTTATTTAAAGAAATGAAGCGATACTGTGTGATTCCACATCATTTTTAGCTCACGTGGATTATAAACATGTTCCAGAAAGTCCTTGACGTGCGACCATAACTGAGCCTGGAATTATGATCACTTATTTATTTATTTGCAAAATTTATATTTATAATGTAATTTATATTGCTGCCTATTTGCACACGGCGACTCAAAGCCGTAAAAGCACAATATAAAAGTACCAGGACATAAAAGCATAATATAAAAGAAATAAGAGTAAAAATAATAAAATAATAACCCCCCCCACCCTCATCCCAGTGATTTAATGGACTCCATCTCACTCTGGGTTCCCCAGGCACACTGGAAGAACCATGTCTTCAGGGCAAGGGTGGGCTGCTGGGGGTTCGCAGGGGTTCAGGAAAGCCCCCTAACTAGAATTGTGTGCAGTTCGGAGAACCCCCAAATCCCACTCCTGGCTGGCCCTGCTCATCCTGCCCCGCCCCTCTCAGGAATCCCCACGTGGCCAGTTTTGGATGCAGGTAAGTGCAGGGTGCACACGGAGGCTCAGGAAGGGTGAAAAACGGGGCTCCCAGAAGTTCAGGAAGGCTGGAAATGGGCCCATTTCTGGCCTCCAGAAAGCCTCTGGAGCTCGGGGAGGCAATTTTCACCCTCCTGGAGGCTCAAGGAAAGCCTCCAGAGCCCGGGGAAGGAAAAAAACATGCCACCCAGTGGTGCAGGAGGCTGACTAGTCCACGCCCATCCAGCAACCGGGCAGAAAACCGTTTGCTAAAATTTTGGAAGCCCAGCCCTGCTTCAGGGCCTTCTGAAAGAGTGTTAGAGTGGGGGCTGGCCTAATTTCCAGAGGAATGATGTTCCAGAGGGAGGGAGCCACCATGGAGAAGGCCCTTCTTCTGGGTCCTGCCAGATGTATCTCCTTAGAGGATGGGACCTGCAACATGCTCATTGCTAACTCCAGGAGTTCAATTCTGAGCAGCTCAAGGTTGACTCAGTCTTCCATCCTTCCGAGGTTGGTAAAACGAGGACCCAGATTGTTGGGGGAAAGAGGCTGACTCTGTAAACCAGTTAGAGAGGGCTGTAAAAACAGTGTGAAGTGGTATATAAGTCTAAGTGCTATTGCTATTGCAGGCTAATTCAGCTCACTGTCAGGAGTTCAGTCTTGACTGGTTCAAAGGTGACTAAGCCTTCCATCCTTCCAAGGTTGGTAAAATGAGGACCCCGATTGCTGGCTCTGAACTGCTTAGAAAGGGCTGTAAAGCACTGTGAAGTGGTGCGTAAGTCTAAGCGCTATTGCTTTTGCTATTGCTATTAATTTTCCACATTATGGAAATATGCTGACTCTGTAACCACTCAGAGAGGGCAGTAAGGCAGTATGAAGCGGTATATAAGTCTAAGTGCTATTGCTAGTCCTTCCTTCCTTCCTTCCTTCCTTCCCTCCCTCCCTCCCTCTCCCTCCCTCCCTTGAATGCAGTATTACAGGCCTACTCTGCCCACTGTCAGGAGTTCAATCCTGACCGGCTTAAGGTTGACTCAGCCTTACATCCTTCCGAGGTCGGTAAAATGGAGACCCAGAATGTTGGGGGCAAGAGGCTGACTCTGTAAAGTCGAGGACATTTAAAGGAGAGGGGAAAAAAATCTAATGAAGTAATCATTAGGCCAAGATAGTTGACGCAGGTTGTCCTCAACTTACGACCACAACAGAGCCTGAAATGTTGGTTGTTAAATGAGACATTTGTTAAGTGAACTTTGTCTTATTTTACAACCTTTCTTGCAACATTTGTTAAACGAATCATTGCAGTTGTTAAGCTAGCCACGTGGTTGTTAAGTGAATCTGGCTTTACTAGTCCAAAGGTCACAAAAGGGGAATCACATGACTTTGGGGGCAAAATAATGGTCCTAAGTATGAATCAGTTGCCAAGCATCTGTATTTTGATCATGTGATTATGGGGATTCTACAAAGGTTGTCTCCAGGGGTGGGATTCAAAAATCCCAACAACCGTTTCTCTGCCTGGTTGCTGGGTGGGCGTGGCCTACCAGAACTTCCGTGAGGGCCATTTTTCACCTTCACCAGAATCCGGAGGCTTCCCTCGGGCCTCTGGGAAGGCCCTCTGGAAGCTGGAAACAGGCTGTTTCTGGACTTCTGGAACATCCAGGAGAGCCATTTTTCACCCTCCCAGAGCCTCTGTGCGAACCCTGCACTTACCTGCATCCAAAACGGGCCACGTAGAGACTCTTGGGAGGGGTGGGGCAAGGTGGGCAGGGCCAGCCAGTCGGTTCAACTACCTGTTTGGCGAACCCAATGTAAATTTAACATCCGGTTCATCTGAACTGGCCCGAACTGGCTGAATCCCACTCCTGGTTGCCACTGAAAAATGATCATAAGTCACTTTTTTCAGTGGCATAACTTTAAACGGTCGCTAAATGAACTGTTGTAAGTTGGGGACTGCCTGTATTCTGGGGTTTGGTGCTGCCTTTTTTTAATCGCAGGGTTTTTAAGAGACTACTTGAGACATTTGGACGCAATGTGAGAATAAACCCAAAAGGTTTCTAGAGTGTAGAAACTAGTGCTACCCTTGTTTTCCCCAAAATAAGACACTGTCTTATATATTTTTTTGCCACAAAAAAGGGCACCAGGTCTTATTTTCGGGGGATGTCATCTGCTGACTAACCTCACTTGTGCACATCGCCCCCAGCCTCCTTTTCGCTCAGGAACTTCTTGTTCTGTGGCCAGCCTGAAGGCCTCTGCAGCCGATAAAAGAGCTCTGGATCGATCCAGAGCTTTGTTATCAGCTACAGGGGCCTTTAGGAAAGCCTTGCCAGCTTTGCTGGCTGCAGAAGAAATGGGCTGGCAAGGCAGTTGTCGGGGTGTGCGAGGCCCGGCTACAACTGTCCAAAGGTAAGTAGTAAGGCAGCTCCACCACCCGCATTCCCACCCTAGCTTAATTTTTACCTGTGCACTCTGGAGTGGGCGGGATCTTAATTAGGGCTTATTTTTTTTTGGGGGGGGGTAGGGCTTATATTGGGCACACATGTAAAAATCAAGCTAGGACTTACTTTCAGGGTAGGTCGTATTTTCCTGGAAACAGGGTACTTATGCTACAAGTGGAAACATGAAAAATATAGACTGTGCATGGAGACCTTAATATCATTAAAGTGCCTGCATTGTGGTATCATCTGTTTGGTGCTCACAATGTCCTAATAAATGAGCCATGAAGGGAAACATTTTCAGTTAGGAATAGTTTTGAAACACGTACAGCAGGCCTTCTGTCACTTCTGTAATGTTTTAACAGTTTAATTCTATATATGTCGGCTGAGAAAAAAAAAAGGCTTACTGAATCGAACTTGCTCCTAGATGTAATAGGCATTGCGTTGCCATCTAAAAGCTTGAAAAATGCTATTCTCAATTGGGTGCATTTGGGGAGTAGTAGGGATGAAGATGCTTAAAGCAATGCTTAGGCCATTGTCTCCTTGGTGGAGCTGGTCTCCACCTAATGCTATTAAAGTCCAGGTGAGTTTTTTAAAAAAGGGTTTTTTTTCTGTTTAGTCTAACAGGTGATGCTCATTCCCATTTCCTAGCCAAGGGTACTTCAGCACTGTCTGAAGATACTTTTGTGAACATGTAGCTGGCATGACCATATGCCAAGGTGCATGGAACGCTTCCCACTGGAGTGGTACCTATTTATCTACTCGCATTTGCACGCCTTTGAACTCAGTGTTGTGGTCTGCTGGCAGCCTGCGGAGACGACAGCAGAGTTGGACAGTGGGGAGGAACATGGGCCAGTCCGAGAGTCTGGGGAGGACTCAGACGAGGGTCCTGCATCCGATACAGAGATGGGGCCAGGGCCATCTGGGAGTTATGTGTTGACTCCGGAGTCTCCAGAACCTGACAGCAGCGAGGCAAAGGAACAAGGGGAGCCTGTTCTCAGTGCATGCGTGCGTGTGTGCGCAGAGCTGCCAGAAGGCAAGAACAGGTAAGACAAAAGGGGCGACTCAGGAGTAAGGCTTGGAGATGATTGCCTCCCCTATAAGACATAAAGGAGGAGCAAAAGGACAGGAACCTTTGCAGGAAGCAACTTTGTTCACTCTGTTCAGATTAAACCCGGAAGCTCTGTGTGGACTTTGTACTCCGCTTGGCTTTTTATAGTTCATTTGGCACTTTAGTTGTTGGCAGCAATTCAAAGGAGAGAAAGGTGGGTGCTTATCTTGAGATACTGTTTGGGACTCATTATGGGCTGGGAATGAACATAATTCCCAGGCGTTGAAAGAAAAAGAGGGCTGTTTGGACTAAGCATGTAATTAATTATGGTCTCAGGAAGCCTTGGTCAGAACACTGGGCAGGGGCAGAAGCAAGGAATGGGAGCTTACCCTATCACGCAGTGCTTGGGTCTTGAACTTTCTGGTTGACAAGCCCAGGGTCTTAACTGCTCAACCACCGCACTTCTAATGCCAAGTTGACGCATAATAAATCCGCCTTTAATTCACGTTTAGTCAGGGGGGAGTCACTGCCCTCTGTAATCGAGGTCTGGATAAGCCTGGGATGGGGTTGACTCTTCTCAGAGTTGTTTCTATCTGGGTTCATGTTTGGCATCAGCTTCACCAGGATAGGTGGGTAGAGGTGGCAGCCCAGAAGCTTCAATCATGAGGTCTTTGGTGTTCTCTGAGCTTGGTGGTTTTCTTGCAGACGTTTAGCTACCCAACTAGGTAACATCATCAGTGCTAGAAGTGTGTGGGATTTTCTGGTTTCTATGCGCATGTTCTTGCTCTGTCACTATTGGTGGGACTGTTCTAGATGATTCTTTGATCAGGCTGTTGCTTATTGTTTGTTTGTCTGACTTGCTATAGAGCTGTGGTGGCGAACCTATGGCACGCATGCCACAGGTGGCACGCAGAGCCATTTGTGCCGGCACGCAAGCTGCAGGCAAACTTACCTCACTGCACATGTGCGCACCTCACAGCTGATTTTCGGCGGGTTTGAGGCCTTTTTTGGCCTCCCAAAGGCTTGAGGAAGGCTTCTGCAGGCTTCTGCAAGCTTTGTAGGCCGAACACTAGCCCAGTTTCATCACTTCTGGTATTTTGGGAAAAACAGGAAGTGATGAAATGGGGTTAGTTTTCAGCCTACAAAGCTTGCAGAAGCCTGCAGAAGCCTTCCTCAAGCCTTTGGGAGGCCGAGAAAGACCTCAAACCCGCCGAAAATCAGCTGTGAGGCACAGTGCAGGTAAGGAGGTGGTGGTGGGTGGGTGGGGGATTGTGCGTGCATGCATAGAGGATGTGGGGGGGGGGGGCGCATTGCCTTCTGGGTGCTGGCACACAAATGTGAGTGTGCAAGCGCATGCCCAATTTTTGGCACAGTAGCCAAAAAGGTTAGCCACCACTGCTTATAGAGCATGAAAGCTGTTGAGAGTCTGGAGAAGGAGAAGAAAGTTCAACCCTAGCAAAACTATGGCTGTGGCTGCTTGACGTCCTAGTCCTCAGGACCTTCCATCTGGTGTGGTTCCGAATCAACCACAACCCACGTAGTAACTCACTGCTGGCTCCCAGCATACCGATGTATAAATTTATTGTAGGGAGGCCATAAATGAGCAGACACAATTCTGAAAAGGTTTAAGGGTGATCCTAAATGCTTTTCTCTTATATCATTTGCTGCGACTTGATGACTTCATCTATATCGTGATGATATGAATTTTATAGCTTTCCTCTAATCCAGGGGTGTCAAACTCAATTTCATGGAAGGCCGCTCCATGTTTGTGTTTGACCTTGGGGGGATGGGTGTGGCCAGGGTGGGAGTGGCCAGGGTGGGAGTGGCCAGCTCAACATCACTTGTGTCGGGGGCACCTATGGTAGCCAAGTGCTAAGACAATGCTTCCCTCAGACCCTCCCTCCCTTTCAATATAATTTATTTATTTCCTTCCTTCCTTCCTTCCTTCCTTCCTTCCTTCCTTCCTTCCTTCCTTCCTTCCTTCCTTCCTTCCCTCCTCCCCCCTCTCTTCTCCTTTCCTTTTTTTTTTTTGGTCTTTCCTCTTTCCCTTTCTCCTTTCCTGTCCCTT
This sequence comes from Notechis scutatus, assembly GCF_049901735.1. Classification (NCBI taxonomy): domain Eukaryota; kingdom Metazoa; phylum Chordata; class Lepidosauria; order Squamata; family Elapidae; genus Notechis; species Notechis scutatus. Next base: position 54,735,404 of record NC_142012.1, read on the forward strand.
CTTGCACGGTCAAATGCAAAACGGGAAATATTTCTCCTTTTGTTTTGTTTTTAGTTTGTTTTGCTAGCCCTCGCCGGTGAAAACGGAGCTTGGGCCCCCCAGATCTAAGCACCTTGAGTTTGACGCTCTTGAGTTTGACACCCTTGCTCTAGTAAATCCTGGGAGTTATTCTTTTTTTGGGGGGAAATGAGTAAAGATCTCTTCCAATCTTGCAAAAATGATGGTTTCAAGAATTCCCTGAGGAAAAGGCTATGATTTAATCCAGTTTGGCAGTAGCCGCTAAAACCCTGTTAAGGTTTAGGGGAGGAAAATTGTCAAGCAAAGATATGGAATCTTTGCTATTACCTCTGGATTTAGAAAGGCAACATGGGTCACATTGGTTAGTACATAGAAATTCAATAACATTAATGGCAACCGTACCTCGAACTGTAGTTTTATTTATCAACTAGCTCTGTACCCATGCTTCGCTATGAAACTATGTGGTTGGACTTAGTTTTTGAGGAGGAAAATGAGGAAAAGAAAATTCTGCCTCTGCCTACCAGCATCCATCGGTATTCATCTGGCTAACTTCCTGTCAGTGTGTGAGAGAGTTGAGGGCTGTTTGGAAACTGAAATAGTATTTGCTGAGCAAGAAGGAGACAGCAAGGAGCCTGGGCGTGGCTTAGCTCAGCTGTTCTGTATTAAAGCTACTTGGTGCTGTGAAACTAAAACTGAAACTGAAGTTCCTCCCCTCTGCTTGTGTTTTGCACTTGGAACAGATTTCTTTTCAAGTGGGGAAGAGGAGTAGAACTCTTTAGCATCAGAGCATGTTAATAATAATAACATGGGAAATACTTATGCTCTGATGGTCATTTTGAAAAATCCTTTCTTAGTGAGCACCTAGAAGCCAAAAGGAACATAAGTGCCAAATTTCAAGTTTGTAGGCTCTACGGTTCCGGAGATTTTGTGATGATGCGAGAGTGACATTTCACTTATATATATATAGATTTATTTTTTAACCGAGCTATTTCTTTCTTTTAGAAAAGCAACAACTCTCAAAAATCAGTATTTAACATGAGGCTTTGCTTTCTGAAACTCAAAAAATAATAATCAGTTGACCTTTAAAAAAATAAATAAAAGAACTTACAAAAGAAAGACCTGCCTTTAGCATAAAGTAGCATATTTCTATTCTACTTCTGATTTTTCCTGTGCCAGGCGTAATCACATCATGGCAATTCAATATTTTTGACCACTGAGCTGAAGTGCTTTGATGCCTGACTGAGTGTGCACACAAATTGCTGCATTAAAAAGAGAACACATCTCAATTCCTCCTCTCATCCGTCTTCTCCCCCACTGTTGTGTGTCAAATTATGCAAAAATGGCCTGTTTTGTACAATAAGTTGTCAATATCGCTCCTCTTAGCCTTGGATGAGATTGGAGTTGGGAGTCTTTGTTGCTAAAATTGTGATGATTTGATGCCTGCAGAAAGATCGGCACACATAAATGACCTGAGCTAAACCTTACAGCCCAGCCTGAGACTGGATGAATAATCAGAATAATAGCAATATCACACCACATGCAACTCTACAAATGGGCATTTACAAGAGAAACAAGACACCACCATGAAGTTAAAGGGCAATTCCAATTTGAAGGTGACAACAATATGATGGAAGCAGCAAGAGAAAAATGGATAAAACAATAAGATAAAGGTTCCCCTCACACATATGTGCTAGTCATTTCCAGCTCTAGGGGGCGCTGCTCATCTCCGTTACCAAGCCAAAGAGCCAGCGCTGTCCAAAGACATCTCCATGGTCATGTGGCCGGAATGACTAAACACTGAAGGCGCACGGAACGCTGTTCCCTTCCCACCAAAGTGGTCCCTATTTTTCTACTTGCATATTTTTACATGCTTTTGAACTGCTAGGTTGGCAGAAGCTGGGACAAGTAATGGGAGCTCAGTCCATTATGCAGCGCTAGGGATTCGAACTGCCAAACTGCCGACCTTTCTGATCGACAAGCTCAGCATCTTAGCCACTGAGCCACTGTGTCCCTATAGGATAAAACAATAATGGCATAGAATTATCCTTGGCTGTGAAATCTTCTGAAGGGGCCACCCGAGTGTTTTATTTTGTGAGGCTACAGAAATGCCACCTAGACATAGTACCAGACAGTATCTCCCTGCTGTGACGATGATTTTTAAGTCAGCGCCATGGAGACAGCAGCCAAAACACAACATTCATGCTCACATATTGATTAGGTGGGTGTGCATTTAGCGTTACAACCCACAAACAAATGTTGTAGGCATGCTATACTTTGTTGCAGAAGAGAACCAACAGAAGGCAATTCTTGGGGAAGACCATAAATCCAATGGCCATTATTGTTCCATCATGCCTTTCCTCAAATTGGGGGCAAGGATACCCTCATGATGACAAAAGAGGTTTTACTAAAGTCACGTCGCTTAGACAGGCAGTCTTTGACTTACAACCAGGGGTGGGATTCAAAAATCCCAGCAACCGGTTCACTGCCTGGTTGCTGGGTGGACGTGGCCATGGTGGGTGTGGCCTACCGGAATTTCCGGTTTGGCCATTTTTTTGCCTTCTTGAGGGTGTGGAGGCTTCCCTCCGGCCTCTGGGAGGGTGAAAACGGCTTCCGGGCCTGTTTCCAGCTTCTGGAACTTCCGGTTTGGCTGTTTTTCGCCTTTCCCAGAGTCCAGACGCTTCCCTTGGGACTCTAGGAGGGTAAAAATGGTCTTTCCCGGCCTCCAAAGAGCCTCTGGAAGCCGGAAACAGGCCCCTTTCTGGACTTCTGGAACTTCTGGTTCGGCCATTTTTTGTCTTCCCCAGGGTCCGGAGGCTTCCCTATGACCTCTGGGAAGGTGAAGATGGCCTCCCCCAGGCTTTGAAAGGGCCTCTGGAAGCTGGAAACAGGCCCCTTTCCAGACTTCCAGAACTTCCAGTTCGGCCCATTTTTCACCCTCCCAGAAGCTTCGCGCGGACTCTGCACTTACCTGCATTCAAAATGGGCCGCATGGAGACTTCTGGGAGGGGTGGGGTGGGGTGAGTCGGGGCCAGCTGGTCAGTTCAACTACCAGTTTGGTGAACCAGATGTAAAATTAACATCTGGTTTGCCTGAACCGGTCTGAACCAGTAGAATTCCACCCCTGCTTACAACACTTCGCTTAGTGACTGTTCAAAGTTACCACAGCACTGAAAAAAATGACTTATTTCTTAGTCACTTATTATTATTATTATTATTATTATTATTATTATTATTATTATTCACACTTTTACGGTCCTTGCAGGATTCACCAGTGGTCAAGGGATTGACATTCGGTTTGCTTGACAACTAACTACACTTACGATGGTTTACAGGCATCCCGGGGCCACGCGATACCCATTTGCGACCTTCCGACAAGCAAAGTCAAGGGGAGGGGTTAGCCCAATTCACTTAACGACCTCATGACTCACTTAGTGATGTTTAGCATGCGTACGAACGGCCCGGCTTCAAATTTTGAATGGTAGGAAAGAAGTACCTGAAATTCCATCCCATAGTTTTCCCTGCAGAATTCCCGTAGCTTGGGGTACACGTGTTCTCGCAAAGCGTTTCTTTCTGCAACCGTATCTGTAAGCGAGGAGGTGGGGAAAAGAAAAAAGAATGAACAAAACTGGTTGAGACCGTGTATTTATAGCGCTGTAGTTTCACGGAGAAAAGAACACTTATTTTAAAAATTGTGAACACAAGCGTAAGGCAGAAATCCTGATTCTGTGCTCTGGGTAACAGCTTGTTGAACAGAAACACTTACTCTGACATTTACCCAAATTTAGTTGAACACCTATGGCAATAATTCAGCACAATGTTTATACACGGCACAGATTTGGGATGTATTTATTTTTTTTAGGTAGCAGTAGCTGTGGAAATATAAGACTAGCAACAATCATGCCATCATAAGAAAGCCTTGAAGTCTTCTGACTGTGACAATAATTCAATGTGACATTTAAAGTTTAGAGCAAATTAGAGCATTTCTGGACTAAACCAACATTTATTGAGGTGGTGGAAAGGTTGAATTCATTGCATTTAGTTTGGCACAAGAACAGTTTGGATGATTACGATGATGCGGGGCATGGCACAGAGGCAACACAGCAGAGGTGGTCTTCAGCAGGTTCTGACCAGTTCTGGAGAACCAATAGCAGAAATTTTGAGTAGTTTGGAGAACTGGCAAATCCCACCTCTGACTGGCCCTGCCCCACATCTATTCTCATCATGATCAGCTGGGACTTGGGAGACACAGAAGAGATGGGGGTGGGGCCAGTCAGAGGTGGGATTTGCCGGTTCTCCGAACGACTCAAAATTTCCACTACCGGTTCTCCAGAATCTGTCACAACTGGCTGAATACCACCTCTACATCAGTCCATCCTAAAGGCAAACAGCCATGACTGTTCTTTGGAAGGGCAGATGCAGAAGTTGAAATGCTTTGGCCACCAAATGAGAAGAGGGGACTAATTGGAAAAGACCCCGAGGTTGGGAAAGATGGAAGGTAAAAGCAGAAGGGACAGCAGACACTTGGAAAAAAATTTCTGAAGCCATGGCATGTCTATATCAGCAAAGATCAGAACTGTGCAGAAAAAGCACCATTAAATCACAATTGGTCCAACATAGCGGTTGTTACAGTCCTTACACTGTATTTTGCAGATGACTCTTTTCCCCCCCCCTCTCTCCTGGGGCTAACTGGGTCTTTTGAAAGATGAAAGCAATCTAACTCAGAGAGCACCAAGAGACCCCACGGTTGAACCCTGAGCTATAAATATTCTCTTCAGCTGGATACGTTTTTTTCTACAGAACTCAGAACACCATTAAAATCAACTTTCATTCACACAATTCAGAATAACATGAAAGCTGAATCCATTAGCGCCTGCAAAGGCATGTTGTTATTCACTATCTAGTACATGTACACTTGCTCCTACTACAGTATCACAATATTTTAATATCATAAAGCCCCTAGCTGTTAAACCCATTTTCTATAGAGGCAGCCCTCGACTTACAGCAGTTCATTTAGAACCCGTACAAAATTGCAAGGACAGTGAAAAAAGTGACAAAATTCAGACGTTTGGCAACTGACTCATATTTATGATGGTTGCAATGTTCAGGGGTCACGTCATCCCATTTTGTGACCTTCTGAAAAGCAAAGTCAACAGGGAAGGCAGAGTCACTTAAAAACCGTGTTACCAGGGGTGGGCTGCTACCGGTTCGCACAGGTTCAGGCGAACTGGATGTTAATTTTACATCCAGTTCAATGCAACGACTGGCTGGCCCTGCCCACTCCACCCTACCCCTCCCTGGAGTCTCCATGTGGCTTGTTTTGGATCTCAGGTAAGTGCAGGGCCTGTGTGGAGGCTCAGGGACAGTGGTGGGATTGTAATTTTTTTACTGCTGGTTCTGTGGGTGTGGCTTGGTGGGCGCGGCAAGGGAAGGATGCTGTAAAATCTCCAGTCAGAGGTGGTATTTGCCGGTTCTCTGAACTACTCAAAATTTCCGCTACCGTTTCTCCAGAACTGGTCAGAAACTGCTGAATACCACCTCTGCTCAGGGAGGGTGAAAAACAGGCCTCCCAGAGGCTTTGGAAGGTTGAAAATGGGCCTCCAGAGAGCCTCTGGAGCCTGGGGAGGAGGGAAACAGGTCTCCCAGAGGCTCCAGAAGACCAGAAATGGGCCCATTTCCAGCCTCACTGGTCAGCTGGGTCTTCTTTGGTTGCCCTGCACAGGAGAACGGAGCTGGAAAGCAGGTTAGTGGGGTGGGGGAGGAATGGGATTTTGCAGTATCCTTCCCCCAGGAGTGGGGAGGGAATGAGGATTTTCCAGTAACCTTTCCCCTGCCACGCCCACCAAACAACACCACACACACCAAGCCACGCCCACAGAACCAGTAGTAAAAAAAATTGAATCCCACCACTGGTGCTATCATGTCTCCCCTAGTCCTTCATTTCTCTAGAGTAAACACACATACCCAGTTCCCATCACCATTCTTCCTATGTTTTAGCCTCCAGCCTCCTAATCGTTTTTTGTTGCTATTCTCTGCACTCTTTCCAGAGTCTCAACATCTTCTCCATATTGTGGTGACCAGAACCACAAAAGGCAGCGTTCCAAGGTTGGTCTTACTAAGGCTTTGTAAAGCGGTACTGCAACTTCACGTGATCTTGATTCTATCCCTCTGTTTTGGCTTTTTTTTGGGCACACGGCTGGCTCATATTTAAGTGATTGTCCTCTGGGACTCCAAGATCCACGGGTGGGCTGCTATGGGTTTGCCCAGGTTTGGGCGGACCCGTTGCTAACGTTAGGGCTGGTTTGGCAAATCACCAAATCCCACCTCTGGCTGGCTCCACCCACCTCACCCCATCCATCCCCACCTCTCCCAGGAGTCTCCTTGCGGCCCATTTTGAATGTGAGGTAAGTGCAGGGCCTCCTGGAGGCTCCAGAAGGCCAGAAACAGGCCAGTTTCCAGCCTCTGGAGGGCCTCCGGAGCCTGGGGGAGGCCATTTTAGCCCTCCTAGAGGCTCAAGGAAAGCCTCCAACGCCTGGGGAAGGCGAAAACAGCCCCCGCCGTGGTGCAGGAGGTCGACCACCATGGCCACGCCCACTCAGCAACCCGTTGCTGAAACTTTTGAAGCCCATCCCTGCCAAGATCCCTCTCACAGTTACTGGTATGAAGCCAAGTTTCACCTAGCGTAGAGAGTTTCCATAATTCGATTAAATGAAGGAGACAGACTGAAAACGAGTTAGTTATAGAATTCTAGTCTTGTATTTCTGGAATTTCTCAGCTTTGGAACTAAAGCTGAACTATTGTAAAGTTCAAATGAATGCAAACAGTATCAACGGTACAGACCTTCAAGTATCTAGGTCTATCATATCACTAGACCTAAAATCAAAAACATCTTCAAAAATGCACAACAAAGAATGTTCTTTCTGCACCAACTCAGAAAGCTCAAACTGCCCAAGGAGCTGCTGATCCAGTTCTACAGAAAAATGATTGAGTCTGTCATCTGCACCTCTATAACTGTCTGGTTTGGTTCTGCAACCCAACAGGACAGACACAGACTTCAGAGAGTAATTAGGACTGCAGAAAAAAAAACAATTGCTACCAACCTGCCTTCCATGGAGGACCTGTTTACTGCATGAGTCAAAAAGAGGGCTGGGAAAATATCTACAGACCCCTCACATCCCGGACATAAACAGTTTCAACTCCTACCCTCAAAACAACACTATAGAGCACTGCACACCAGAACAATTAGACACAAGGACAGTTTTTTCCCAAACACCATCACTCTGCCAAAAAATAATTCCCTCAACACTGTCCAATTATTTATAAAGTCTGCACTACTATTACTATTTATCTTCTCATCACTCCTTATCACCTATCCCCTCCCACTTGTGACTGTATGATTGTAACTTTGTCGTTTGTATCCTTACGATTTCTATTGACTGTTTCCTAGTATGAGTTGATTACTTATTGTATAATATGACTATTATTAAGTGTTTACCTTATGATTCTTGACTCTTGACAAATGTATATTTTCTTTTATGTACACTGAAAACATTTGAACCAAGACAAATTCCTTGTGTGTCCAATCATACTTGGCCAATAAAGAATTCCATTCTATTCTATTATTCAGGAAACCATTCAAAGAATGAGAAGACCTATTTTGGCTTAATTATGGAAATTTATTTTTACTCGGATAAGTGTGAAATTCAGCATGCATAATATAGAGTGCGTTAAAAGCAAGCAAACTTGTTTTACCATGTACCTCCATATATCGGAGTGTTGGAAAAGACAATAACAATAAATAAGAAGGAATAAATTAATTAGGATGACTGATAGGTCATCTAATTTAATTGTATTAATTTATAACCCCCCCCCTTTCAAGGTGGGATCGCTAGCAAATGAGTCTATTTTATAACGAAATAAAACAATGAAGTTTTTACTTTAATGTGGAAGGAGCTTTTTAAATATCTGCCTTTTGAATTTTTTGAATCGTATGAATTAAGTACTGTGATATCAGCCTGTACTAAAGATAAAATCTATAAAAATGCAGACCAAAATAATCATCTTTTCTTTCTTTTGAAGTCATAATGATTATATGATTGCACATTCATAGTCTGGTAGCATGATCTTATTTATTGGAATGTAATATTTAGGGCTATAAATGTGAATCCAGAGATATTATTCCTGCTTGTTTAAAGAGGCTGAGCCAGTGTTGTGGATTGTAGGCAAAAAAAGGAACAAATATATACAAATATCCTGTTTTAATCCAGAATAACTTTCCATGGGCCACAGTTGCATCAAGATTTTGTATTATAATACAAGATATTTTTGAATCTTTCTCTATACAGAACAGTGGAAATTCAAAACAAGATTATTATTTTTCCTCTTTTTCTTTCTTTTGGACTAGAGCCACAGGTGTAGTGAGTGCGCTATCTACACCAAACCTATTAAAAAAATTGGTCATGGATATGATTTTTAAAATATTTAAATAATAATATAAGCTTAGAAGGAAACAGTTGCAGCAAAAATTCAGAATGCTTTCTTTTTTACTTTCTGGCCTACTTGCTCTTTGATGGATTTACCTCAGGAATAAGACGCTATAACATAACAACCTCAGAACAACACAGAATAATATTAGAAAAAAATGCATTTCTTTGTCTAAAGTCTTGTGGCTTTCTACTGCTAATTCAGGAAATTTTCTGTATTTTGCAGCATGCTTTAAAAAAAAAAGCAACTTGTACAAACTCCACAAGAATTGTACCACTTACGACCACAATGGAGGCCAAAATGTTTGTCATAAAGTGAGAAATTTCATTAAGTGATTTATTTTGTGACTTGTTTTGCCACATTTGTTCAGTGAATCACTGAACAGTTGTGAAATTAGTAACACAGTTGTTAAGTGAACCAAGAAAGGTCATAACGTGGGGTGCAGTTCCCTTAACAACTGTCTCATTTAGCAACAGAAATCTGGTGCTCAATTATGGTTGTAAGTCATAATTAGTTATGCAGTCATAATTAGTATTAGTATAATTAGTATGCGAGCACATTGTTTCATTGCTCAATACTTGAGCAGTCCGATAATTTTAGGCTGAACATCGGGTTAGGCATTTTTCTTTTATGTATGTTCAAATAATATAATGAGGATTACATAAATTTGATAACTGTGATAAAGATTATTAACAATGTTAGCATGATCAATATGAATGATACCTAGTCAAATTTGTTCATATATAATATAATATAATAGAATTCTTTATTGGCCAACTGTGATTGGACACACAAGGAATTTGTCTTCGTGCAAATACTCTCAGTGTACATAAAAAGAAAAGATACATTCGTCAAGAGTCAAGAATCATCAGGTACAACACAATGATAGAGAAATGTTTAGATTGAACAAGAAAGATAGAGATGAAGATAGAGATAAAGATGAGTATAAAGAATTCCCTATGCCTCCAGGGTCGAAATTTTGGGCCTGGACAACCTGGAACTGCACTGCCTGAAGTCCGATATAAGCATAGTTCACAAAATTGTCTGCTACGACATCTTGCCTGTCAACGACTTCTTCTGCCTCAACCACAATAATACACGGGCAAACAACCTCAAGGTACACTGTTCCAAACTCGATTGCAGAAAATACGACTTCAGCCACAGAGTGGTCAATGCCTGGAACGCCCTACCCGACTCCATTGTTACAGCCACAACCCCTTACAGCTTTGACCTCAAACTGTCTACCGTGGACCTCACCCCATTCCTAAGAGGTCCTTAAAGGGAGCGTGCATAAGCGCACCAGGGTGCCTACTGTCCCTGTCTTACTATCCCCATTTATCTGTATTTAATCCCTTTGTTCCTGTTTATGTTCATACCTACACTTGTTATCTTGTACATGTTTGACAAACAAACAAATAGAAATAAATAAATGAGGAGTTAGGCATTTTTTGTTTATGTATGTTTGAACAACATAATGAGGATTACTTAAATTTGATCAATGTGATAGAGATTATTAATATTGTTATCATGAATTGGATTAATATGAATGATACCCAGAACCAACTCTGTTCACGTATAATATGGATGTATATTTAAAAAAACAATTAAAAATATATTATAAAAAAAAAATAGGTTGAACAGCAGTCTTTTTTCCAAATTAGTTCCACTGCTTTAGACATGTTTCATCTGGGTGTGTCCATTGTTTGAAAATATTTTCCTGAACAAACACCCATGATTGTAAGCTGAAATGAACGCAAGAAAACCTTCTGAGTAAACAAGCAAAGGAAGAATAAATCCCCACTAATTAAAAGCTGAACAAGCCCCCTGAATTATAGCCGTTTCAGACTTTTTTTTACTACCGGTTCTATGAGAGCTAAAAAATGCAGAAATATGGGATAGGATAGGGCAGGGGCAGGTGGGCAGGTCCAACTGATTGTCGGTGCTACCGGTTCGCTAGAACCAGTCCAAACTGGCAGCATCCCACCCATTGTCTTCAGTATAGTTTGCTGTTTATCTTCCATTGCCTCCATTATCTAGGCCCTGGTGTCCAGATTCCAGGAATTGCCCTAATTAAATCATGATTCTAGAACCAAACTTCAAAAAACTTCAAAGGATTTATTAGAGGCGACATACTGGCATTGCCTTGTAAGGAGCCAACTCTGGCATATGCAATTTACAGTCACCTATAACCCTGTTTCCCCCCTTCCTCCTGGGTGTCTCATAAATCATATTCTCCAATTGAGCATGTTCACAGGCTGGGTGTCATCAATCATGTTCTCTAATTAAATATATTTGAGGGCAAAAGCTCTGGTAGTTTAGTTACAATCTTTTAAAGATAAGTGTTGGAATGTATTTTTGTTTTCAAACTGCTGCACTGCTCTTCCAGATTTCCTCCCTCCCCTCTTTTTTATGACAACTACTAAAACAGGCATAGGGATGTTTTATGAGTTGACGCCTGAGAGTTTATAATGTTTGCTTAAATACAGGAACAAGGGCAGGTTTCAATTTCATAGCAACATATCCCACAACAAATCAATCCCACAAAACCACATTTCTTCTGCTAAAGCCCTCTGGATAGTGATGTTATTTCTCCTGGTTGCAAAAAGCAAAAGCTCTGGTAGTTTAGTTACAATCTTTTAAAGATAAGTGTTGGAATGTATTTTTGTTTTCAAACTGCTGCACTGCTCTTCCAGATTTCCTCCCTCCCTCTTTTTATGACAACTACTAAAACAGGCATAGGGATGTTTTATGAGTTGACGCCTGAGAAGTTTATAATGTTTGCTTAAATACAGGAACAAGGGCAGGTTTCAATTTCATAGCAACATATCCCACAACAAATCAATCCCACAAAACCACATTTCTTCTGCTAAAGCCCTCTGGATAGTGATGTTATTTCTCCTGGTTGCAAAAAGCTTTTGACGGAACACAAACAGAGAAACGGAGGTGTTGAAGGCGAGGTCCTTGGTGCTCTCTGAGCCTGGTTGTTTCCTTGCAGATGTTTCAACCAGCTGCTTGAACCACGAGATGGGGTGGCCAATCAGTTTGATAAAAATAATTATAATCTGCATCCGCCCATCCCAGGTTCTTGAGAACGATTCGAAAGGTGGACAAAAATGCCAAACCTAATAACAGCAGCTACCTATGTAGGTAGCAATATCGGTGCAAAAAATCCACTAAGCTCAGAGAGCACCAAGGATTCCACAGTCATTCTCCTCTTCCCCCACCTCCTCCTCCTCCTCCTCTTCCTCTTCTCTCCCTCCCTCCCTCCCTCTCTCTCTCACTCTCTCTCTCTCTCTCTGCAAACCCCACTGCCTTCTTGTACTGATGTTGTCCCCAGTTGGGTCATGAAATATCTGCAGTAAAGCCAGCAAACTCAGAGAGCACCAAGGACCCCACAGTCCTCCTCCTCCTCCTCCCCCTCCTCCCCCTCCCCCTCCTAAACCTCACTGCCTTCTTGCATGGATGATAACCCCAGCAGGGTCATGAAATATCTGCAGTAAAGCCACCAAGCTCAGAGAGCACCAAGGACCCCATAGTCCTCCTCCTCCTCCTCCTCCTAAACCTCACTGCCTTCTTGCATGGATGATATCCCCAGCAGGGTCATGAAATATCTGCAAGAAAGTCACCAAGCCCAGAAAGCATCAGGGATCACCCAATTCAACCCTGAGCTACAAATATTCTTTTCTGTCAGAGATGTTCATATTTCAGTGCTAGGGCAATATTGCTTCCTCCTCTGATGTTTTCCACTAAACACTCACTGTTTGAAGTTCTGCCTAGACGTTCATCTGACTCTTTTCCAAACACAGTGGAAAGGGAGCAATTGGGTTTATTACAGTTTCCTTCTTGGGGGACCTCCCCAAACTCCAGGAGATCTCTGAATTGAATAATACTTTCTCCCACTGGGCTGATCAGCAAGCGCAGAGCATCTGTTGCTACTCTAAGAAAGTTCTCTGGGGGAAGATGGATATAGTTTTAGTCTACCCAGTTTTAGTCCTGTCTCTATGACTTTTTCCCCCTTTTTTCCTTCCAATGTATGCTGTTTTAAATAGGTTACATAACTACCAGCATAAGCGGAGAGGATCCTAAAAGTTGCCAAGTTGAAATGCATCCATGCCTTTAGAATAGAATAGAATAAGATATATTGGAACAAAGAATAGAATAGCATGTTGGAACATAGAATAAAATATTGGAACATAGAGTGGAATATTGGAATATAGAATAGAATATTGGAATAAAGAATAGAACAGAATATTGGAACGTAGAATAGAATATTGGAATATAGAATATTGGGATAAAGAATAGAATAGAATATTGGAACATAGAATAGAATATTGGAATATAGAATAGAATATTGGAATATAGAATAGAATAAAATATTGGAATATATAGAATAGAATAAAATATTGGAACATAGAATAGAATATTGGAATAAAGAATAGAACAGAATAGAATATTGGAACATAGAAGAGAAGAGAACATTGGAATATAGAAGAGAACATTGGAATATAGAATAGAATATCAGAATAAAGAATAGAATAAGAATAGAATATTGGAATATAGAATATTGGGATAAAGAATAGAATAGAATATTGGAATATAGAATAGAATATTGGAACATAGAAAAGAATATTGGAATATAGAATAGAATAAAATATTGGAATATATAGAATAGAATAGAATATTGGAACATAGAATAGAATATTGGAATAAAGAATAGAACAGAATAGAACATTGGAACATAGAAGAGAAGAGAACATTGGAATATAGAATAGAATATCAGAATAAAGAATAGAATAAGAATAGAATGTTGGAATATAGAATAGAATTACTTGCAGTGATTCATTTAACAATGGTGGCAGGAAAGGTTGCAAAATGAGGATAAACTCAGTTAATAAAAGTCTCCCTTAGCAACATAAATTTCGGGATCAATCATGGTTGTAATTTGAGGACTCCCCATACACAAGAATATTTAGTTAACCGAATAGAGAAGACTTCAGGCAATTCTTTAGAAAAGAATGAATTTTTATATATTCACAGTGACATCCCTGGTCCTTGCCTGTGAATATTTCCAAGACAATGGTTCTGCCCTTTAAAAACTTCTTTGGTAGCATTTTTTTAACCTTTGAGGCAAGTGGAATTGAGATTTAAGGGGAGATTAAGTTTTAAAATTGCTCGCACAGAATATTGCTGTTGATTGCAATTAAAAGCCGCAAACAGCAAAGTCTAGAAGGACCAGAGTCACTGTAATCAAAATTAATTTGGAACAAGTACTCTTTGTACTCTGAATATATTTCCTGCGTGATTTCTACAAAAACTGTAACTATAATCAGAAGCAATATTACAGTTAAACTGCAGCGAATGATTATGTTTCCTGGGTGATTTCTACAAAAAATTATAACCATAATGAAAAGCAATATTATAGTTAAAATGCAACGAATTAATGACTCTTCACATATAATATGTTCTTACTTAAACTACTGAAAGAATTACAGTTGTTGAGAGTTTGGCACCATACCTGTTATAACAATAACAACAACAACAACAACAACACCAACAACAATACCCCAGACTTAACAATTGTTGGCAAGAAAAACAAAATAGTCTGGATACTGGATGTTGAAGTACCTGGAGTTAGCAAAAGAGAAAGAGCTGGAGAAAACCCCAAAAATATAAAGGCATGAAAATAAAAGTAGAAAGTTTATGACAAAAAGTAAAGGCAAAGGCAACGTTTTTGTCTGTCTGGTCATATCTGACTCTAGGGGGCAGTGTTCATCTCTGTTGTGGTTCGTCGACAGACTGTGAAGACGGCAGTGGAATCGGACAGTGGGGAAGAACGGGGAGCAGTCCAGGAGTCTGGTGAGGACTCGGACGAGGGTCCTGCGTCCGATGCAGAGATGGGGCCAGGACCATCTGGGAGTGGGGCGCTGCCTCCGGAGCCTCCGGAGTCTGGCAGCAGTGAGGCAGAGGAACAAGGGGAGCCTGTTCCCAGTGTGTGTGTGCACAGAGCTGCTAGAAGGCGAGAGCAGCTGAGACAAAAAGGGCAACTCGAGAGTAAGGCTAGGAGGTGATTGCCCATCCCATAAGGTATAAAGGACAGGCAAAGATGGTGAAACCTTTGCAGGAAGCAAAATAATTTGTTCGGTTCAGATTCATTCTTGAAGTTCTTTATACTTCAATTGGTTTTCTTTTCTAGTTCACTGAATACTTCTGTTATTGGCAGCACTTCACAGAAAAGAAAGGTGGGTGCTTATCTCGAGGAACTGTTTGAACTTCATTACCAACTGGGAATGAAAAAAATTCCCAGCGTTGTAATAAAATAAGACTTGTTTTTAAAATAAGCGTGTGCATAATTACTGTCTAGAAAGCCTTGGTCAGAACAATCTCTGTTTTTTAGCCAAAGGAGCCAGCATTGTCTGAAGACACTTCCGTGGTCATGTGGCTAGCATGACTACACAGTGAGGTGAAGTGGTACCTATTTATCTACTCGCATTTGCATGTTTTCGAACTGCTAGGTGGGCAGGAGCTGGGGCAAGGAACAGGAGCTCACTCCTGTTGGATGGCGTTTGGATCTCAAACCTGGGCTATCAGCTTTCCAGCTGACAGAGGCTCAGCGTCTTTAACCACTGAGCCATCTCACCCCATCTTATGACAAAAGACACTACCAATAAGTAAGTAGGCACAATATCAAAACCTGTCAGCCATCCCAACTTGGTCATTTAGAAAAGAGAAGTCTCTCAAATCTATTGTTAACGAAAACACGCTTTACTAAGTGGTTGCACAGTGTAGCAAAGCCGGATTCGAACTTTCACACCCAATGTGAATGGTTCAGGTTTTGCTTCTTCCCACCTTCCCCCTTGTATGTCCAGTTACATTCAAACAAACCGTTTTACTAACAGTTCCAGGCTTGGTGGGTTGGATGGTGCTGCATTCCATGGTGTGATCTTGGAATAGCTGGCGGCTCTCATGGGACAGCACGATGAGTAATTTCAACTCTCTTTATGCTAGCCCCCTCATACCTCCCCGCAGCTCTTTCCCCCGCCATTGTGTATAGTAGAGTGGCTGCTGGTGAAACATGAATGGCATAGCCGGGTGGCAGTCCTGACAAAACTTCTGGACCATCACTTGAATACCATTGGCATTGACAATATCACCATCAGTTAATTGCAAAAGGTAGTTTCACTTAAAGCAGCTTACATCCAGAAATGATACCTCTAACACCATCAAGCATCCATTTCTGCCCAGTGGTGGGATTCAATTTTTTTTACTACTGGTTCTGTGGGTGTGGCAGGGGAAGGATACTGCAACATCGCCATTCCCTTCCCACCCCACTAACCTGCTTTCCAGCTCCGTTCTCCTGTGCAGGGCAACAAAAGAAGACCCAGCCGATCATCTGGGACTCGGGAGGCAGAGAATAGATGGGGGCGGGGCCAGTCAGAGGTGGGATTTGCCGGTTCTCTGAGCTACTCACAATTTCCGCTACTGGTTCTCCAGAACTGATCAGAACCTGCTGAATACCCACCTCTGTTTCTGCCTATCTCAAAGTCCTTGGGAAGGGTTTAATAGATGGATAAAAATGCCAAATAAAAAATGCTTCCCAATAACTTTTTGAATTGCAAATTGGGTGGTAGCTGATGCCGTCCAAGAGCATCTACTTGAAAACAAGATCTCTCCACCAGAGCAGAAAGGAAACTGCCCAAGCAGAACAACAACAACAACAACAACAACAACAACAAAAATTAACCAGCCAAATAAAATCAACTCCTAATTGACAAGTTGATTTTGGAAAACTGAAAGAGATGGAAAACCAACTTGAACGCAGCTCGGATTGATGATAAGACTCAAGAACAAGCATGGAATAAATTGCTTTGGTGTTGGACTGGTCTATATTCAGAGACCAATGGCACCCCCCCCCCCCCAATCCTGGGCATGTGGATTCATCCTATGAAGGCACAGCCAGGCCTGTCCAAAGACAGAGGAGCCTGGCAGAGCTTTCCTCAAGCTATAACAGACAAGAATAATGAAGAACGAGCTGGGCCAACCACAAAGTCACGGACAAAGCAACAAATTGCAATAGCTTCTTAGAGATAAGCAATCCAAGCTGGGTCTGGCAAAGGAGGAAACAACAGGAGTTAAACCTCCATCGACCAACATGACTGAAGCAAAAACAGCAGAGTTAATTACAGGTGGGAGGAGGTTGGAAGGGCCTATTATGCGTGCAAGGGCTAAACTGATTAATGATATATAAAGGCATAGATCTCTGTAATGGTAGTTTAATACTCTGATGATGTCAGCAGAGGCTGACGAAAGCTTAGTAAGTATAATAAATATAATTTTAGTTCCGGAGATCGCAAGATGTCTGTTTCTTCTTTTACACACACACACACACACACACACACACACACACACACACACACACACACGTAAAGTAGAATGATAAAGATCATTCTGAACAGAAAAGATACATTGGGAAGAGTTCAACAATTTTTTTTTCATTTTTTTCAGATTTGTCCAGTATCCTAAAATAATTGCATCCCCTTATGCCCATGTTGGCGAACCTATGCCACATGTGCTGGAAGTGGCACGCAGAGCCATTTCCCCCGGCGCACGAGAGGTCGTCCAGAAGAGCCCTACTGCACATGCACACATGCGCCTCCGTCCAACAGCTGATTGTCGGGTATCTGGCGTGCATGCACAGGGGGCGGAGAGGTGGGGTGCATGGGAGACACATCCACATGTGCAGGGGTGTGTGGCGCATGAGGGGTTGCACCTGCATGCACAGACATGCAGTACAGCAGGGGGAATTGTGCACACATGCACAAAGACATGCAGCATGCGAGGGGGAATCACACACACATGCACAAAGACAGGCGGTGCATGAGGAACGAGGAGCGCGTGCATGTGCAGATGCATGGTGTGTGAGGGGGGTCATGCGCGCATGGCAGGGGCTTGGGGGGGCAGCACACATTGCCTTCTGGGTGCTGGTATGCGAGCGCACGTCAGTGAGCGCGCACGCAATTATCGGCATGGGAGCCAAAATAGGTTAGCCACCACTGCCTTATGCTGTTGTATCTGGGGATCTGGAATTGTGAAATAAGAGTCTGTTCTTTCTACTCTCCTGACATATTTGTAAACATATAGCTTGTTTAAAAAACATAACAAGGCTCCTGTGTTATTTGTTTTGGCCACAACAAAGACACCAGTTCAGCTGCTTCCAAACTATTTCAGGATCTTTTCCAGACAATGATATAAGCAACATTTTTTTTTTTACAAAAAAACAATGCTGGCCCTAATCCAATTGTAATAATTACAGATCGAGATATAAACAACTTTGCAGCTAGCACAGAATCTCAGTGTCTTGGACAGATGGCCTTGTACAACTCAAGGATCGTGTGGAAGATTGCTCTTGTTTCTTTGAGAAAAAGAATGAGAGAGGTTTTTTTTTGGCACAACGCTAACTTAAGTTTGCTTAAGACCGTGGGATTTCTATTTTAGCTTAATTTCTCTCCATACGCAGCTCCAAAGGGGTGGGAAATCTTTTTGGTGACTGTCATAGATAGAGAACTTCTGGTCTGTAGGTATGATCCACTCTGTGCATTTCTGGTCTTGTTCTGACCCAGGCTTCCCCAACAACATGAAGCCGACTCCTCACCCCGATAAACCCCTTTTATTTAATTTACAGTGAATTCCTCTCCAGCAAAGTCCCGGCCAACAGTCTTTCAAGGTATCTCACAATTACAGACCTTTATCAGGTTTGGAGAGTTGCCAGGCCGATATCTTTCAGATGCCACACTGTAGCAAATATCAATTAGCAAGAATGCAGGAACAGATCTTCACCCAAATGAACTAATCGTCTCCTGCAAAACCCCACTTCCCTTTTGCTCCTCTTTTATTCCCTCTGGGAGGGGACATTCACCATCCATCTGTGGCTTTACTCCCAAGTTGACACTTGTTCCTCAGCTGTTCCCTTCTTCTGGCAGCTCTGTGCATATGCACATTGAGAACAGGCTCCAGCTGTTCTTCTGCCTCACTGATGTCTGACTTTGAAGGCAGCTGATAACTGTTGGATGGCCCTGGCCCCATCTCTGCCTCTGATGCAGAGCCCTCATCAGAGCCTTCCTCAGACTCCAGGACTGGCTCATGTTCCTCCCCAACCTCTTCACTGTCCGAATCTGCTGCTAGCTCTGTTCGCTGATGGCGGACCACAACAGGTATGTAGGTACAGTCCACCATGGGCAAGGTCTGCTGTCCCAGTGGTCTCTATGTCATCAATCATAGGCTGCCCTGTTGAAATTCAGGAAGTACCTCTGTATTGGGAGAAGACTTGAAGACCAGGTGAGGTTGCATCTGGTTATACAACTCCATGTTCCATGAAGACGTGGTTATACTCCATGTGGTTATAGCCCCACGTGCAACACTTGGAAGGGGTGTGGGACAAAACTTTGAATCACTCAGATCTTGAAGGTGGATAAAGACTTTGGACCAAAAAAAAACGGGACTTTGATATTTTATATGTTGATGGCAACAAGATTACTTTATGCCCCCCAAAGGGAAGGACACTTCGATTCCCACAATGGACGAATGGCTGCAAAAGTTGACGGAGTTAGGAGAGATGACTAAATTGACCACTTTGATGAAAGAAAAGAGCACAACTAGTTTTGTTTTTTACTTGGAAACCACTTCTGGACTTTGTGCTTGAGATGGAGAAAAGAAAACCCTGAAACTCTGAGTTTAGGCTTTGTTGCTCGGATGGGTTTGTTGTTATAGAAACGGCTAGCATATATTATTATATAGAAGTAAAAAGATGAGGTTTTTGTGCTATCACAATATTCTACTGCACTAAAAGGAGTCCAAGGTCAACATCTTTTCTTTCTTTCTTTCTTTCTTTCTTTCTTTCTTTCTTTCTTTCTTTCTTTCTTTCTTTCTTTCTTTCTTTCTTTCTTTCTTTCTTTCTTTCTTTCTTTCTTTCTTTCTTTCTTTCTTTCTTCTTTCTTTCTTTCTTTCTTCTTTCTTTCTTTTTTCTCTGCCCTCCACTTCTCTCCCTTCCCTTTTCCCTCCCTTGTTCTCCTATTAGTTTCTTTTGTGTTTCTGTATCTTGCGTTCTATGTCAATCAGTGGTGGGATTCAAATATTTTACTATCGGTTCTGTGGGCATGGCTTGGTGGGCTTTGCAGGGGAAGGATACTGTAAAATCCCCATTCCCTCCCCACCCCACTAACCTGCTTTCCAGCTCCATTCTCCTGGGCAGGGCAACCAATGAAGACCCAACCAATCAACTGGGACTCAGGAGGCAGAGAATAGATGGGGGTGGGGCCAGTCAGAGGTGGTATTTGCCGGTTCTCCAAACTACTCAAAATTTCTACTACCGGTTCTCCAGAACCGGTCAGAACCTGCTGAATACCACCTCTGATTTCAATGAACTAATAATCATTTTGAAATGACTAACCCCCAAATCCCACTCCTGGCTGGCCCCGCCCCACCCACCTCTCTCCTCCCAGGAGTCCCCATGCGGCCATTTTGGGATGCAGGTAAGTGCAGGGTGCATGCAGAGGCTCGGGGAGGGTGAATAATGGGCCTCCCGGAAGTTTGGGAAGGCCAGAAATGGGCCTGTTTCTGGCTTCCAGAAAGCCTCCGGAGCCCGGGGAGGCCCTTTTCGTCCTCCCATATGCTCGAGGAAAGCCTCCGGAGCCTGAGGAGGGCAAAAATGACCCCCCGCCATGGTGCAGGAGGCCGACTAGGTCACGCCACCATGGCCACGCCCACCCAGGAACCGGGCCGAGAACCTGTTGCTAAAATGGTTGAAGCGCACCCCTGGCTTTGAGGGTAGTTGCAAACAATGTATGTTGTCACATTATTACAACATCCCTCAGGCCTGAGGAAAATGACCTCGGATTAACAGCTTCCGAGACAACATGTAGGCAGAGTTAAGAGACCAAATCCGTAACTCAAATTCAGATTAACAGAGTCAGAAGGGACTTTGTAGGTCATCTAGTCCAGCAACACCACCACCCCGCTAAAGCAGGAGGCCCTGCACCATTTCTGACAGATGACTAAAACGTAGGAAGAATGGCTGCAGGTTTTGGGTCTGGCTAGTCTAAAGAAAAGAAGAATTAGGGATGACATGATAGCAGTATTCCAGTATTTGAGGGGCTGCCACAAAGAAGAGGGGGTCAAATTATTCTCCAAAGCACCTGAAGGCAGGAGAAGCAGCAACAGATGGAAACTCATCAAGGAGAGAAGCAACCTGGAATGAAGGAGAAACTTCCTAACAGTGATTTCCTTCAGAAATCACAGGCGCTCCATCACTGGAGGTTTTTAAGAAGATACTGGACAGTCACTTGTCTGAGGTGGTATCGGTTCTCCTGCTTGAGCAGGGGGATGGACTAGAAGACCTCCAAGGTCCCTTTCAGTCTATTCTATTCTATTCTATTCTATTCTATTCTATTCTATTCTATTCTATTCTATTCTATTCTATTCTATTCTATTCTATTCTATTCTATTCTATTCTATTCTATTCTACATTCTGTTCTATTCTATTCTATTCTATTCTATTCTATTCTATTCTATTCTACATTCTGTTCTATTCTATTCTATTCTATTCTATTCTATTCTATTCTACATTCTGTTCTATTCTATTCTATTCTATTCTATTCTATTCTATTCTATTCTATTCTACATTCTGTTCTATTCTATTCTATTCTATTCTATTCTATTCTATTCTATTCTATTCTATTCTATTCTACATTCTGTTCTGTTCTATTCTATTCTATTCTATTCTACATTCTGTTCTATTCTATTCTATTCTATTCTATTCTATTCTATTCTATTCTATTCTATTTCTATTCTATTCTATTCTTTCTATTCTATTCTATACATTCTGTTCTATTCTATTCTATTCTATTCTATTCTATTCTATTCTATTTCTATTCTATTCTACATTCTGTTCTATTCTATTCTATTCTATTCTATTCTACATTCTGTTCTATTCTATTCTATTCTATTCTATTCTATTCTATTCTATTCTACATTCTGTTCTATTCTATTCTATTCTATTCTATTCTATTCTATTCTATTCTATTCTATTCATTCTGTTCTATTCTATTCTATTCTATTCTATTCTATTCTATTCTATTCTATTCTATTCTATTCTATTCTACATTCTGTTCTATTCTATTCTATTCTATTCTATTCTATTCTACATTCTGTTCTATTCTATTCTATTTTATTCTATTCTATTCTATTCTATTCTATTCTATTCATTCTGTTCTATTCTATTCTATTCTATTCTATTCTGTTCTATTCTATTCTATTCTATTCTATTCTATTCTATTCTATTCTATTCTATTCTATTCTATTCTACATTCTGTTCTGTTCTATTCTATTCTACTCTACTCCACTCTACTCCACTCCTTATTCTGTTCTGTTCTATTCTATTCTATTCTCTTCTGTTCTGTTCTGTTCTATTTCTATTCTACTGTTTCATCATATTAGATGCCATTTATCATTCAAGAAGTGGATAGGGATGGACCCAAAACAAACATGATGTCATTTCTACTTAATAAAAAAGAGATATGCTTTGTCTCCCATTGTGCATTTAATGTCATCTCTTTGCAGTCTTGTAAAAACTGCAGCTTTGAGAGATCTCTCTCTGGAGTTGCACAGATTGCTTTTCTGGCAATAAGAGGGTAAACCAAATGTGTTTTGATAAAAGCAGCCTGCACTGAATTGTTTTAATTGCTTTTGGTATGCCATAAGACATACAGCTCATGCATGAAATAACAAACTAGGGATCAAATCCTTTTGTGTTGGTGCTTCCTGAACTTTAGGGATATCTCCAGAAGCGTCCATCATTGGTGAAAACTGGGCCAATAATTCCCTAGAAAATGCACTCTATGCTAGAGAA
This sequence comes from Notechis scutatus, assembly GCF_049901735.1. NCBI lineage: Eukaryota > Metazoa > Chordata > Lepidosauria > Squamata > Elapidae > Notechis > Notechis scutatus. The sequence continues at coordinate 54,757,803 of NC_142012.1, forward strand.
AGCATCTCATTGGCTTGTAGCTATGAAACATATACAGAATGGTTGTTGGAATTGGGTATGTCTAGTCAGATGAAAAGAAGGACCAGGGGTGACATGATAGCATTGTTCCAATATCTCAGGGGCTGCCACAGAGAAGAGGGAGTCAAGCTATTCTCCAAAAGCACCAGAAGGCAGGACAAGAAGCAATGGATGGAAACTCATCAAGGAGAGAAGCAACTTGGAATGAAGGAGAAATTTTCGGACAGTGAGAACAATTAATCAGTGGAACTACTTGCCTCCAGAAGTTGTAAATGCGCCAACACTGGAGGTTTTTAAGAAGAGATTGGACAACCATTTGTCTGAAATGGGTATAGGATTTCCTGCCTAAACTGGGGGTTGGACTAGAAGACCTCCAAGGTCCCTTCCAACTCTATTATTCTGTTCTGTTCTGTTCTGCTCTGCTCTGCTCTGCCCTACTCTACTCTACTCTACCAGAATTTTTTTCCAATTTTATCTGGACTCCCAAAATTATACTGAGGCAGCTATGAAGGAAAAGTAATTTGCCAATAACAATAACACTAGCACCAGTACTTATATACCACTCCACAGTGATTTACAGCCCTCTCTAAGCGGTTTACAGGGACAGCATTTTGTGAAGCAGTGGTTAGAAGCCGAACTCTGCTCACAGTCTGGAGTTTGATCCTGACTGGCCCAAGATTGACTCAGCCTTCCATCCTTCTGAAGTTGGTAAAACGAGGACCCAGGTTGTTGGGGGCAATAGGCTGACTCTGTAAACTGCAAATTACTTTCCCTTCATAGCTATCTCAATATACTTTTGGGAGTCCAGATGAAATTGGAAATAATTCCAGAGCAGAGCAGAGCAGAGCAGAGCAGAGCAGAGCAGAGGAACAGAATAGAACAATGGAATGAAGAATAGAATGCTATGGTATGGTATGGCATGGTATAGTATGGTGAGGTGTGATGTGGTGTGGTATGGGGCATGGGGTGGGGTGGGGTGGGGTGGGGTGGAGTGGAATGGAACAGAACAGAACAGAACAGAACAGAACAGAACAGAACAGAACAGAATAATGGAATTAAGAATAGAATGGGATGGGATGCAATGGAATGGAATGGAACAGAATGAAATAGAATAGACTACAATAGAATACAATACAATAGAAAATAGAATGGAATATAATATTATAGAATATAATATTATAGAATAGAACAGAACAGAACAGAATAGAATAATAGAATAAAATAATGGAATGAAGAATGGAATGGAACGGAATGGAACGGAACGGAACAGAACAGAATAGAAGATCAGAATAAGTATCTTCAAAACCATGGTTCTGAAACCTGGATTCTACCTCTGCTAACAAAACCTGCTAGGATTACAGGGAGATCCAGATCCCATTCGGTCATTTATGAGGAGAAAATAATAATATAGATATATTCTACGGAAAACAAACAATTGTATCTTTAATGCTGCTGCTAATTAGATATGACAAAGCTTATTCTGGTTAATTATGCATTATCACAGATTTTCATGTGCCAGAAATTGAGGCAGAGCCATTTTCCTTATCTGTGACATAAGCCGTGCCATTAAAACTTCTATTCACACCTTTTGGGAATCTCCCCATCAAATATTCCATCCCAAGGTAAATTTAAAGGATGAGGATCAAATGTTAATTGAACATCCCTTAAGATGGAGACCAAAATATAGAGACGAAAACAAACCATCAAACAAATGGAGGGTGGCCCAGATTCTCTGATTTGTCACCTGCGGTTGCCAGACTTGGTGAACTCAATCCTAGAAATATTCTTTCCCAAGAACTGGATTATTGATTCACATATGTAGGTGCTTATGTATAAAAGGGCACGACAAGGACAGAAGTCTAATTATATATTAATTGAATGCATACACATCTATCGATTGCAATCCATTGCTGTAAAATAGGTACTGTGTTTCTAAAATGGATCAATCCTATTTGCCCATTTCATCCCCCCCTCTCTCATCTCTCTTATCCTCTCTCTCTGATCTCTCTTTCTGTCTCTATCTTATCCTCTCTCTCATCCTCTCTCTCATCTCTCTCTCTCATCTCATCTCTCTCTCATCCTCTCTCTGTCTATCTATCTCTTATCTCTCTCTTATCTCTCTCATCTCTCTCTGTCTCTATCTCATCTCTCTCTCATCTCTCTGTCTATCTCTCTCTTATCCTCTCTCTTATCCTCCTCTCTCATCTCTCTCTCTGTCTCTCTCTCATCTCTCTCTCATCCGCTCTCTGTCTCTATCTCATCTCTCTCTCATCCTCTCTCTGTCTATCTCTCTCTTATCCTCTCTCTTATCCTCTCTCATCTCTCTCTCTGTCTCTATCTCATCTCTCTCTCATCCGCTCTCTGTCTATCTCTCTCTTATCTTTTCTCTCTCTAGCTAGGCTGCCAACTAGCTTGCCAACTCTGATAAGGAACATTGAGGTGTTGATTGTTCTAGTTGAAATATTTTGCAGGGAAATCCAATTAGAAGTACCGTGTTTCCCCGAAAGTAAGACCCTGTCTTGTATTTTTTTTCCCCACCAAAAACTGCACCAGGTCTTATTTTGGGGAGTCGTTATCCACTGACTAACCTCACTTGTGTGTGTTGCCCCTGGCCTCCTTTTCGCTGGCAGCGGCCTTCAGGAGCTTCTTCTGCAGCCAGCAAGGCTTTCCTGAAGGCTTCTGCAGCTGATAACAGAACTCAGGATCAATCCAGAGCTTTGTTATCTGCTCCAGAGGCCTTCAGGAAAGCCTTGCCAGCCTTGCTGGCTGCAGAATAAATGGGCCACCGAGGCAGGTGTTGGGGTGTGCGAGGCCTGGTTACAACTGTCCAAAGGTAAGTAGGAGGGCAGTCCTCCCCTCCCCTCCCCACCCTAGGTTAATTTTTACCAGTGCACTCTGGAGTGGGTGGGATCTTAATTAGGGCTTATTTTGGAGGGTAGGGCTTATATTGGGTGCACATGTAAAAATCAAGCTAGGACTTATTTTCAGGGTAGGTCATATTTTCGGGGAAACAGGCTAGTTAGTCTAGTGCAAAGGTGTCAAACTCGATTCATTGAGGGCTACATCAGGGCTGTGTTTGATCTTGGCAGGGTGAGGGGACATGGCTAAGGGGTGTGGCCAGCTTGACATCACTGGTGTTGAGGGCGCCCATGGTGGCCCAAACACTCTGCCACCAAAAACAGAGTTTGGGAGGGCTTCACTCGGCCCCTCCTGGGCTCTGTTTTTGCTGGCAGAGGCACCGTGGGACGGTCCTTCACTGTTTTCCAGGGCAGTCCCGCAGGCCAGATCTAAGTCTGGAATCCGGACTGTATATCAGACATTAATACAATTGAGCGAGTCCAGAAGTATTTTACAAGAAGAGTACGACACTCCTCTGTTTGTAACAGAATACCCTACATCACCAGACTTGAGATTCTAGGCTTAGACAACCTTGAACTATGCCGGCGAAGATTGGCCTCAAGCGTAGTACATCAAATCATATGTTACAACATCTTACCAGTTAATATTTCAGCTTTAACCACAACAACACAAGAGCACACAACAGATATAAACTAGATGTAAAACACTCCAAATTTGATTGCAGGAAGTACGATTTCAGCAACAGAGTGGTCAATGTCTGGAACTCACTACCTGATTCTGTTGTCACATGTTCAAACCCCCATTCTTTAACCCTCAAACTAACCTCTATCGACCTCACCCCATTCCTAAGAGGTCTGTAAGGGACATGCATAAGCGTACAATCGTGCCTACCATCCCTGTCCTACTGTCCCCAATTATTAGTTCCTATTTCTTATATTTAAACTTATGTTTATTCTTATTTCTATTATATTGTAAGCGTTTGACAAAATAAATAAATAAAATAAATAAATAAGCACCTTGAGTTTAGATCTATCTGTCTGTCTGTCTATCCGTCCGTCCATCCATCCATCCCTCTCTCTCATTTCTCTATCTCTCTATCTGTCTATCTCTCTCTTTATCTATCCCTCCCTCCCTCTCATCTCTCTAATCTACCTACCTACCTACCTACCTATCTATCCCTCCCTCCCTCCCTCCCCCTCCCTCCCTGTCATCTCTAATCTCTCTCTCTCTATCCCTCCCTCCCTCTCGTCTCTCTAATCTCTCTAATCTCTCTCTCTCTCTCTCTATCCTTCCCTCCCTCTCATCTCTCTCCATCCATCCATCCATCCATCCATCCATCCATCCATCCATCCATCCATCTATCTATCATATACATCACTATTTCTGTTCTGGACTGCACACCCTTGAAGTACACCCAAACTTATTGATCTTAATTCAGCTTTGGTGTGAAAGGTTGCATTCCTTTTTGTGACATTCATGACATGAAAAAAGTTTTCCTAGAAGTTACAAAGAACGATTACATCATAAACCAAATATCCATCTTTTTGCATACAAGTAATTTCATTCATTGTTTTTCTCTCTGCCTGTTTGCCAACAACCCTAATAACAATTTATTATTCTTGATTTATTTTTTTGATGTTGTTGTACTTTTTCATTTATTTCCCAATGTACATATTTTATGCAAAGAACATTGATATTTCTTTCAGTGCAATGTAAGATATCAACCTCACAAATAAACAAGTAAGGCATCAAGGCAAGACAATAGTTGTTCATTTGCCACACATCACTTTGCTGATTGAAGGTGCAAAACTGCATTTATCACTTAATCATGCTTTATTATAAAAACAAGCCCTCACTTTTCAGTTAATTACAGTTTAACCAGTCTGTCATTTTTAGTACAACAACAAACTGCAATTAATTAAAAAAAACCCACCATTTATTATCACCTTGCTTTACTCAGTGTTATGACACAAAAAGACCAGAATATGACAGATTTAGCCATAGCTATTATTTTTGAAAGATAGAAATTCTGCTCTGGGCATACAATAAAATTAATACTGTATAAAACCCATGGACATGACTCTATAAACTACTATATGTGGTAAATCATGTTTGTTATATTTTATAGATCAGTGGTTGCCAACAATAAATTCATAACTCAATAAATCCGTAACGCTGGAGCCCACTTGTGGTCCGTGAGAAAATGTTGGTGGTCAGTAGAGAAATATCACCCCCAAAGCAATTAATCCAGACTGCATGGGAACACAAAGCTTGTGTTGCTTGCATTGCGAACAAGATGAGGTAGTAAGGGGAGGAAGGAAAGGGCGGAGGGGGGGGGAACTTGCCCCATGCACCTGGCCTAATCATCAGTCTGCTTCTTTCTGCTTCTTTCTTCTTCTGCTTTTGGCTGCACGCACGGGAAGCAGCAAAAGTCTTTCTTTCTCTCCCCCAAACTCTACCAGAAATGAGTCTTTGGGACACTGCAAGGCATCCTGCTCCAAGAGGCTGCACCAGCACAGACTCATTTCTGGCGGAGTTTGGTGGAGAGAAAGAAAGACATCTGCTGCTTTCCTTGCATGAAGCTAAAAGTCTCTCTTTGTCTCCCCCTGAGCTGGAGATGGTATCCTGCGATCCCAAATAAAGAACGATCGATCAATAGGAAAACGGGATGGGGAACTTTCCTGCAGACTTTTTTGGGGATTTTCCCAGGGTCTCTGGTCCGCGGGATTTAAAATTATGAGTTTGGTGGTCCCTGAGGTCCAAAAGGTTGGCGACCCCTGTTATAGATTATATATTAGGGTTGGAATGGAATTCTTATCTAGGTTGGAAATTTACCATATCTGAGATCTCCATGCAGACATGATAAAGCCCCCATTGGATATCATGTTGTGAATCATTTTTGTCTGTATAATAAAAAATTGGGGCCTATTAAAATGGGAAAATATTACATTAACCTTGTAACAAAAAGAACTGATGTATACATTTTCCTTTGCAGTAAGGGCTATTTTTAAAATTACAGATAGTCCTTGACTGATGACCACAGCTGAACCTCACATTTATGTTGCTAAGCCAGACATTTCTTAAGGGAGTTTTGCCCCATTTTACAACTTTTCTTGCCATGGCAAATCATTGCAGTTGTTAAGTTAGTCACTGTGATGACCTAGGGTGGGATACAAAATAAACACAGTCACAAAAAACAGGCGAAGCCCCTTTTATTCCTTCAGTTTGCTTCCAAACTCCAAATATCCTTGATTGGAGACAAAAAACTCCCACACAAGCAGTTACAAGAAGGAGGAAATGCCGTTTAAATTATAAAGAGTAAAAAACAACACAAATCAGGCAAGACAAGGGCTGGAAAATGTCCACAGATATCAGAACACACACTGGGAAGGATGCCAAACTCAGAGAGGAACCATAAACTAGTGATATTTTCACACTTTGTTACCAGCACTCGCCCGTATGCGTGTCCGTCCTCTTACCCAGCTGTCACAGCTACAGCCCATGAAGAGGATCAAGGCCCTCTCCTCCCCAGTAGATCACATCTCTCCCTTATCCTCTCCTCCCTGCATGCCCTAGGATGGAGAGGGGATGGGCCTGGGTCCTCCTCTGACTGCCCAGCCAGCCTCTGCCCTTCTCCAGCCTCCTCCAGTACCTCCAGAGCTACACTTCCACTCCCTGTTGGCTGTTTCTCCTCTCCCTCAGAGTTAGTCTCCACCAGGGGCATGACAGTCACACGACTGTTTAGTGAATCTGGCTTCCCCGTTGACTTCGCTCATCAGGAGGTTGGAAAAGTTGATCATGTGACCCCGGGACACTGCAACTGTCATAAGTATGAACCAATTACCAAGCACCTGAGTTTTGATCACATCATCATGGGGATGCCCATGTATGTGTGAAAAATGGTCACAAGTCACTTTTTCCAGTGCCGTTAAAACGCTGAGCAGTCACTAAAGAAACAGTTCTTATGTAGTGCAGTGTAACTAATATTCCACTGAACCTTTAAAACAGGTGTGTCAAACTCAAGGCCCATGGACCAGATCCGGCCTGCGGAGTGCTTAAATCCGGCCCACGAGGCCAGCCTGGAAATATCAAAGGACTGGCCTACAGTGCCTCTGGTGGCTAAAACGGGCTGTGTACATGCCTCGTTTTCACAGCTGGCTGAAAACGGCCTGAAAACTGGGCCAAAATGAGGTTGAAAACCAGGCTCAAAATAGGCCCCAAAACAGGCCAAAAACAGGCCCAAAAGAACTGAAAAACAGGCCCCAAACAACTGAAAAACAGGCCGAAAACTAGGCTCAAAATGGCCCCCCAAACAGGATGAAAACAGGCCTAAAACAGGCCAAAAAACAGGCCCAAAACAAAAATAGAACTAAAGAGGCCCCAGACAACTGAAAAACGGGCTGAAAACCGGGCTCAAAATGGGCTCCAAAACAGGCTGAAAACTAGCTGAAAACAACTGAAAAATGGGCCAAAACAAAAATATGGGCCCAAAATGGGCTGAAAATGGGCCACAGGGACCCTTTTTGCCAGCAGAGTGCTGTAGGAGGCCATAAAGGGCAAAAACAAGGCTCACAGGGGCCGCACGCAGATCCCCCCCATGCCCCATTTTGGCCGGCAGGGTGCTGCAGGAGGCATCTGTCCGCCATCCCGCACCCCTCCATTGCCAGCGGCCCGCAGAGGAGAACTACAATGTTGATCTGGCCCTCAAAGAAATCCAGTTTGACACCCCTGCTTTAAACCAAATAGACTTCTTTCAGGGGTTCCCCCCCAAATTTTCAGAATCCCTCCTAATTCCAACAACCTGGGAAATGGGCCTGTTTACGGCTTCCAGAGAACCTCTGGAGCCCAGGGAGGCCGTTTTCACCCTCCTGGAGGCTCAAGGAAAGCCTCCGGAGCCCGGGGAGGGCAAAAACGCCACACCCACCATGGCCAGGCCCACCCAACAACTGGGCAGTGAACCCCTTGCTAAAATTTTTGAAGCCCCCCAGCAAAGTCAAATGTGGAAACCAGATTCACTTAAAAACTGTGTTTCTAACTTAACCGTTGCAGTAATTGACTGAACAACGGTGGTAAGAAAGATGGAACAAAACTCACTTAACAAATGCTTCATACTTGGTTATTAAATGTTTTAACGGCAGCTAGAATTGTCTTTGCTCAAAATTGGAAAAAGGAGAAAATTCCGATAAGAGGAAGAGGCGATTAAGAAAATAATGGAATGTGCAGAAATGAATAGATTAACATTAGCAGTTAGAGAGCAAGAAGGAAAAGAATATTTTAAGATATGGGATTTATTTTACCAATGGTTAGATAGAAGAGTGGAAAACTGAAGTACAATTTAACAGTAATGATATGTTATAATTGATTATTATAGAATGACTTTTAATATGAATTAAAATTGGTAAGAACTGAGATTTGCTCTTAAGGATAATGTGGACTCGAAACTAAGATCTAATGATGGTGTAATAATATAATATGACATGGAAAGTTGATTAACGTAATATGGATATAAATTTAAATTCAAGGGGAAAAGGCTATATCTATTGTGCACAAGAATTATGTACTAACCAACACACTGTACAATTGAAAGATGGTTTTATTTTGTTGTTTTATGTTTGTATTTGTCTATGTTTGTTGTTAAAAATAAAAAAAAACTTTTTTAATAAAAATAATAAAAAACAACAAATGCTTCATTTAGCAACAGAAATATTGGGCTCAATTATGTTTCATAAGTCAAAGACTGCCTGTATTTTAGTTATGGTTTATGCTATCTAGACACTTCAGGTTTAAGGAAATTACTTTAATTATTCTGAGCTAATCTTTCTGCAGTTTCCAATTAAGATCAAAGGATAGCCTTTAATAAAATTGCTCCATTGCACAATGCAAGGAAGTTCATCATTCTTCCAAAGACTCAGCCAGAAATTATATTTTCATTAAAACCTGTACATTTATCACACAATGTTTAGCCAGGAAGCTGTGAACGCCATGTACAATCTGAGATTCTTCGCTGAGTTTTTCAAAATAGTCTCTTCAATTTTACATGTTATGTTCTTTGCAGGATTTATGACCAGGTTTCTAATTTGGGGTAGATGGTTGAATAAAGTAAAATGTATGAAATGTTATTTGAAAGAAATCGTGAAAGCTGGCATACTTGGTGCAGATCACTTTATTAAGAGTTAACAAGAAAGAATGATTAAGTAAATGTTACTATAGTTTGTATACTAGCTTGATAAAAACAAACACAGAATGATTAAGTAAATGCTACTATAGTTTGTACAGTAGCTTGATAAAAATAATCAAAAGCCCTAAATGCTTTCACAAATAAGTACAGAAAACCTGAAATATGACATCAGAAGACATATCTTTCTAGCCTACTGGTATCTGGAAATTGTATCTTAACCTCTCTTAGATGCAAGTTTACTCCAGAATTACAATTAAGCATGCAACTAGTTTTGTATGCAGCAGCACCTCGCAATAGGTTAAAGCAAGTTGTTCTAACCCCTGGATGGATTTTAACTAAATTTCTGCTAATTTACAGCCACAGCCATTATAACATTGGCAACTATCTCCAGTAAAAGCCATTTTATTTTCAGTACCACGGACAGCTCCCTTTGCAGGCACTTGCTTCAAACTTGCCCTTTCTCCGAAACGGTCTGAATCAGACAGTGATAATTAGATATAAAAGAGCAAATGAATTAAGACCTCTTGTGAAGAGGGTGGGGGCCTTCTCTCAGGAGTAGCCATGCCTTTTGTGGAGCAATAATTCAGCAGACGACTCGGGCTTTCGTCTTTGGCAATAAACAACTCCGAAAAGACCTTCTACCTCTTTGCCTGGCTGCAAATAAAGGCTTCAGTCTCCAAAGAGGTTTTTGCCAAAGAAATTAGAAACATCTTTTTCTCATCCTTACTGTTCTTCTTTTAAGTATAATGGGCTACTTGCCAGTTTTCCTGGGACACCATGTACATCTATTGCAAACTCAAAGCTTTAGAGGACCGAGCCTCCTCTCACACTATACATCAACTGAGGAACGAACACAGTAATAATAATTTAAAAAAAAAAACCCAGACAGGTAGAAATGTCTTCTGTCATCAGGCAGGCTGAAGAGCAATATAATTTAATGAACTTTCCGCTCAAGGACGAAGTAAAATGGGAATAGGGCAAGCAACAAAGAGACACCGACTTATGCTCCCTGGAAGTAGAACATTAAATACGATCGCATCTTGTCTTGTACGTGTAGTTAGGCTTGTAAAAGATTTCAGAAGTCATTTAATCTGGTTTTTTTTAAAAAAATTGCACAACAGTTCTATTGCAAAATATCTTAAAGAGGGAAGCACGCCACAAAACAGTATTTTGTTTCAGAATTATTTCGATTGGCTCCTCTACATTGAATTCCCATTTGGGAAAATGTTAATTGACACACATAGCAAAGTGGAACAGGAAGACAAAGGCTTCTGCTTTCAATATGATGTAACCCCCAAAGTGAGACCTGCTCAATTGCCCCATAGAGGGATGCTATGGGCACAATTCTCCAAGTATTGCGCTGAAAGGTAGAGGGCCTTCCTTGAAATGAAACCTGTCAAAGAGGGTTCAAGATGTCTTCACTTTCTACAAAAGACCAAAACAGAACATTTTACTGGATCTCTTTGAGAGGGGAAAGACAAGAAGGTCAATCTCTTTTCTTTCTTTCTTTCTTTCTTTCTTTCTTTCTTTCTTTCTTTCTTTCTTTCTTTCTTTCTTTCTTTCTTTCTTTCTTTCTTTCTCTTTCTTCTTTCCCTTTCTTTCCATCTTTCCTTCCTTCCATCCTTCTTTTCTCTTTCTTTTTTTTTTTCTTTTCTTTTCTTTTCTTTCTTTCTTTCTTTCTTTCTTTCTTTCTTTCTTTCTTTCTTTCTTTCTTTCTTTCTTTCTTTCTTTCTTTCTTTCTTTCTTTCTTTCTTTCTTTCATCTTTCCTTCCTTCCATCTTTCTTCCTCTCTTTTTCTTTCTTTCTTTCTCTTTTCCTATCTTTCCATCTTTCTTTCCTTCCATCTTTCCTTCCTTCCATCTTTCTTCCTTCTCTTTTCTTTCTTTCTTTCTTTCTCTTTTCCTATCTTTCCATCTTTCCTTCCTTCCATCTTTCTCTCTCTCTTTTCTTTCTTCTTTCTCTTTCTCTCTTTCCCTTTCTTTCATCTTTCTTCTTTCTTCCTTCCTTCCTTCCTTCCTTCCTTCCTTCCTTCCTTCCTTCCTTCCTTCCTTCCTTCCTTCCTTCCTCCTCCTCCTCCCTCCCTCCCTCCCTCCCTCCCTCCCTCCTCCCTTTCTACTCACACGCTCACTCACACACTCACTCACCGTCTTTTGAATTAAGGAAAAAATAGCACCTTCTAGTCTCTCCTCTCTTAGTTGCCAGAAAATGCAGCATTTTTTTTTTCCTAGGGCAAATAAAATGGACTGCAGGCCTTACAGGCAGCCTGCTGGTGAGGGTGCCTCCATAGAAATAAACTTTTCCTTTTTTAAAAAACAAAACAACAACAACAAAATAAAATAAATAAGAGCAAGCAAGAGAGAAAGAGACAAAACAGATGCCAGAAAACTTTGCTGACATCCTTAAACACCCCTCCCTTCTCTCCAGCCTGCCGACCCTGCTTTCTTTTAAACCTGCCTTTAGGACGGTGGCAGTGGTACTCCCCTCATCCCCCTCCCCTTTACAGTCAGAGTAGAAATTAAAAAAACAAAAACAAACAGCAACGAGAGCAGATTGTCTAATGGGAGGCCCTGCTAGGAAGTTGTGTCCTGGCTTCCTTACCCATCACCTTTTCTTGCCTAATTCAGCACAGTATCACAATCCCCCTAAGCCTAACCCAGCTCCAGACCCTTCGGGTGGGTCTGGGTGTTGTGGGAAGGCAAAGTCAACCCCGAATCTTAGCTGTCCCCTTTTCTCCCCTCTTGAGTCTGGCCAAAGGCAAAGCTCCAAGGAGATCCAAGCAAGGAAGCAAGGAAGCAAGGGAAGGGAGGGAGGGAGGGAGGAAGGAAAGAGAAGGAAGGAGAAGGAAGGAGGGAAGGGGAAGAGAGAGGGAGACAAGTCAAAAAAGAGGGAGGAGGGAGAGAGGGAAGGAAAGAATGAGAAGGGGAAGGAAAAGCGGAGGGGAGACTAGTGAAATAGGAGGGAGGGAGGGAAAGAAGGAAGGAAAGAGAAGGAAGGAAGGAGGGGGAAGAGAGAGAGGGAGACAAGTGAAATAAGAGGGAGGAAAGAAAGGGAGGGAGGAGAAGGAAGGAAGACAGAGAAGGAAGGAAGGAAAGAGAGAGGGAGACAAGTGAAATAGGAGGGAGAGAGGGAAGGAAGGAAGAAGGAAGGAAGGATGGATGGAGAAGGGAGGAAGGGAAAGGGAGGAAGGAAGGAAGGAAGGGAAAGGAGGAAAGAAGGAAGGGAAAGGAAGGAAGACAAGTGAAATAGGAGGAAAGAGGGAAGGAAGGAAGGAAGGAAGGAAGGAAGGAAGGTTGCCCAGCCACCCCGCCCGCCCTCCACGTCTCACCTTCGGGGTTGGCGCTGACGAAGACCCGCACGCTCCTACCGCTGGGCGCCAGGTGCAACGGCAGAGCCGAAAGGTTGCCGGAGAACGCCGCTTTCCGCAGCGCCGAATCCCGCGGAGCCGGCCCCTTGCCGGCCCCTCCAGCCGGCCACATCGCGCAGCGGCGGCCGCTGCTTCTTCTTCTTCTTCTTCTTCCTCCTCCTCCTCCTCCTCCTTTCTCCGCCCCGGCTTGTCCTTTGGCAGAAGGGCGCCGCCGCCGCCGCCGCTCGTCCGCCCGGCCAGTCAAAGCCCCGGCTGCGGCTCCTCGGCCTTGTTCTCCGGCGAGAGGGCTGGAGGGCTGGAGTGGGGGCGGGCGGGTGTCTCGCCGCCGGCAAGCCCGAGAGACGGGGCAGAGAGAAAAGTTTCCGCCAAGCGGCCAAGCCGCTAGTCCCTCAAGGAGGCATCGAGGCGCCGGGCTGGGCTTCTAAGAGCTTTGGCCCCAGCCAACTTCGGCTCTTAAAGGCAAGCCTCGGCGGCGCTCCCCGGTTGACGCACGCTCCGGCCGGCGGGTGGCGGCGGCGGCGGGGAGGAGACCACGCGGAGATCCCAGCCCGGCCAAGCATCCGTTAAGCCATCGCCAATGGTCTCCTGCCAAGAAACCACGCGGGTGGGGGGTCGAGGCAGGTGGTCTCGCGTGGGTTTCCTCCTCCCTCCACCCCCGAAGTGTTCCCTCCACCCTCCTAGGAAGGAATCTCGGCCGGCCGGAAGGGGAGCAAAGCCGCTTGCTGCAAGGGTTGGACGTGGGTTTAAACACACACACACACACACACACACACACACACACACAGAGAGAGAGAGAGAGAGAGAGAGAGACCTGGAAAAGAAAGGCTCGCTATCTCTTTGTAATGATGGGGAAGGAAGGAAGGAAGGAAGGAAGGAAGGAAGGAAGGAAGGAAGGAAGGAAGGAAGGAAGGAGAAGGAAGAGCGGAAGAGGAGGAAGAGGAAGAGGAGGAATAGAAGGAGAAGGAGGACGAGAAGGAGAAGGAAGAGGAGGAAGAGGAGGAAGAGGAAGAAGAAGAAGGAAGGAAGGAAGGAAGGAAAGAAAGAAAGAAAGAAAGAAAGAAAGAAAAAGAAAGAAAGAAAGAAAGAAAGAAAGAAAGAAAGAAAGAAAGAAAGAAAGAAAGAAAGAAAGAAAGAAAGGAGGCTCGGAGGAAGAGAGGGGAAGGAGGATTTATTCACCAAAGCGATCTTCTCACCCCACACTCCCGCTTCACCTCCGCCGTCCCCTCCCCGAAGTGCGAGCAAAGGAGACGGGCAGGAACGAAGGAAGGAAGGAAGGAAGGAAGGGGGGAAATCAAGCGAACGGCCGAGCTTTGAAAGAGCTCAGCGGCGGGCTTGGGGTGAAATATTCAGAAAGGTTAGGGACGTCTGGCTGAGCCAATGGGTCTGCTGGCGCTTGCGGGCGTTCCCTCCGAGGGAGGGGGGCGGGGGGCTTGCTGGCTGGAGCAGAGAGGTAGGGGTGAGGTGGGGTGAGGTGGAGAGGGAGGGGCGAGCCCGGGTCTTCAATGGGACAGTCTTCAACCTGCTGCTTCTTGCTGCCTTTTCGTCTTTTAGGCTAAGCGAACCAGAGGATACTTTCCGAGGTAAAGGCGGCGGGGGGGGGGGGGCTAAGGTCTCCCCTCCCCGGGCTTGCCAGCGTCTGGGAGCAATCCCAGCTCCTGGATCGGTCAGTGTAAGCCTGAAGGCTGGGTGGAGGGAGAGACAGAGAGAGAGAGAGCAGGTCTCGACCGGTTGGCTTCCCAGAAGGTAGAGAGACATGTAGGGGCTGGAAGGGACACAGAGGATCCAGATAAACTTTAAATAAATAGATAAACTTTAGATAGATAGATAGATAGATAGATAGATAGATAGATAGATAGATAGATAGATAGATAGATAGATAGATAGATAGATAGATAGATAGAGAGAGATAGATAGATATATATATATAGAGATATAGATATAGATTATATATATATATATATATATATATATATATATGTGTGTGTGTGTGTGTGTGTGTGTGTGTGTGTGTGTGTGTATATGTATATGTATATGTATATGTATATGTATAGATAGATAGATGAGATAGATAGATAGATAGATAGATAGATATGTATATAGTTACAAATATATAGAAATAGAAATAGAGACAGATAGATATGGATATGGATGTATATACAGTATATGGAGAGAGAGAGAAGCCAACTCCTTATTCTGATAAACCCCTTTTAAAGGGAATTCCTCTACAGCAAAGTCCCGGCCAACAGTCTTTCAAGAGATTTCACAATTACAGACCTTTATTAGGCTTGGAGAGTTGCCAGACCGATATCTTTCAGATGCCACACTGGAGCAGGAATTACTTTGCAAGAAGTCAGGAACAGATCTTCACCCAAATGAACTAATCGTCTCCTGCAAAACCCCACTCCGCTTTCACTCCTCTTTTATTCCCTATGGGAGGGGCCATTTACCATCCACTTGTGGCTTCTTTACTCCCAAGTTGGCCCTTGTTCCTCAGCTGTTCCCTTCTTCTGGCAACTCTGCACATGCACACACTGGGAACAGGCTCAAGCTATTCTTTTGCCTCAATAATGTCTGATAACTGTCAGGAGGCCTGGGCCCTATCTCTGCCTCCGATGCAGAGCCCTCGTCAGAACCTTCCCCAGACTCCAGAACTGGTCCATGTTCCTCCCCAACCTCCTCACTGTCCGAATCTACTGCCAGCTCTGCTGGCCGCTGGTGAGCCACAACAATATTAATGTTTGATATTGTCACCTAAACATGTTTTGGTGGTGCCATATTAGTGAGCCTAAAACCTTTAAGGGCATCTTTTTTCAAAAAAAAAAACCAAAACCAAAACAGAGCAATGTATATTTTAACCACTGGGGGAAAAAAACCCAAGCCACGAATTCTGTCTCAGGCATTTCGTCTGCCAAAGAAACTGAATGTAAAAGAGCAACAAGGATGATTAGGGGACCTGAGGCTCAAACATATGAAGAATGGTTGCAGGAATTGGATCTAACGAAAAGAAGGTGTAAGGGTGAGTGATAGAAGTCTTCCAATACTTAAGGGGCTACCACAAAGAGGAGGTCAATCTATTCTCCGTAGTGGACAAGGAGCAACGGATGAAAACTTATCAAGGAGAGATCCAACCTAGAATGAAGGAGAAATTCCCTGACAGTGAGAAGAATTAATCAGTGGTAGGGCTTCCCTCTAAAACAGGGGTAGATAATAGATAATAGATAGATAGTAGATACTCAGAGTTGGAAGGGATCTTGTAGGCAGTGGTGGGATTCAAATAATTTAACACCCGGTTCTCAGCCCTAATGATTTCTTCCAACAACCAGTTCACCAAACTGCTCAGAAATTTAACATCTGGTTCTCCCGAAGTGGTGTGAACGAGCTGGATCCCACCACTACTTGTCGGTCATCTAGTCCAAACCCCTCCCCAAGCAGGAGACCCTATACCATTTCTGACAGATGGGAGTCCAATCTCTTCTTGAAAGTCTCAAGTGATGAAGCTCCCACAACTTCCGAAGGCAACTTCTGTTCCACTGGTTGATTGTTCTCACTGTCAAAAAGTTTCTCCTTATTCCCAGGTTGAATCTCTCCTTGTTCAGTTTCCATCCATTATTCCTTGTCTGGCCTTCGGGTGCCAGAAAATAGCTTGACCCCCTTCCTCCTCTCTGGGGCAGCCCCTCAAACATTGGAAGACTGCTCTCCTGTCTCCCCTGGTCCTTCTCTTCACTAGACTAGCCATGCCCAGTTCCTGTAACTGTTCTTCATATGTTTTAGCCTCCTGTCCCCTCATCATCCTGGTTGCTCTTCTCTGCACTTTTTCTAGAGTCTCAACATCTTTTTTTACAGTGTAGTGATCAAAACTGAATACAATACTCTAGGTGTGGTCTTACTAAGGCTTTACAGAGTGGTATTAGTACCTCACTTGATCTCAATTGTATCCCTCTGTTCATGTAACTTAGGATTGCATTAATAGCAATAGCACTTAGACTTATATACCACTTCATAGTGCTTTATAGCCCTCTCTAAGCACTTTACAGAGTCAGCCTATTGCTCCCAACATTCTGGGCCCTCATTTTACTGACCTTGGAAGGATGGAAGGCTGAGTCAACCTTGAGGTGATGAGACTCGAACTTTATAGCGTGGTGACCAAAACTGGATGTCAAAACTGGGTGTCAAACTTAATTTCATTGATGGCCACATCAGGGTTGTGTTTGACCTCAGGTGGGTGTGGCCAGGGTAGGTATGACATCACTTGTGTTGTGGGTTTTTTTTTTCCTGAGGCTGCAGAGGCTTCCCCCGAGCCTCCGGGAGGGCAAAAACGGCCTCCCCCAGGCTCCAAAAGCCCTCCTGAGGCTCAAAATGGGCACTGCTGGTATTTCTGGAAGGCCTGTTTTTCGGCCTCCCGAGGTTGCAGAGGCTTCCCTTGAGACTCCAGGATGGCAAAAACGGCTTCAAATGGGCCGAAAATCAGCTGGGAGGTGCGCGCATATGCAGTGCAGGTAAAGGGCAGGGGGTTGCAGGCGCATGTGAAGGGGGGCAGGGTGCATTGTATTGTGGATGCCGGCATGTGTGAGCTTTCGGGGCACCCCAACCAAAAGGTTCGCCATCCCTGGTGTCGGGATTCCTGCCTGAGCAGGGGTTTGGACTAGAGGATCTCCAAGGTCCCTTCCAACACAGTTATTCTGTAATTCAAGTCTCAGAATTCCCTAGCCTGCCACCTCCACCTGTCTTAAAGTTCCTAAGGTTAGAAGTGTTGTATTAGGTCAAATAAAAGTGTTTGGAGAATTAGATTTAGCTCATGGCTTCCTTACACATAGACACACACACAAAAGAAGAAAATAATAATAATGCCAAGACAAATACTCAGGAAGCTGCAAAACACCCCAGGTTAGCTTTGTCCTCTGTTGTGAGTAAATGTACACAACCTCCTATTACGACAACAGAGTGCAACAGCCTCAATTTTTCCAAATACTTCTTGGGGCAGTATGGAGTTCAGTGACATTCAGGGAAATATTAGTTCAGATTAGTTGTTAGTTTTTTTTGCTTTTCAGCAGACCAGCTGTAGATATTTTTAAAAAAATATTTTTATTTTAAAATTATGGGTTTTTTTTAATAAAGAAAATTAATAAGGGGAAGGAGACAAACTTCAGAGGAAGTTCCTATTTGCTTACCTCTATGTGTTATTCGCCTTATATATGCTACATAATATCCAGAAACTTTTGTCAAATTATTATTAGATCGTCAAATAGATAATTTGATAATGAATGAAAATGTCTCATGAAAATCGATGCTTTCTTAACTTTTCAGTTCAACTTCCCCAACACCATTTCCTAGTGGTCCCTATCCAAGTACTAAGCAGGGCTTAGACTTAAAGATTGAAAATTTCTGGAAAAAGTCACCAAAAATGACTTTTCTCCCCTTAAATGTGAATGTTGTTTAAAATATCCCTTAGAGATAAGAGTTGGCCGAAATGGTTTTCAACATTACAACGTCTGTAAAGTTTAATATATCAGTCTTTCAGATATAGATAGATCATAGAAGATAGATAGATAGGTAGGTAGGTAGGTAGGTAGGAAGATAGATGATACACAGAGATAAAAAGATGATAGAGATAAAGAGATATAGAGATATAGAAAGATAGACAGGTAGGTAGGTAGATATAGATAGGTAGGTAGGTAAGTAGATAGAGATAGATAGATAGATAGATAGATAGATAGATAGATAGATACGTAGATAGATAGATAAATACCATAGATAGATAGATAGATAGATAGATAGATAGATAGATAGATAGATAGATAGATAGATAGATACGTAGATAGATAGATAAATACCATAGATAGATAGATAGATGATAGATAGATGATAGATAGATAGATAGATAGATAGATAGATGATAGATAGATAGATAGATGATAGATAGATAGATAGATACCATAGATAGATAGATACCATAGATAGATAGATAGATAGATAGATAGATGATAGATAGATAGATAGATAGATAGATAGATAGATAGATAGATAGATAGATAGATAGATAATAGAAACACAGATTGATAGATAGATATAGATGATAGATAGCTAGATGACAGAGATAGACAGACAATGGAAATAGAGATAAATATAGATATAGATGATAGACAGATAGATGATAGATAGACAGACAGATGATATAGTTAGAGATAGATAGATATATAGAGCTAGAGATAGATAGATGTCTGTCTATCTCTATCTATCTATCTATCTATCTATCTATCTATCTATCTATCTATCTATCTATCTATCTATCTACCTATGGTATCTATCTGTTTAGATAGATACCATAGGTAGGTAGGTAGGTAGGTAGGTAAGTAGATAGATAAATGATAGATATAGATACTATAAATAGATAGATAAATGGTAGACAGACAGATAGATAGATAGATATAGAGATATAAATTGTAGCTAGCTAGATAATAGATAGATAGATATAATTAGATAATATACAGCCCCATTGATGAATTGTTGGATGATAAACTGACTTTAACTAACATCTGCCTCACCAGCGTGACTCAGGTGAGAACATTATCCTTCATAAGTGAAGCCCTGTTGGTCAAATGTCAGGTAGAATTATTTTATCTGTATTTTTTAAAATTTTAACAAGATCTCTCTCTAAACATTTTCCGTTCCTAAAGAAGCTAGGTGAAGAAAATCTCCCTGTACTTTCTTACGTTCCAAATGGCTAAGTCGCATATCCTTATTTTTACATCCAATCTCCTTCCCACCCCACCCACATCAAAATCTGGTATTTATTCAGCCAAAATTAAGGTAATAACTATGCCAGTGGGAACTAAATAAGGCCCTTGGTTATCTCTCTTGCAAACCCTGATCTTTTGGACTGCACGTTTTCTATTTGTGTACCAGTTTCAGCTCCTATGCCTGAAGCTTTTAAAGATCTCCCCAATAGTTGATGTTCATGGCTTCATTCTGTTTAGTTTAAATCAACAAAGACAGTGGAAAAACCCTTTGCAAATGGTAGGCTTTAGTCTCGTGAGAAAGGTTAGCATTCACTTTATACCGAAGGAAAATCAGACTCTGGAGAGAAATAATCCCATGGTCCCATAGTAGGAAGGACATATACTGAAGCTTGCTAGATCCACACCCAGGTGAGGCTCTTGAACTTGGCTTTGATGTCCATAGGTGTCCATACCTATGGACATCATAGCCACAATAACACCAGAGAAACTTGCATTGCACCATTATAATGCAAGCTCCATATTTTATCCTGGTATTGTGACGTTGCATGGAAGTCCATAAATGTAGGAGAAGGGAGATGGAGTGAAAAGGGGAATCAGCCTAGAATCCTTACATAGCCACCAAAGAAGGAAGTCCAACTGCTTTTGAGTGCTGTTGACCCGTATCTAATTCTAAACAGGTGCCGACTGTTAGATTCCTGTGTCTAGGCTCCGTATTGTGACAATATCAAGCAAATCCATCACTTGCCTCTCTGGTCTCCATTATTCTGAAGATGGACACACCCATGTGGTTTTCTTGGGAATGATGCGGCAATGAGTGGTAAATGACTTCTGGAAGTTTTCTCAACTTTCCAGTCCAGTTTAGAGCCTTCTTTCATCCAAATATTAAGTAGGCCCGAACCTTGTTGAGCTCCATCAAAATCAGGAAGGTTTTACCATCTGCTGAGATGTGTTTCAAGCTATTCTACTATCAGGCAGAAGCAATAAGATTCACTCGTGAATGGTTCAAGTAATTTACTTCATTACATTCTACCTATACTAACTGGATACTTGTGCTTCACTACGAAAGTATGTGATCGGGCTTAGTTTTTGAGGAGGAAAATAAGGAAAAGAAAATTCTGCCTCTGCCTACCAGCATCCATCAGTATTCATCTGGCTAGCGACCTATCAGTGTGTGAGAGAGTTGAGGGCTGTTTGGAAACTGAAACAGTATTTGCTGTGTGAGCAAGAAGGAGACAGCAAGGAGCCTGGACGTGGCTTTGCTCAACTGTTCTGTACTAAAGCTGCTTGGTGCTGCTGTGAAACTGGAACTGAAACTCCTCTCCTCTGCTTGTGTTTTGCATTTGGAACAGATTTCTTTTCAGTTGGGGAGGGGGAGTAGAACTCCTAAGCATCAGAGTGTGTTAATAATAATAATATAGGAAATACTAATGCTCTGATGGTCATTTTGAAAAATCCTTTCTCAGTGAGCACCTAGAGGCCAAGAGGAACATACATGCCAAATTTCAAGTTTGTAGGCTTTATGGTTCTGGAGATTTTGTGATGATGTGTGAATGGTATTTCACACACACACACACACACACACACACACACACACACACACACACACACATATGTGTGTGTAGGTATACATATATAACAGCAATCTCCCTAGACTGCTTATCTACTCTTGGGAGCAAACAGGCCCCATGAACTTAGTGCGGTCATGCTTTTGCCTCTTGTAGCTTTGCAAGGACTCAAGACTACAGCCAGGCTTGACCCCTTCCTCCCTGCCTAGATGGTAGTTTCCTAACATATACCTTACTACTGCAGTAGGATACAATGCCCAAAACATGTTAGGAATAGAAAAATGGGACAGTGAAGCTCATCCACAGCCCCCACCCTGTGTGCTTTTCAAGCACTTTGTGTTAACTTTGAAATGAAATTGTTGTGACAATTTGACATTGAAACTGCAATGGAGAAGATGCTAGACTTGGTGAATGCTTTATAAGCTTTCAGCCACTAAAGGGAAGACCATCTGTTACAGGGAATCATCATTTTCTTCTAGCTTAAGTGACCTCTTGTGCATTCAGTAGAAAGAGCAACCATGAAAAACACTTCTTTTTCCTGAGCAAACACTTTTAAAATATGGATGCTATTTGGAAGGAAACTAGGGATTTGAATCGGAATTAGAAGGCTCAGCATGACAACGATTATTTTTAAGTGCTGAACTCAAAAGATACAGCACATCCAAACAGGTCTATCATATCTAGCAACCTAAGGGTTACTAATCGGATATCACTATTCAAGTAATAGAGATTGTTAATGTGTGGCAGAGGTGTCGTAATTCTGTGTAAAGCAAATTCTTTGGCTACAGAAGACCTCAACTCATTCTCTAGCAGATCTGCAGCAGAGGTGGTATACAGCAGGTTCTGACCAGTTCTGGAGAACCGGTAGCGAAAATTTTGAGTAGCTCAGAGAACTGGCAAATACCACCTCTGACTGGAGATTTTACAATATCCTTCCCCTGCCACGCCCACAGAACCGGTAGTAAAAAAAAAGTTGAATCCCACCACTGGTCTGTAGGAGCATGTTTGCATGACATCCTGAATCAATCAGCTCATATTATTTACGATTCAGTTGTAGAAAGCACTTCTGAAAAATTGGATTCATTGATTAATCCATGCCCAAAGTAAGTAACCGTGGTTTAATCTGTTCTGCAAACCCAGCCAGAATAAAGCAGTTATTTTGAACTGCAAACCAGGGCATACAAAACCTTCGCCAAACCAGTTCTCAAATACAGCTCATCTGTCTGGAATCCACACTGTATAACGGGCATTAATTGAGTGAGTCCAGAGGTATTTCACGAGAAGAGTCCTTTACTCCTCTGCTCGCAATAGAATACCTTATGCCACCAGGCTTGAAATTTTGGACCCGGACAACCTAGAACTATGCCACCTACATTCTGACCTAAGCTTGGTACACAAAATTGTCTGCTACAACATCCTACCTGTCAATGACTTCTTCAGCCTCAACCACAATAACACACCGGCACACAATAGATACAAACTCAAAGTAAAACGCTCCAAAATCAGTTGCAGAAAATAGAGTGGTCAATGCCTGGAACTCACTCCCTGACTCTGTTGTTACATCCTCAAACCCCAAAAACTTTAACCTTAAACTGTCTACTGTATACCTCATTCCATTCTTAAGCACACCAGCGTGCCTACCATCCCTGTCCTACTGTTCCCATTTATTCGTACTCATTTATTACGTATATACTTATACCTGTTTATATGTTGTTTATATGTTATGTTCATACTTATATTGTTTTCTAATGCATGCTTGACAAAATAAATAAATAAATAAAAGTTTTCTACATCCTATTTCTGTACAGAAAGGTTCAGTGGAATTCAGGGAGGTTTGACTATTGCAATTAAAATTCTTACTGATATAACTATATCTCCCCAAATATTAAAAAAATGAAACCAAACAAGAATTCAGGAAGGTTTACCTTCAAGGAAATATGCTTGACATCACAATGTAAATAAAAACTGAAGCTGGGACTGCAGGATAGATCCAAACTAACAACATTAACTACAGCTACCACTTCTGGGATGTCAAATTTCAGTTGACCATTAGGTGGCAGCAGAGAGATATTGACATCCTAAACTGGTTGCCCTGCACAGGAGAACAGAACTGGAAAGCAGGTTAGTGGGGTGGGGAGGGAATGGGGATTTGACACTATCCTTCCCTTGGAGTGAGCTGGGAATGGAAATTTTGCAGTATCCTTCCCCTGCCACGCCCACCAAGCCACACCACGCCCATCAAGCCACGCCACGCCCATCAAGCCACGCCCATAGAACCAGTAGTAATTTTTTGTGGAATCCCACCAATGGTTTTCCCAGCTTGTGAGTGCGTTGCCTCTGGAATGAAGGAGAGTGTTTTTAGACGAAGAAATGAGTTGGCAGGAAGATGCATGCCACAATCTTTGCATTAACACGAGCAAACCTATATGCCTCTGTTGGCTTGGATCCATCTCAAAACAATTTCAGCTTTGGACTACATAGAAGGACAGATGGAGCATCTGTAAAAAAAAAATGTTCCCTTTGCATACAGGATGCTGTCAGTCTGCTCAGTACGGCTGTTACTTCATCTTCATTAAAGGAGAACGCAGCCAACACACCTTAAAGGATGTAGCTGTTACCCTTGCTCTAGTTTTCATTTCATAAAGCTATTTCTGAAATGGCCACGTAGCATTTAGGCTGACCAAAGGACCCGCTGGAATAAAAACAACAGCCTTGTGGCACCTTAAACACTAACAAATTGATTGCACACCACTCATCCGTCACCGAAAACATGACAATGGCGTTGTAAATACTTGTGGACCTGTGCAAAGATTTATACTCCCACTTTGTAGCCTGATTCTCAGCTGGGACTGCAGATTTAGCATTGACTGATTCCTGCTTTTAAGAAAAATACATTCTTTTAAAGAGAGAAATGTGTACCAACCCTATTTTTCTCATACAATCACTCCAGGTTCCCTATGGATTTTATTCCTTCCAATACAGGGGGGCAGGGGGATATAAACAAACCCCGATCACATTCTGCTTTGGGTTTTTACAGAACTGCATCTCCCTGACACTCATTCGCAAAATTACGCTTGATACCCAATGATATTCAGATATTCAGAGTTGGAAGGGACCTTGTAGGTCATCTAGTCCAACCCCCTGTCCAAGCAGGAGACCCTACACCATTTCTGACGGATGGCAGTCCAGTCTCTTCTGGAAGTGCTGAAGCTTCCACAACTTCCAAAGGCAAATTCTGTTCCATGGATTGATTGTTCTCACTGTCAGAAAATTTCTCCTTATTTCCAGGTTGAATCTCTCCTTGATCAGTTTCCATCCATCGTTCCTTGTCTGGCCCTTTGAAAAATAGCTTGACCCCCTTCCTCTTCTCTGTGGCAGCCCCTCAAATATTGGAAGATGCTATCATGTCTCCCCTGATCCTTCTCTTCACTAGACTAGCGAGACGCAGTTCTAGCAATCGTTCTTCGTACAGATGATAGATGATAGATAGATAGATAGAAGATTGATAGATAGATAGACAGGCAGGCAGGCAGGCAGGCAGGCAGGCAGGCAGGCAGGCAGGCAGGCAGGCAGGTAGGTAGATAATACAGAATACAGACTAACAGAGTTGGAAGGGACCTTATAGGTCATCTAGTCCAACCCCAGGCAGGAGACTCTACACCATTTCTGACAGATGGCAGTCCAGTCTCTTCTTGAAAGCTTCCAATGATGAAGCTCCCGTAACTCCCGAAGGCAACTTTTGTTCCATGGGTTGATTGTTCTCACTGTCAGAAAATTCCTCCTTATTTCCAGGTTGAATCTCTCCTTGATCAGTTTCCATCCATTGTTCCTTGTCTGGTGCTTTGGAAAATAGCTTGACCCCCCTCCTCTCTGTGGCAGCCCCTCAAATATGATAAAACTGCTATCCTGTCTCCCCTGGTCCTTCTCTTCACTAGACTAGCCATGCCTAGTTCCTGCAACCATTCTTTATATGTTTTAGTCTCCATTCCCCTAATTATCTCGGTTGCTCTTCTCTGCACTCTTTCTAGAGTCTCAACATTTTTTTAAATATGGTGCCTGATACCAACTGGGATTTTGAAATAGGTTCCTGTTCCTTCGGCTGGCATAAAACTTTCCTAAATCTAGTTAGGTGTTGAGTTTGGCCAGTTTTGCTATTTATAGTCTTTTCCTTAAAGGTTGTACTCTCCTCCTTTCATCTTTTCAAGAGATTAGTTTAATATCTCTCTCTCTCTCTCTCTCTCTCTCTCTCTCTCTCTCTCCATGGTTTTGCAAGCAGAAATCAGAAGGCGTGTGGTTGGGTTTATCCAAGAAATGGCTGTTTCCTGCTTCTGCTTTTCTTTCTTATATCCCCAACAAGCTTCCCTTCTTTCCTTTGGGTTATGTAATTAGCGCCTGAGGCTGAATTCATGGCTCTCGGCTGGAGATGAGCAATTCAACCTCTTGCCCTTCCAGAGTCTGACTCTTCATATTGGAGACAAAAATAAAAAAAGGAAAAAAAGAAAACCCGCCAGTCGCTGGAAAGATTGGTTAGAGGCTTTTTAAAGGCCTGCCAAAAAGGGGAACATTTCAATGTCCAGAAAGTGGATCAGCGCATAGAACAAAAGAGGGGTGGAAGTCAAACCCATAAATAGCTCAGAAATTGCCTTTTGGCTTTTTTCCTGATCAAATGTTCAAGCCAAAGATGGTCAGGAGTAAAGAAAGCCATAAAGCCGAGAGTAAGAACACAACGAATATTCTTCACTTTTTTTTCCTTCAGATTCTGCATGGATTTTTTTCCTCAGGAACCTCCTCATCGCTGCTGCCAGCCCCCACAATCTCTGACGGCAGCAGTCCACTCCCTAATGGTCCTGGCCCCTCATCTGAATCCTTGCTCTCCTCAGCCGCCACGCACCTGCTTCCAGCTAACCACAACATCGAGACAGATATCCCACCCAATAATGAAAGGGAAATATAGAAAAAAGATTAAATATATTCTACTACATATATTGACAACAGCAAGGATATCCTTCACGCAATGTTGGAAACACAAATAACACGCCATCAGAGGAATTAGTAATTCAAAAAAATCTTAGAGTGTGCTGAAATGGATAAACTTACGTTAAAACTAAAGGATAAAGAAAAGTCAGAGTATTACGAAGTTTGGGACAGTTGGTACATATGGCTGAACAATAGAAATAAGAATAATGGAGATAAGAAAATTGTAAACAAATGTATATAAATGTATATAATGTATTTATTTATATAAGATTGGTATATGTAATAAGGATGTCACTGTTCTGACCCACGCTCTTTTCCAACAAATCAAACACAATCCAAAGAGAATAGAAACCTTTTAATGCTTCTGCAAAATAATTAGCTGTGATAAGCACAAGCCTTGCCAAACTGTGCAACTTGCCAAAAGATAACAGACAAGAAATAATTTGCAATATAAGAATCTTCAAATACAAACTCAGGATACTGGAATGTCCATGAGGCTGAGTTTCAAAATGTCTTTGCCTTCTGCAAAGTACGTTCGTTTCACAGCTGGCTTTTATCTTCTTGAAGGAGGGGCCATTTACCTTGCAGCCTTACTCCCAAGTCACCCGTGCTGATGCAGCTGCTCTTTCCTTCGAGCAGCCCTGTGCACACATGCACTTGGCAAAGACTCCTCGGGAACCTCCTCATCACTGCTGCCAGCCCCCACAATCTCTGAAAGCAACAGCCCACTCCCTAATGGTCCTGGCCCCTCATCTGAGTCCTCGCTCTCCTCAGCCATCTGCACTTGCTGCCGGCTAACCACAACAGTCACTGTCCCGTTATTGTTAAGATCAAGATTTGTAAAATGTGAAAATGAATAATAATAAAATAAAAATTAAAAAAAGAGAGAGATATCCCACCCTTTCCCTTGGCACGATAGTTTTGATTAAAATTGCCCCCTGCCCATGTCCCAAAGTTGGTACCTCTCAGGGGAAAAATAACAGCATTTTAATCGTTTTAATCAAGATCACGGCATGAGAGAAGTACTTAATGTTGCACTTGTGGGCCACCTCCCTGCAGATAGCATTGAAAAAGACTCATTAAACTGTGTTTGCAAAATGCAAGGTCACCCTGAATCTCAGATCACCTCCTTTTCGAGCAAGGATATTTAGATAGGAAAAAAAGTCCACTTAAATCCTTACCTGTAATATCAGTAAATGTAAAAACAAACAAACAATGCCCTCCTATATTTGATATAAATTATTATATACGAGCCAGAAAGAGGGCTGTGAAAATATCTGCAGACCCATCACATCCTGGACATAAACTGTTTCAACTTCTTCCCCTAAGACGACGTGATATGGAATTGCACACGAAAACCAACTAGACCGGTGATGTCATGCCCTTGTTAGAGTCAGACTCTAAGGGAGAGGAGGAAGTGGAGGTGTGGCTCCGGAGGTTGTGGAGGAGGCTGGGGAAGGGCAGAGGCCGGCTGGGCAGTCAGAGGAAGAACCAGGCCCATCCCCTCTTCATCCTAGGGCATGCAGGGAGGAACGGAGAAGGGAACAACGTGGCTTACAAGAGAGGAAGCGGCCATGATCCCCTCATTGGTTGCAGCTGGGGGAGAATAGTATATAAGAGAGACAGTTAAAACAGAGTTGCCAGAAGCAAAGTGTGTTTTATTTTGGGCTGAAGTTATCTTGATTGGCGAACTTCCAACAGACTGTGCCTTGTTATCTCCTTGAAGTTGGTAATTACTTATCCTGGTCCGTTGTGGAAATTCCTTCATTGTAGTTTGTTTTGGTATTTTATTTCACCTTCATCTGCTCATTGAGTTCGGACTGTATTGCTTTCTTTTGAAGACTATTTTTGAATAAGTTTAATCTCCAACTGAGAATTATTGAACAGTGGGGCCAAGCTGGAGGCATTAAAGGATATTTATTTATGTTTTGGATTTTATAACATTTGTGTTACACTCCAGGTCATCACAAGTGGTGTGTTTCAAAAAGTTTCCCTACCGGGTCTCTGAATTGGTCAAAATTTTCCCTACTGGTCCACCAGGACTGGTCAGAACTGGCTGAATATCAATCCTGAACTAGATGCAAGGACAGGTTTTCCCCTGATGCCATCACTCTGCTAAACAACTAATTCCCACAACACTGTCAAACTACCTAGTAGGGCTGTATATTACTATTATTCTCCTCATCTTTCTTATTACCTATTTCCTTATCTTTAGAATTAGAATTATAATTAGATTTTTTTTTTAATTGGCCAAGTGTGATTGGACACACAAGGAATTTGTCTTGGTGCAAATGCTCTCAGTGTACATAAAAAGAAAAGATACATTCATTAAGAGTCAAGAATCATCAGGTACAACACTTAATAATAGTCATAGGGTACAATAAGCAATCAAATCATACTAGGAAACAGTCAATATAAATCGTAAGGATACAAGCGACAAAGTTACAGTCATATAGTCACAAGTGGGAGAGGATGGCGATAAGGAATGATGAGAAGATTAACAGTAATAGTAGTGCAGACTTTGTAAATAGTTGGACAGTGTTGAGGGAATTATTTGTTTAGCAGAATGATGGCTTTCGGGAAAAAATTGTCCTTGTTTCTAGTTATTCTGGTGTGCAGTGCTTTATAGCGTCGTTTTGAGGATAGGAGTTGAAACAGTTTATGTCCGGGATTAGAGGTGGTCTTCAGCAGGTTCTGACCAGTTCTGGAGAACCGGTAGCAGAAATTTTGAGTAGTTCAGAGAACCGGCAAATCCCACCTCTGATTGGCCCTGCCCCACATCTATTATCTGTCTCCCAAGTCCAGCTGATAGGCTGGGTCTTCTTTGGTTGTCCTGCACAGGAGAACGGAGCTGGAAAGAAGGTTAGTGGGGTGGGGAACGGGTGGGGATTTTGCAGTATCCTTCCCCTGCCACGCCCACCAAGCCACACCCACCAAACCACGCCATGCCCATCAAGCCACGCCCACCAAACCACGCCATGCCCATCAAGCCATGCCCACCATTGTCAGGGATGTGAGGGTTCAGGCAGGGCAAGCCATCTTCTTATGACTGTAACTTTGTTGCTCGTATCTTAGGATTTATATTAATTGTTCGATTTAAGTATCCGAGTATGATTCATGTTGATGGCTTATTTTCGTTTCCTATGACTGCCTTAGGTGATTTAGAAAATGGGCTGACTTCCCCTCAGATATTGGAACAGTACGGGGGTGGGCTTCAAAAATTTCACCAACGGGTTCTCTGCCTGGTTGCTGGGTGGGCGTGGCCATGGTGGGCATGGCCAATCAGCCTCCTGCATCACGGCGTCGCAGGCCAAACCTTCTGTTCTGACCCAACCCTGTTACCAGCAAGAAAATCTCAAACCAACGCAGCAACTCAAACCTTCACAGCTTTAATCTACCAATAAACTTCTTTGTAGCTAAAAGATGGCTTGCAGCCAATTAATCCAACCAGAAAAGCCTCGACAGAACTCTTCAGATAAGTCGGAGTCTCCACACCCAATGCTGGGTCCTTAGAGCATTTTTGCCTTTTGCAAAGGCAAAAACTGTTTGAAACCAGGCTTATATTCCCTGGAGGGAGGGACCGTTATGTTGCATCCTTACTCCTGATTCGCCTGTGCTGCTCCAGCTGTTCTCTTCTACGAATCATCTTGCGCTCACGCACACTTGGCACAGGCTCCTCGGGAACCTCCTCATCACTGCTGCCAGCCCCCACAATCCCTGAAGGCAGCAGTCCACTCTCTGATGGTCCTGGCCCCTCATCAGAGTCATCGCTCTCCTCAGCCATCTGTGCCTGCTGCCGGTGAACCACAACAGATATGGAGGCTTTCCTCGAACCTCCAGAAGGGCGAAAATGGCCTCCCCTGGGCTTTGAAGGCCCTCTGGAGACTCCAGGAGGCCCATTTTTCATCCTCCTCAAGCCTTTACACAAGCCCTGCACTTACCTGGGATGCGATTTACGGGTTCACCAAACTGCACAGAATCTTCGCTAGAGGATTGCCCGAACTCGTGCAAACCCATAGCAGCCCACCTCCTGGGTCAGTGCTATTGTATCATCCTTAGTCCTTCTTTTCATTAGACTGCACCTACCCAATTTCTGCAATGGTACAACTGCTTTGCTTTTATTTTGAAGGCAACTGCCATTTCCTGCCCAATTTATTAATATGAAGCACCTTTGCAGCCCTGTTGGTTTAGCCAACAATTCCAGTTTCTCATGTGGCCCGTTGAAAAAAAGAATAATTGCCCACCGCTTAATTAGACTTTGGTGTTCTGCTCTGCCTGGTACTTTGGAAAAGAGATAGAGCAGAGGTGAAGAGATCTTGAAGTCCTTTGCACCCATTTTCTGGATATAGCAATAACAATAGCACTTAGACTTATATCCCGCTTCATAGTCCCTTTACAGTCTCTCTAAGCAGTTTGCAGAATCAGCCTCTTGCCCCCAACAATCTGGACCACATTTCTTCTGACCTCGGAAGGATGGAAGGCTGAGTCAACCTTGAGCCAGAGAGAATTGAACTGCTGAATGGCAGGAGCAGAAGTAGCCTGCAATACTCCATTTTAACCACTGTGCCACCATGGTTCTTATGTAGAAGGGTTATGGATGTTGAGGCTCTAGAAAGAGTGCAGAGAAGAACAACCAAGATGATTAGGGGACTGGAGGCTAAAACATGCGATGAACGGTTGCAGGGACTGGGCTTGGCTAGTCTGGTAAAGAGAAGGACCAGGGGAGACATGATAGCAGTCTTCCAATATTTGAGGAGCTGCCACAGAGAGGAGGGAGTCAAACTATTTTCCAAAGCACCTGAAGGCCAGACAAGGAATAATGGATGGAAACTGAACAAGGAGAGATTCAACCTGGAAATAAGGAGAAACTTTCTGACAGTGAGAACAACCAACCCATGGAACAAAAACTGCCTTCAGAAGTTGTGGAAGCTTCCTCACTGGAGGCTTCCCAGAAAAGATTGGATGGCCACTTGTCAGAAATGGTGTAGTCTCCTTCTTGGATGGCGGGTTGGATTAGATGACCTACAAGGTCCCTTCCAACTCTTATTCTGTTATGTTCCGAGTACTAAGAAGACAGAGTATGCAATCTTTCACTGAGTAGATGTGTTGTGGTTCGCCGGCAGCAGGTACGGATGGCTGAGGTCTTGGAGAACGAGGACTCAGATGAGGGGCCTGCGTGTGATGCAGGGATGGGGCCAGGACCATCAGGGAGTAGAATGCTGCCCTCGGAGATTGTGGAGGCTGGCAGCAGTGATGAAGAGGTCCCCGAGGAGCCTGTGCCCAGTGCGCATGCACGCAGGGCTGCTCGAAGGAAAGAGCATCTGCAGCAGCATGGGTGACTCAGGAGTAAGGCTGCAAGGTAATGGTCCCTGTCTCAAGAGATAAAAGCCAGCTGAGAAACTGGAGTTCTTTGCAGCAAGCAAAGTAGTTTTTGCACTCAAGCCTTGTGGACGTTCGGAACATCTTGGATGGTGTTTGGAGACTCTTTGTGTTTGAAATATTTCTTAGTAACTTTATCTAGTGTTCTTGGCAGCCTTGCGCCACCTTGGAAAGGCTAATTCTTATCGAGAAAATTAATTTGAAACAGCCTTTTAACCGTGAAGGAACAGAATTTGTAAAGAATCATTAAAAGGTTTTTCTGTTACCTCTGTTTTGTGTTTGTTTCCTTGGAACAAGGTTTGAGTCAGAACAAGATGCCACCATTTACCTCCACTCAATAGTTGAGGGTTAACAGATAATAACAGATAATCAGAGTTGGAAGGGATCTTGTAGGTCATCTAGTCTAACCCCCATTAGAGTAAGTGGCATGGTAATACAACTGTAGTATGATGGGACAACTCCATTAAATTCTTTCCCGTATCTCTTAGTGTTTTGATTGCATGGCAATTCTAACTTTCCACATAGTGCAGCAGCCAGAGATGATTGGCTTCAGGAAAGAAAATGAGTTTTCGGAAGTAATTTCCTCCGGCAAACAATGAAGTGAGGAGTGTATTTTGAAAGCAAGCAAGGGGGAAAAAAAATGCCAATTTCCCAAAGTGCTATAGAGGAGGTATTTTTGCATTAAACCTTTGCTGTCTCAGTAAAAAATGCTTGCTTTATGAAAGAAAACATCAGAATTGTTTGCTAAATTTCTTGGAACAAAAACCTGAATCAGATTGGCAGAGCTTTGTAGAGAGTTCAAGTAATAGTTCTTTCAGTCCCGTTTTCAATCTGATGCCCAGGGTTGGGCTGCTGCTGGTTCACCTCGGTTTGAGTGAACTGGTAGCTAATTTTATGGCCGGTTCAGTGAACCAGCAAATCCCACTCCTGGCTGACCCTGCCCCACCCGCAGTGCCCCTCCCCTCCCAGGAGTCCCCACATGGCCTGTTTTGGATCCCAGGTAAGTACAGGGCCCACATGGAGGCTCAGGGAGGGTGAAAAATGGGCCTCCTGGAGGCTCCAGAAGACCGGAAATGGGCCCGTTTCTGGCCTTCGGAGCCTGGGGAGGCTGTTTTTACCCTCCGGGAAGCTCAAGGAAAACCTCTGGAGTCCAAGGATGGTGAAAACAACTTCCTGCCATGGTGCAGGAGGCTGACTAGGCCACGCCCACCATGGCCACGCCCACCCAGCAACTGGGCGGAGAATCGGTTGCTAAAATTTTTGAAGCCCACCCCTGCTTAAACCCCAAGAAAGCAATTTGTTTTCAAACAAGCAAGGCTCTTAAGCATTCTCAAAGAGACAAAGTGGTTCAAAGAAAGGTTTAAACTGGATAAAAAGTGTTACGGATTTGACTTTGTTAAAACAGAATTGGAAATGTCATTAGGTGGCAATGATGAACATATTAATTAATTCAAATTTCTAGGTTCTACTATATCACATGATCTAAAATGGACACCTTACATCAAAAAAGCACAACAAAGAATGTTCTTTCTGCGCCAACTCAGAAAGTTCAAACTGCCCAAGGAGCTGCTGATCCAGTTCTACAGAGGAATGATTGAGTCTGTCATCTGCACCTCTGTAACTGTCTGGTTTGATTGTGAAACCCAACAAGACAGACACAGACTTCAGAGGGTAATTAGGATTGCAGAAAAAACCATTGCTACCAACCTGCCTTCCATGGAGGACCTGTATCCTGCACGAGTCAAAAAGAGGGTTGTGGAAATATTTACAGACCCCTCACATCCCAGACATAAATGGTTTCAACTCCTACCCTCAAAATGACGCTATAGAGCACTGCACACCAGAACAACTAGACACAAGGGCAGTTTTTTCCCCAAATGCCATCACTCTGCTAAACAAATAATTCCCTCAACACTGTCCAACTATTTACAAAGTCTGCACTACTATTACTGTTAATCTTCTCATCACTCCTTATCACCCATCCCCTCCCACTTGTGATTGTATGACTGTAACTTTGTCGCTTGTATCCTTACGATTTATATTGACTTTCCTAGTATGATTTGATTGCTTATTGTACCCTATGTCTATTACTAAGTGTTGTACCTTATGATTCTTGACTCTTGACAAATGGATCTTTTCTTTTATGTACACTGAGAGTATTTACACCAAGACAAATTCCTTGTGTGTCTAAGTACCACTTGGCCACTAAAGCTATTCTATTCTATTCTATTCTATTCTATTCTATTCTATTCTATTCTATTCTATTCTATTCTATTCTATTCTATTCTATTAAGATCTATAAAATGTTATTGAAATTGAATTTGGAAAATGAACATGTAAAACATTATATGATTCAGTGGGCAAGGAATTTCAGATATAATGGGATGCTGGAACAATGGGAAAATATATGGACGAGGGGTTTAAAATTTACATTAAATTATAATCTAAAAGAAAATGTCTCTAAAATGATGTATCATTGGTTTTTAACACCAGATAAGTTATCTAAGATGTATAAAGGTATGTCAAATGAATGTTGGAAGAAGCAAAGAAGGGACTTTTTTTCATCTATGGTGGACATGTGATAAAGCAAAAAATTTTGGAGTATGATTCATATTTTAATGCAGAAAATTTTGAAAATGGAGATAAAAATGAAACCAGAACTTTTTCTTTTGGGCCTGATGGAGAAAAAAATTGGAACTTCATTACTATATGTTGACAGCTGCAAGACTATTGTATTATTATGGAAAACCAAAAGGAAAAGCAAAAAGTTGTGATTTGATGTTAATGCCTTACTTTACTTGTAACAGAGTTGGAAGTCAATGCTTCTTTTCCTTTTCCTTCCCTTTCCTCACTTCTTTCTCCCTCCCCCTCCATTGCTCTTTTATTTACTTTTGTATTTTGTATTTTACAATACTCTATTAAGGAGCCTCGGTGGCGCAGTGGTTAGAGTACAGTACTACTCCTACTGCAGTTTGGCAGATCGAATCCCACCAGGCTCAAGGTTGACTCAGCCTTCCATCCTTCCGAGGTGGGTAAAATGAGGACTCAGATTGTTGGGGGCAAGAGGCTAACTCTGTAAATCACTTTGAGAGGGCTGTAAAGCACTATAAAGCAGTATATAAGTCTAAGTGCTATTGCTATTAATGGTGGCTAAGATGCTGAGCTTGTCTATCAGAAAGGTCAGCAGTTCAACGGTTCGAATCCCTAGCACCGTGTAACAGAGTGAGCTCCCGTTACTCATCCCAGCTTCTGCCAACCTAGCAGTTCGAAAGCAAGTAAAAAATGCAAGTAGACAAATAGGGACCACCTTTGGTGGGAAGGTAACAGCATTCTGTGTGCCTTCAGCATTGAGTCATGCTGGCCACATGACCACGGAGACGTCTTCAGACAGCACTGGCTCTTCGGCTCTGTAACAGAGATGAGCACCACCCCCTAAAGCCAGAAATGACTAGCACGGGTGTGCGAGGAGAACCTTTACCTATTAACTCAAATAAAAACGCTTAAATTAGGCATTCTCAAACAATGAGTAAACAGAGACATTACTGTTTTTTCCCTTTTCTTTTCAGTCTTGTGTGTTTTTTGTTAAGAAGGGAGCCGGGTGAATGCAGATCATCCCTCAAACTCTCACACACTTCCCTTAATTTTGGGATTCTCGTCTACACACACACACACGCACAATTTCCCCTCCCCTGCAAGATCAGAGAGGAAGAGAGAAACTTCAATTTCTTTCCCCAGAGGATTAGAATCTCTTTTCTCTCAATGAGAGGAGTGACAATCAGTAGGAGAACCAGATAAGAAAGAAAGGGAGGAGGGAGAGGAGGAGGGAGGCAAAAGTGCTTAATCTGATCAAATAATTGGCCAAAGTTTTTTTTAAATGTAGATCTACTCTTCTCCCGTCGCCTTTTTGACCCCAGCAAAGAGGGGCCTGGGGTATCTGTAACTGCACTGTCGAGAGTAACACATACCATCTTCCACAGCACAATCAGGGCAGCATCTGAGAGAAAAGCGAGAGAAAGGACTAGGCGATGCAAAAATGGAGGGATTACACTTGGCATTGTGTACTTTGGAACAAGATCTGGGAAAATATTTAACACGCAACTTGGACACACAGCTTAATATAATCTCTCTTTCTCTATTTTTTTTTTTTTTTTTGGAAAATCTCCCCGTCTCAAGAGAGAATTATCATCTCTTTTCTTTTAGGCATTGACTGAATTCCATCAAACTGGTGCGTGACAAAACACCCACTAGTCTCACTCCAATTTGCTTTTAGAATAGAATAGAAGAAGGAAAAAGAATAGAATAGAGAAGGGAATAGAATAGAATTAGAATAAGAATAGAATAGAATAGAACAGAAGAAGGAAAAAGAATAGAATAGAGAAGGGAGTAGAATAGAGTAAGAATAGAAAAGAAAAGAATAGAATAAGGAAAAAGAAAAGAATAGAGAAGGGAATAGAATAGAATAAGAATAGAATAGAATAGAATAGAATAAGGAAAAAAGAATAGAATAGAGAAGGGAATAGAATAGAATAGAATAGAATAGAATAGAATAGAATAGAATAGAATAGAATAGAATAGAATAGAATAGAATAAGGAAAAAGAATAGAATAAGGAAAAAGAATAGAATAGAGAAGGGAACAGAATAGAATAAGAATAGAATAGAATAGAATAGAATAGAATAGAATAGAATAGAATAGAATAGAATAGAATAGAATAGAATAGAATAGAATAGAATTCTTTATTGGCCAAGTGTGATTGGACACATATCTTTGGTGTAAATGCTATCAGTGTACATAAAGAAAAAATAAAATACATTCATCAAGAATCATAAGATACAACATTTAGTGATAGTCATAGGTTACTAATAAACAATCAAATCCAAATAAAGGAAACAAATAAAACAATATAGATTGTAAAGATAGAAGCAACATGGTTACAGTCATAAGTGGGAAGAGATAGGTACTAGGAAAGATGAGAAGAATAATAGTAATATAGTCTTACTAAGTTCTTTGACAATGTTTTGGGAATTAGTTGTTTAGCAGAGTGATGGCATTCGGGAAAAATACCTGTCCTTGTGTCTAGTTATTCTGGTGTGCAGTGGCCTATAGCAAAGTTTCCATTGTTAAGTGAGATATTTGTTAAGCGAGTTTGAATGGTGGCTCAGTGGTTAAAATGCAGTACAGCAGGCTAATTGTGCTGACTGCCGGCTGCCAGCAGCTCGATAGTTCGATTCTCACCAGCTCAAGGTTGACTCAGCCTTCCATCCAATCTGAGGACCCAGATTTTTGGAGGCAAGAGGCTGACTCTGTAAACCGCTTAGAGAGGGCTGTAAAAGCACTGTGAAGCAGTATATAAGCCTAAGTGCTATTGTTTGTGAAGGAAGCAAGGAAGAAAGAAAGGAAGGAGGAAGGAAGGAAGATATGAAGGAAGGAAGGGAAATGAGGAGAAGGAAGGAAGGGAAATGAGGAGAAGGAAGGAAGGGAAATGAGGAGAAGGAAGGAAGGAAATGAGAAGGAAGGAAGCTGTGGTGGCACAGTGTTTAGTGGAATGCCATATTGCAGGCTAACTGCCCACTGCCAGCTCAAGGTTGAGTCAGCCTTCCATCCTTCCAAGGTGGGTAAAATGAGGACCCAGATTGTTGGGGTCAAGGGGCTGATTCTCTAAGCCGCTTAGTGAGGGCTGTAAAGCAGTATATAAGTCTAAGTGCTATTGCTAATTGATGTATATTATGTAACCTCAGCTTTAATGCACATCTGCTGGTCTACAAAACTGCGGTTTTTACTACAGTTTTATTTAAAACTCCCTAGTTCTTTAGTGTCCATAAAGATACAACACAGGACCATTTCATGGCTAAGATGTACAATCTAAGCAGACCGATGGGGACTCATTTGTTTGAGGAAGCGGTGACATTTGGAAGCAGCAAATGGTCAATTGCTCAGTATAATTGTGTGTGTGTGTTCTATTTTGGGCACGCACTCCTTTCTTTAAAGAAGAGTCCCATAGACACTTCATGATTAATAGACTTGCTCCACAATACTGCCAGCAGGAAGCCAATCTAAGTGTGTGGGGTGGGTGGGTTTGCCTGAATAATTGAAAGGAAGAAGCGAGGGAGATAGCAATTTCTTATCATTGATAAGGGAATGGTCTCAATCTGCCCCAGCTGGCTGGCCAAAAGGAAATTTGTCTTCATGAATGCTACGTGGCAGGCTTCCAAAGAGAACAGCTCTAAAAGGCAGAGTTCAACACCTGAGGATTGAGATTGGAGGTCTTTAGCAAAGTGCAACTATGTTTGAGTAAATCTATCCAAGAGGAGGAGGAGGAGGAGGAAAGGAGGAGGAGGAGGAGAAAGGGAGGAGGAGAAGGAGGAGAAGAAGACAAAAGGAAGACGTAGAATAAGAAGAGGTGGGGAGGAGAAGAAGAACAGAAGAAGAGGAAGGAGAAGGAGAAGAAGAAAGGAAGGAGGAGGGGAAGAAGACAAAAGGTAGAAGAAGAAGAAGAAGAAGAAGAAGAAGAAGAAGAAGAAGAGGAGGAGAGGAGGAGGAGGAGGAGGAGGAGGAGGAGGAGAGGAGGAAGAGGAGAAAAGAAGAGGAAGGAGAAGAAGGAAGAGGAGGAGGAGAAGGAGGAGGAGAAGAAGACAAAAGGAAGAGTTAGAAGAAGATGAAAAAGAAGAGGAGAAGGAGAAGACAAAAGGAAGAGGTAGAAGAAGATGAAGAAGAGGAGGAGGAGGAGGAGGAGGAGGAGAAAAGAAGAAGAGGAAGGAGAAGAAGTTGTTAGCTGCAAATTGAACCTGGTTTTGGGGGATTATCTGGATATTTATGTTTTCTTGAAAGCAATTTGGAAGTTATTTGATATTATTACTCTCATATAATGGCAGTCCACAAGCCTGCAATTTTGTGGTGGTCATTCATACAACATAGAATTATACAGTTGGAAGGAATCTTGGGAGTCTTCTAGTCCTATCCATGGCAGGAGATCTATATCATTCAGGACAATCTCTTTTTGTCTAGCCTCTTCTTAAAAACCTCCAGTGATGAAGCCCCTACAACTTCTGAAGGCAACTTCTGTTCCACTGGTTAATTGTCCTCACTGTTAGGAAATTTCTCCTTAATTCCAGGTTGCTTCCCTTTTTGATCGGTTTCCAACCATTATTTCTTATCCTGCCCTCAACCTTTCTTAAGCATACAAAGGGTTCACCCTTATGTTCTGAAAAAAAAATATGCTTCTGTGCTTTCAGTTTTAATTAGGAAAAAAAATTATGCTGGTTGTTAGATGCTTAGTTACAATAAAACACAGCTATTAATAAATAAAGCTGGAAACACGGGGCTCATTACACTTCCTTTTTGTGTTCTACTTTGTGCCAATTTGTCAATGGTTAACATTCTGACAAGAGTTAATATTCTGACTCTTGATCTCCTCCTAGGAAGTAATAAATAAGAAAAGAAAGAGACCGTGGGCTTCCAGTGATGTTATTTAAAATTCAAACAACTATGTCGGGCTCTTCATAGCATCTGTTGGCAATGCTTGAAATTACTCAGAAATTTGAGAAAACAGCTGGCGAGGGAGAACGAGCAGTAAATAACCACACATAAAATAGATCCATTATTTTTTCCCTTCCTTGTGGGTGTCTTGGTTTTTGTCTTGCCTTTTTTTGTAACTTGTTCACATTGAAGGATCTGGAGTGATAACAGCTGATGGCAGTGCCTCTATTTATAAGTGTTGATCTAGCAGGGCGATCTCTTTCACTCATGCAAGCTACCGCTTGACGTGAGAATTGGTGTGATGGATTTTTTCATCTTCAGCAATCCTGAAACGGATTGCTGGGGGGATTGTTGGTGCGTTTATTATTTCTGTTCAATCTTTAATGACCCTGACATTATTTGGCAGCTCAGCCCGGAAAGGAGACACCAGACAAAACAAAACTCGCTTTGCCTCCTAATTAATATTTCCTTCTTTATATTCATCAGATACTAGCTGGATACCCGTGCTTCACAATGACACTAAGTGATTGGGCAATGGAGGAGAAATCCAGTTCACAATTCATTGGCTCAGTGGTGGTCGGTGATTGAAACACTGTCATGCCCCTGTTGGAATCTGACTCCGAGGGAGACGAGAAACAGCCGACAGGGAGTAGAAGTGTGGGTCTGGAGGTTATGGAGGAAACTGGGGAAGGGCACAAGCCAGCTGGGCATTCAGAGGAAGACCAGGCCCATCCTCTCTTCGTCCTAGGGCACGCAGGGAGGAGTGGATAAGGGAAAAATGTGAATGGCATGGTCTATAGGGGAGGAATGGGCCCTGATCACCTTCATCGGCTGCAGCTGTGAGGACTGTTTATAAGGACAAACTGCACATGGCCCAGTGCTGAAGGCAAAGCATGAAATAATTCTAGTCTTTCAGTTCTTATTTGAGGTCTGGCATCCTTCCCAGTGTGTGTATTTTGATATCTATGGACGTCTTCAAGCCCTTATCCTGCCTTGTCTCATTAATTGCTTCAGTGTGGTTCGTGTTGTTTTTTTCTATTTATAATTTATATGTATTTTGAGTTTGAACGGCATTTCTTCCTTTTCGCAACTGTTTGTGGGGAAGTTTTTTCTCCAGTCAATGATAATTGGAGCTTTGAAGCCAAGTTGAAGGAATTAAAGGGACTTCACCTGTTTTTGTGACTTTGTTGCTTTTGTATCCCACCCTGGGTCATCACAAACACATAAGGGAATATTGCTCCTACTGCCTTGAGTATGGAAGCAGTTCCATAGGTGGAAGGCGTAGACATTTTGGTGAGCTACCGATGTTTAGTGCTGTAAGGAGCCCCAGACCGCTCT
Source organism: Notechis scutatus (assembly GCF_049901735.1). Taxonomy (NCBI): domain Eukaryota; kingdom Metazoa; phylum Chordata; class Lepidosauria; order Squamata; family Elapidae; genus Notechis; species Notechis scutatus. The sequence goes on from NC_142012.1 coordinate 54,797,693, forward strand.
TGAGTGAGGGAGTGGAATGTCTGACAGTTTGAACTGAGGTAACGGAATGTGAGGCAACTGGGAGTTGGAACAGAGTTCTTTTCAGGTGGGGAGGGGGGAGTAGAACTCCTTAGCATCAGAGCGTGTCAATTGCTGTATTAAGAAATACTAATGCCCTGATGGTCATTTCGAAAAATCATTTCTTAGCGAGCACCTAAAAGGGAAGAGCAACGTATGTGCCAAATTTCAAGTTTGTAGGCTTTACAGTTCTGGAGATTTCGTGAGTGAGTGGTATTTGGCTTTATATATGTATATGTATATATGTATATATGTATATATGTATATATGTATATATGTATATATGTATATATGTATATATGTATATATGTATATATGTATATATGTATATATGTATATATGTATATGTATATGTATATGTATAGATAGATAGATAGATAGAGATAGAGATAAAGATAGATATATAAATATATAGCTAGGTATGTATGTATAGATAGATATATATAGATATAGATAGATAGGTATAGATATAGATATTCATCAACACATTTTGGGCCAGAATTGCTCTCTCTGGGAGCATGTAGTGTATGACGTTGTTAAATATGGAGAACCGAGGTGGCTAGTCTAAGAATCAACAAGCAGTTAACACAGGTAGCTCTCAACAATTGAGCCCCAACATTTTTGTTGTTAAGGGGGACATTTGTTAAGTGAATTTTGCTCCATTTTGCACCTTCGTTGCCACCGTTGTTAAGGGAATTGCTGCAGTTGTTAAGTTAGTAACTCGGTTGTTGAGTGAGTCTGGCTTCCCCATTGCTTGGCTTGTCGGAAGATAGCAAAAGGGGATCATGTGACTGCAGGAGACTGCAACCATCATAAATATGAGCCAGTTGCCAAGGATATGAATTTTGATCCCTGGGGATGCTGCAAGGTTCTTAAGTGTGAAAAGTGGTCATAAGTCACTTTTTTCAATGTTGTAACTTTGAACCATCACTAAATGAACTGTTGTAAGTCAAGGGAATACCTGTAAATGAATTTTCAGGGTATGAAAAGTAAACCCCATGATATTCATAGCTGACACCTGCCAACGTACAATGCAGAGAGCATTATCCAAAATCTAACCTCATTTATGTGAAGTTATCGAAATTAACTTTTTTAGAAATTTTCTTTAGAAAAATGGATATTATCTACTTTGATCAGATTTTTTCCCCACTAGCAGAAATGTTAAATTTTTAGAAAACAATCTTCTTTGCTTGTTTAACTTATTATCCAGACATCATATTAAAAACAAGGGGATGAACCAGCGATTTGTTCCCAGGGTCTGAAGAGCATCATGATGGAAGAATTCCAAAACACGTCAATAATGACTTAAATAATGCAATATGAACCAAGACCTGAACTAATTAGAAAAAAAAAAAAGCTCAATTTTCTGTGACCATTTTCAATTCTAGCGAGGGACATTTGCACCGATTCATTGGGAAAGTTACTGTCGTTCATGGAATTAAGTTTATATTTGCTTTGCTTATGATTCTGCCAATATCTCTTTGGGTTTTTATGGCAACAGAATCCTTAATTAGAAAGGCTGTTTGCTCTGATCCAATACAGACATTCTGGTCTTCTTATATTTGGTATCCTCTGGCTCACTTAGAGTCAGAGTCTACTTAAAATGTGGACTTTATTAAGCCTTAATAAATATCAAAGCAAAAGCAGAATGCACATTAGCCTATTTTCCTCAATAAAGTAATTTTCAAGGAGCTTTCCTAGAAAGATGCCTTGAGTCATTTATTTTATTTTTATTTATTTATTTGATTTGCCAATTGTTTACAAGATAATAAGTATAAGTGTATACATAGTTGTGAATACATGAAATGGGTACATATAAGAAAAATAAAAGAATAAGAGAAACAATAGGACAGGGACGGTAGGGTGGGATTCAAAAATCCCAGTTTGCTGCCCGGTTGCTGGGTGGGCGTGGCCATGGTGGGAACTTCCAGGAGGGCCATTTTTCACCATCCCAAGGGTCTGGAGGCCCCCGGGCTTCTGGGAGGGCGAAAATGGCCTCTCCCAGGCTCTGGAGGCCCTCTGGGAAGCTGGAAACAGGCCCGTTTCTGGACTTCTGGTATTTCCAGAGCCTCCATGCAGACCCTGCGTTTACCTGCATCAAAAATGGGCCATGTGGAGACTCATGGGAGGGGTGGAGGGGGGTGGGTGGGGCCAGCTGGTCGGTTCAAATACCACTTCAGTGAACCAGATGCAAATTTAACATCCACTTTGCCCGAATCGGTCCGAACCGGTAGAATCCCACCCCTGCCTTGAGTTTAAAAAAAAACCACCACGATATTGAGACTTTGGAAAAAGTGCAGAGAAGAGCATGTAAAATGATTAAGAGATTAAAACATATGAACCATGGTGGCAGTAATTGGGCATGGCTAGTCTGGAGAAAAGAAGGACTAAGGGTGACATGATAGCAGTATTTTCATATTTGAGGGGTTGCCACAAAGAAGAGGGGGGTCAAATTATTCTCCAAAGCACCAGAGGGAAGGACAAGAAATAACGGTTGGAAACTCATCAAGGAGAGAAGCAACCTGGAATTAAGGCGAAATTTCCTAGTAGTGAGAACAATTAAACTAGTGGAACGGCTTTGCGTTCAGACATTGTGGGTGCTCCATCACTGGAGGTTTTTAAGTAGAGACTGGACAGCTACTTGTTTGAAATAGTATAGTGCCTCCTGCTTGAGCATGGGGCTGGACTAGAAGACCTCCCAAGGTCCTTTCCAACTCTATTCTATCCTGCGATTTCTTTGATTTTTTTTTCTTTTAAGATTTGAAGTCTGTTGAATAACCACTCTCCATAACTCACGTGCAGCAACTGATTTTCCCCACAGTTCTTAAAAAGAGAGTGAGTTTAATAGTTAAGAATCTGGTTTAGAAGTTAGGAGACCATGAGCTTTAAAAAAAAAAAAATGCCTCATAAATGGAAGCTGGACAAGTGACTTTGAGCAAGACATTCTTTGTCAGGCCTAGGATGAAGCCACTTCTGGAAAAGCCACTTCTGAAAATTTTGCTAAGAAGGCAATTCTCTCCTCCAGTGTAGTATTCAATCAATTTAAGGAGAAACTCTTTCTCTTAGCAGGGGACAAGTTCCTACCCTAGAAGAATTTGTGACCAGAAACCAGTCATTTACCTGTTTCCCTGAAAATACAACCTACCCTAAAAGTAAGCCCTAGCTTGATTTTTTACACGTGCGCCCAATATAAGTCCTACCCACAAAATAAGCCCTAATTAAGATCCCACCCACTCCAGAGTGCACAGGTAAAAATTAAGCTAGGGTGGGGATGAGGGGAGGGTGGAGCTGCCCTTCTACTTACCTTTGGACAGTTGTAGCCAGGCCTCGCATACCCCGACACCTGCCTTGCCGGCCCATTTCTTCTCTATCCGGAGCTCTGTTATCTGCTGCAGAGGCCTTCAGGAAAGCCTTGCTGGCCGCAGAAGAAGAAGTTCCTGAAGGCCTCTGACAGCAAAAAGGAGGCCTGGGGTGATGCACACAAGTGAGGTTAGTCAGTGGATGACATCCTCCCAAAATAAGACCGGGTACCTTTTTTGGTGGCAAAAATAAAATAAAATAAAATAAGACAGGGTCTTATTTTCAGGGAAATGATGGGTATATGCCTTTTCTTGATTTATCCAAATAAATACTGCAAATAATTATTGAATCTCAAGTTGACAGTCAACTATCAAGACTAAAGCCAGAAAGGAAGCAATTCTCTGTCCTTCCTTGGTTTATTTATTGATTTATTAAATTTCCCATCATCTGGAACAGATTTGGAAAAGACGTAAGAAGTAGAAGTTCAGGGTAACCATGGTGAATGTTTGCAATGCAAACATTGCCTGTTTTACATGGGTGTTTTGACTTTGAAGATGGTGGGACTTGAATCATGATACCACGATACCCCTTTTGTCATTCTCTTTTTTTATTATAAATTTTATTAAGTTTTCAAATTTTAAAAACATAAAACTTTATACACTGTTATCAACATCAAGACATCTTTTGCATCTCCTTACATTTTTCAGTATATGTATTTACTTATTCCTTTACCATTACATCTTACTCTTGCTAAAACTCAATATCTTTTATCCTTCATCAATCTTCTCCATGGTATATTTATATATTCCCTCATTCTTTTCCTAATTGCCATTTTATTTTCTTTTTATTTCTAAACCACTCATACCAGGCATCCCAGGCCCTATAGTAAATTGAATCTTCTCTGTCTTTTATTTTCATTGTTAGCCTGTCCATCTCTATACAATCTATTATTTTTTTGTATAACCATGCCTTCTGGTGGAATCCTTTTTTCTTTCAAGAGTTGTGCATATGAAATCCTTGCAGCTGTTAACATGTGTAACATGATATATCTATCTGTTTTATTGCATTTTTGTGTTATTATACCTAATAAAAAAGTTTCCTGATTAAGTTCAATTTTCTGATTCGTGATTTCTTCTATCTTCATTCCCCCCCGCTAGACTGGCAAAAATGTTTAACTCAGACCCAAATTGTTGGAAATGTGGAAAAGAAAAGGGCACTTATTTCCATACCTGGTGGAAATGCCAGGAAGTGAAAAAATATTGGAATACAATTAGACAATGGCCCCTTTTGTCATTCTCATGGTGTGGCACCATGAGAAGATGAGAGAAGACAAGAGAAGGCTGGCTCCACTGGTATGGACGCGTCCAGAGAACAGCACTTTCCATCATGGCCAAAACTGCCTACCAACTAGAAGTCAGTGGCTGGCGACCCCACGAGCATCCAAAACAGAGATGGCAAGACACCATCAACAAAGATACACAAGTCATTGGTCTGCACCCTGGAGATGCAGCTGACCATGCAAAGTGGCGTTCAATGATCCAAAAGTGGATCCTGCATCTGCAGAAATACACTAGGAAGGTGAAGAAGATCCTCTGGAGTAAAGGTTTAATGACTGCAGATTGTCATACGTACATCAAGAATGACGAGAATTGGTTCCAGATGAATGATAACTAAGACAGCTGGGCAATTTCAACAGATGCAGCCAAGAGGCTGTAGTGACACATTTCATAATCCTGTTGTGCACCGTTTTGTCTCCCCAGAAGCGCTTGGCTGCACATCTGCAAGGAAGTTCTCCATCTGGCTTTGCTTTGACAGCCTTGTGAATGCCAAAAGATAGTGATGGCAACATTGATAGCCATTTCTTCTATCCTCTGCAATTGCTGACATGCATTGGAGTTATTTCAAATGATTGCTAGTCTTTAGTTTAGTTTTTTTAAATGGAAGTATGTGTATGAGAAGGTAAACTAAATACTCTGTGTAATGTGGTGAATCATTTTAGGGGGAGCCTTTCTCTCTCTCCCTCCCTCCCTCCCTGCCTCCCTTTCTCCCCCCCAGTGTTGTAGTCTGCTAGCTGCCAGCAGAGCTGGCGGCAGACTCGGATGATGAGGAGGTTGGGGAGGAACTTGGATCAGTCCTGGAGTCTGAGGAAGGCTCTGATGGATGCTCTGTGTCAGAAGCAGAGATAGGGCCAGGGCTTTCTGACATTTCCCAACTGCCTTCAGAGTTGGAGATAAGTGGGGAAGAAGAACAGCTGAGGCCTGTTCCAGATGCAGGTATGTGCAGAGCTGTCTGGAGAGGAGAACAACTGAGAAACAGGGACCGACTCAGGAAGAAAAGCACACATGTTCATTGAATGATCCCTCCCTGGGGAATAAATAGAAGCAAAAGGGGGAGTGGTGGTTGCAGGAGACAATTAGTTCATATTTCTTTTGGAAGATTTGCTTATCAGAGTTCGTGCCTCACAGAGACTCCTTGCCAAGAATTAATTTACAGCATTGTGACTGGAAGCTATGGCCTGGCAATTATCTAAGGACTGATAAGGTCTGTTCTTGCAATTAACCCTGGGGAGGATTATTGCTGGGACTTTTCTGTGTGTGAATGCCATGAATTCAAAGTAACTACGTAAATAAAGAGGAGGTTTTTTTTTTCAGGACAAGGAGTCTGTTTCTTAGCTCTGCTAAGGCTGGGTCAGAACACCCTCCCTCCTTCTCTCCCTCTCAACATTTCTTAAAGCAAAAGATTTAACTATTTCTTTTAATTAGTAGATTTATATTATCAACTTACCAAGGAGAGATCCAAGCTAGAACTAAGGAGAAATTTCTTAACAGTCAGAACAATTAATCAATGTAGAACTGTACTTGTGGTCCCAGGCCTGGACACAAAGCCAAGTCTTCAGGGTGATGAAAAAAAGTCACAGCTAAACTAATCTCCAGAGGGTGGGTGCCAAGGCTTAAAATGCTCACCTTTGGAATCTCATTGGCTGACATTCCACAACTGGCAGGTCCTGGAAAATGTCCCTCCTGCTGTTCTTGTTAGAGTCATATCAATCTTGTTTTCAAACTCGGCAAGTTTAAGTTTGTCAGAGTATAGTCATGAACTGGAATAGAGCATGGAAACAAGGTCAGCCAATGAATAGGCATAGCAACTAAGTCAGCCAATGAGGATTGTTTGGAAACTGAAACTAGAAGTAGCCTGGGCGTGGCTCTATATTAAGCTCTTGCAGCTCTGAAGCTATGTTAAGCTCTGAGTCTGCCTATTGAAAATGAAACTGCTTCTCTCCTCTGCTGTGTGTTTTGCTTGTCTGCTGAACTAAAGTGAAACTGAGGTCTGCTGAAGTTGAGTTGCTGTTCTGCTCTGAACCTGTAGCATGTCTGTTTCTGTCTGAGTTTTCTCCATGTTGGAGAAACCTACAACTGGTGTTGTAAAAATTACTTTATATGTTTATAAAGAAGTTAAACGAAGCCTCAGTCATCTGTGTTTACTTTTCTGGAGCTGAATTTATGCTGCAATACTCTGAACAAAACTGGGTGGACATGCTGGGTGGGGGAATTCTGGAAGTCAAAGTGTTAAAACTCACCAAGTTTGAAAAGGCCACTGATTTATACCATCTACCCCTGAGTAAATATAGGACGACTATTTCTAGATCCCGTTTTAATGTTCTCCCTTCTGCATTGTTGTTGTAGGTTTCATAAGACTCCTTCTCTTCTGGGACTTTGCTTTTGTGGCTCTAGGGAGGCAGGAACTCTTGTCCACCTTGTCCTTATGATGTCCCAAGAGCTGTTTTGCTCTCCCCAATTACTTCCAAATTCAAAGGTTATAAAGATTTATCTTTTATACTCAATATTTTTAAGAGGATGTTAAGTCTTCTCTAACTCTTACATTTCACGTTGCGAAATGCCTCTACCGAGCCATACATTAATGCAAAGCTTCAATGTGCTATTCTTATTTATTTTATGACCATTTTTGTTTTTTGGGTAATGGATTTTTTTTTTGTAGCAAACTACTTTCTCTTGTTCTTATTTATAATGCTGGTCAAAGAGCAACATAAAGCAATTCCATTTCCAAAGGAAATTACAGCTTCTTTGCAGGAGTGAGAGTGTCCTTAGACAATTGGCCTAGCAAGGAACAATAATTAGGTAATTCTTGCTGATTACAAAAAGCGGGGAAAGAGGTTGGAATTTGTTAAAACCTGGATGGGAGACCATCAGCAAATCACAGGGTTGAAGGCGAGATTGGGAACGTGAAAAAAAGTTCCGGGGGGAAAAAAAACCAAAAGGGTTGTTTTGTATTGCCAATAACAAAAGTGTATTGATAAAGCAAATTTTATGCTTTTCCCAGTGAGATCCTGTAATGCAGGTTGTCTCCAAACTCCAAAAGTAAGACTTGTGGACTTCAATAATTCCTCAGCCAGACCATTCTGGGAGTTGGAGTCCACAAAATTGCCAAGTTTGGAGAATCCAGCTGTAGTGAACTATCTGATTTTGATTGACTGTAGCTATTCTGAAGTATGATTTTATAGTGCTCCTTGGTCTGTACTATTTCAAACAGGTGGCCACAGCATCAGAGGTGGGTATTCAGCAGGTTCTGACTGGTTCTGGAGAACCGGTAGTGGAAATTTTGAGTAGTTCGGAGAACCCGGCAAATCCCACCTCTGACTGGCCCCACCCCCATCTATTCTCCACCTCCCAAATCCCAGCTGATCGGCTGGGTCTTCTTTGGTTGCCCTGCACAGGAGAACGGAGCTGGAAAGCAGGTTAGTGGGATGGGGAGGGAATGGGGATTTTGCAGTATCCTTCCCCTGCCATGCCCACCAAGCCACACCATGCCCACTAAGCCATGCCCACAGAGCCGGTAGTAAAAATTTTTGAATCCCACCACCGCATAGCATGCTGTACAGAAAATTGTACATGTCTCAAGCTTTTTTTCTTTTTCCTTTTAACATTGTACTGGAGACATTTTTGATGTGGAAATTGGCAATATAAAGAAAACAATAGCAACAGATTTGACTCTTGGATAAATATGGCTGAAAGCAAAGTTAAGCTGGATCGAGAGGAATAATTTTCAAGGATAGGAAACCAGTTTCTTCATCTTTTTATAGACATTATTTGTGCCAGTTTCTTTCTTCTTCATGAAGGAGGTGAGCAGATTTATATTGAGTCCATCAGGTGTGGCATGAGAAACTCAATTGGCAACCTCCAAAAATGGATTTCTGGCATCCCCAAACCATGACTAGACCAGCATGGAGCCTGTAGTAATTTGACATAAGGAACATGCTATTTTATAGAGTACATAGCCTAATCTATTTTGAATTGCGATCTAAGCATTACAATAATCCAGAGATCAGATAATCTCTGGATTATTGTAATGCTTAGATCGGAATTAATAATCCGTCAGCAGGCTCTTATTTTATGTATATTCCTTAGTTATAATTGGCTTTTGGATGATGGACAGATAGCTTATAGATAAGGTCTGCATTGCACCAAAGAATAATATTAAAACCATGACCACTGTGTCCCTTTAGAAGTATTGTAGGAGAAGAACAGGCAAAACTGGAGGGTGGAGTTAAGCAAGATAACAGCCTAAAGTCACTACGTTCCCACAAACGGTCTAAGTCCAACTTCTCTTGAATTCCCTTGATTCTTATTTACCACCAATTTAGTATTGAGCATTAGTTGACTAGATTCTTGTGTATAGGTTTGAGTAATAGATCTTCTGAACTGGCATTTACATGAGTTGCTGATTTTTTGTGTGCCTGAGAAGAACCCAAGAATCCTACCCTGCCACTTGGCTTTAAATATGCCATCAATCTTTCTAGCCTTAATAGGAACATAGCAGAGGTGGGTATTCAGCAGGTTCTGACCAGTTCTGGAGAACCAGTAGCAGAAATTTTGAGTAGTTCAGAGAACCGGCAAATGCCACCTCTGACTGGCCCCGCCCCCATCTATTCTCTGCCTCCCGAGTCCCAGCTGATTGGCTGGGTCTTCTTTGGTTGCCCTGTACAGGAGAACGGAGCTGGAAAGCAGGTTAGTGGGGTGGTGAGGGAATGGGATTTTGCAATATCCTTCCCCTGCCATGCCCACCAAGTCACGGCACACCCACCAAGCCACGCCCACAGAACCAGTAGTAAAATTTTTTGAATCCCACCACTGCTTCAAACCCAAGAATACACTAAGGCAGAAGCTTGTCCACCCCAAAGATAAAACACCCGGACATAAACTGAGCAACGTGGTATATGCAGTACAAGGCAATGAGCCACATGCAGATTTGTACATCAGGCGAGGGGGAAACAATTACTTCATAAGCACATGGCACAACATAGGAGGACAAATCCATCAGGACAGGATTTAGCAGTCCATCCGCATTTAAAAGACAAAAGCCGCCCTTTTGAAGACAGCAAACTCTACGTTTTGGATAGAGAGGACCATTGGTTTGAAAGAGGGTCCAAGGAAGCCACCTATATCAAAACTGAAGAGCCCTCGACAGAGAGGAAGGGATGCAATATCGTCTATCTCCAATCTACAACACAGTCCTTTCAACAGTTCCAAGAAGGCTCCACACCCATTTGCACTGCTCAGGTAAGGACACAAATAAACCAAGCGGCCTCAACGACTCTCTAAAAGGATGCAAATGACCAGCTTTGCTTTTCTCCACATTAAAATTCATTTTGTTGGATAGGGCCCATTGTTCAAGTTTGTCAAGATTTTTTTTGGGTCCTGAGTGTGTCTTCTGGGGTGTTGGCAATTTCTGCCAGTTTAATGTCATTTGCAAATTTGATGTCTGCTAGGAATATAAATCCTTCCATTCTCCACCATCCAGTCAGAGCTGAAGAAGCTTCTTGGCTGAGAAGTGAAACATCTTCAAAGAAAAACCCAGAAAGTCCAGTTGCCTCTTGAAAAAAACACCTTTGGCATCTCTCTTTGTGAAACTGAAGATGTATTCAGCACTCTGAGCTACTACAGACTAAGTTTTGATGTTTTTGTAGGTTCCCTTGTACTCTCTGAGCTTGCAGACAATTTATTACCAAACTAGGTAACATCATCAGTGTTAGTAGGGAGTCTGGGGTTTGTTCTCATTTTGTATATTAGTGGTTTGCCCTGTTAGTGTTGGTCTTCTTGGTAATTCCTTGATTTGGCTGTTGTTTACTGTTAGCTTGTTTGGCAGTTCCTTGATTGCTATTTTGATTGGTTGCTTCTTGATGGTTGGCTCTTTGATGATCCTCTCCGTGAAATTCTTCCAGGTTCCTAGAGAAACCTGCTCATCTTGTTCACCCCTCTTGTGATGATCTGGGACATGGCACAAAGAGAACCAAGCCAGATAATAAATAGGGGGTCCCTTTATTATCTCCATCTTTGCCCCCAATGTCCCGGTTACCTTCCGGTTTGGAGAAAAACTCTCCCAGGAACCTGCAACTGGCTGCAGATATTCCAGTCTAAAACGTTGTAAACAGAAAACTTTAAACTATAAATCCAACAAAGCAAGATAAGGCAATAAATCCGGCAGGGCACGATAAGGAGTTCCAGAAGTGAAGTAACACAGGAGTAAATCAAACCAGTTGGGAGGATTCCAGGAACGCAGATTACAGTAGACAACATTAGATAAACTCAATGTTTGTTCCCAACAAACGCTTGTCCCAACTGCCTCTCCTTTAAACTCCCTCCCCAGGTGTGCCTTGTGAAGGGAATCAGGGCCCTTTCCTCCTTCGGAAGCCATGCAACCCACATTGCTCTCTTCTCCATTCTTCCCTGTGTGCCCTAGGATGAAGAGGGGGTGGGCCTTGGTCTTTCTCTGAACCCCATCTCCCTTGTTCTACTTCTCCCCTGCTTTGCCCAGCCTGACTTTACCCTTCTCCAGTTTCCTCCACAGCCAATGGAGCCTTTCTCTGTCAGCTGTTCATCTTCCTCCCCAGAGTCAGACTCTGATGGGGGCATGACACACCTCTATTCTCTCTTTTCAAAGCCAAATATACCCATTTTTCCGATCTTTCTTCCCAACCTGAAGTTTCTACCTCTCAGTTTTATTCTTCGTCCTCTTTTGCAACCTGTTCTGGTTTGTCTGAACGATTCTTAAAATATTTCCAGAATTTCGGCACACCCCTCAAATTGGAATATGATTGATGGAAATATAATGGAACAAATGCATCCTGTGATTTGCAATTATACTTGTATTGATGCAGCCTAAATTCAGGTTTGTCTTTTTGGCAGCTATCTCGCACTGCTGATTCATTCTACATTCAACTTTTGACCAGCTACAGTTCCAAAAATCCTTTTTCACATGTAGGATTAGCAAGACAGGTAATTTTTGCTTGCTGTGGTTGTGCTTTTGATTTATTTTTCATAATTGAATACCTTTGCCTCTGTTTCAATTAAATTGGATTCTGCTCTTCAGAACTTAAAGCTTAATTTTTTTTAAATTTTCCGTTTCCTAGGATATTAGGTAGATGACCCAATTGGGTGTCATTCGCTAATCTGGGGATATTGCTTTTATCATTTTCTGCCCTTGAAATCATTAATGAAAATATTAAAGAACACTCAGATGAACTGTATATAATGCAGCATGACCCACACTTGATCCTTTCTCCAGTTTGGTGAAGAACCATTGGCAAGAAATTTTGGACTACGAATTTCAGTCTACTGCAGGGGTCTTCAAACTTGACAGCTTTAAGGCTTGTGGACTTCAACTCCCAGAATTCCTCTTCCAGTCATGTTAGCTCAGGAATTCTGGGAGTTGAAGTCCACAAGCCTTAAACTTGCCAAGTTGGAAGACCCCTGGTCTACTGTGTATTTGGTAACCTATATGCCGTCCAACCCACAGGAAATTAGCTTGCTAATCAGAATTCATGAGTTTCATTTTCCACCTTCTGAAGGAGGAAGTTGTTAGAAAGACATGTCAGAAATTGTTTTGGCACAGTTTGTCTCCCAATAGTGCTGGGATCTTCTCCAACAAAGACCATGTATGAAATGACGTCAGATGTCTTAATCCTTTTCTTCACTTGAAGTTCATTGATGGCCTTTTCATCATCTGGACCTCTGGAAATAGATCTCTCAACACCTTCCGTCACAATCTGAATAGCTTTCATCCACTATCAACAACCTCAGTTTATAGCCATTTACGGAAGAAGTAAAGGTACATTGTGGACACACAAAACATTGTACAGGCGACCTATCGACTGTCATTCAGACCGACCTTCTTCCAACGTTCACCCAGAACATACCATCAAACCCATTATCCGCAGCCGGATTTTATGCTACAATTATGACTGACTTGACAAAGATGGGAATGAAGCCAGGCATTCAAGCAACATGTCAGCACGTTCCCAGGTAATTTACTGCCCACCTATGACCCTGTTTCCCCCCTCCTCCTAGGGAGAACGCAGTCAGCAATGTCGGGCATGGGTACAAAGTTGCGCATTGGGAAGGAGAGGGGTGGGCAGAGTGGGGCAGGGCCAGCCAGGGGCATGATTTGCCAGTTCTCCGAGCTGCACAGAAACATAACAAACGTTTCTATAGAACCGGTCCGAACTGGTAGAATCCCAGCCCTGAAGACATCTCATCCAAGAAGCTTCTTCGGTTCTAAAGAAAGCAAAAAGTCTTCGAGCAAAAACAAAGAAAGGCCGGTTGCCTTTTGAAAAAAAAAACCTTGGGGCAACCATGACCTGGATGATTGAGAATCTCCATAGACATGGTTTTTTAGTCTTGAAGCTTGCAGAAATGTTATCCAGTTCTTTCTTTGGGATTTCTGCCAATGATTGTGGATATTTTAGCATGCCACACCGTGTGTCCTTCCTTTCTATTACTTCCCTAACCAATTACACCCTTCAGCTTCTGTATTTCAATTATGAGAAACAAGTCATCAGGTCCCTGTTAAGCTGATTAAATCATCTTCACCTTTCTGTAATAAGATTTCAAGTTCATCTTGTTTATTTCCCCTACTCTGAGAATCAGTACATAAATAATGCAGACCATGGATTTTATGAGTCAGTGTTGGCCCTTAGTTTGCACTGACTGGTTTAGTAGGGTCCAGTTCCTTCCTTCCTTCCTTCCTTCCTTCCTTCCTTCCTTCCTTCCTTCCTTCCTTCCTTCCTTCCTTCCTTCCTTCCTTCCTTCCTTCTTTCTTCTTTCTTTCTTTCTTTCTTTCTTTCTTTCTTTCTTTCTTTCTTTCTTTCTTTCTTTCTTTCTTTCTTTCTTTCTTTCTTTCTTTCTTTCTTTCTTTCTTTCTTTCTTTCTTTCTCCTCTCCTTTTGTCACTTATTCTCCCTTCTTCAAATTAGGCAAAAATATTTCTTTCTTTCTTTCTTTCTCTTTTTTTCTTTCTTTCTTTCTTTCTTTCTTTCTTTCTTTCTTTCTTTCTTTCTTTCTTTCTTTCTTTCTTTCTTTCTTTCTTTCTTTCTTTCTTTCTTTCTTTCTTTCTTTCTTTCTCATGCTGCAATGGGGAAGCCCTTAAGCCAAGCTGTTTCAGAATTTGAGCTTTCGTCACCTATCCTTGCAGGTTGAAAACTCTTCAGGTCAACTTTCCCTTGGGTTGGGGGCAGTCAAACACTTCCAAGTTTGCGCAGTGTGTGCATTGCATCCTCAGCAGCCCATCCTCCAGGTTGCAAACCATCATTATAAAGAGAGAGTAGGACTGTGTCGAAAAGCAATGGTTGGTGTATGCTTAAGTAATGCTACAGATACGTTAATGTAAGAGACGGCCAGGTTGAGTTTTAGGGTGGGGTCAAATGCATCATCAGTTTGAATTCTCTATGCCGCTGTAAAAGACCCTCCTTGAAGTCCATTGATGCTTATCTGGTGCCAATTCACCTCAATTTTTAATAGATTCAATCCTTGTGAATAGGTAGCACGAAATAAACTTGTACTACTTCTGAACTCTATCCGGGCTCCTGACATTTTGCACCTGATGGTTAAGCCAACAGTGATATAGTAAACACTGGACTGGCATCAGAATATGTGTGGCTTGAGCATCTCTAAGAAGAGGAAATGGATCATAGTAACACTGTCAAAGGACTAGCATTCATTTCATACTCTGGACACATTCTGGACACATACTTTTAGAAATACGTGGCTCAACTCTCAAATAAGCCCTTAAGAAGAAACATAGATTTCCCCCCTTCCTGAAAGCCAGACCTCTCTATTTTGTACATCGCTACAAATAAACTCATCTAATGCTACCCACATGCAAAACCCACACATAGTTCCCCCACTCTGTCTCTCTCTCTCACACACACATTCACACATGTGCTTTTCACAAATCCTTAACATTCATCTTTAGAATAAATTGTTCTCTTCCACCCGCACTGAAGAATCAGTTCCTATCTTCTTTCAATTTATTCTAAAAAAATAAAAATCACTTTCTAAAATAGTTCCCCACCCCAATCTAACTTTTAAAAAAAGCCAAAAAAGCCAATGCAATCCTAAATTGCATTAACAGAGGGATACAATCGAGATCAAGGGAGGTACTAATACCACTCTATAAAGCCTGAGTAAGAGCACACCTAGAGCACTGCATCCAGTTTTGGTCACCACACTACAAAAAAGATGTTGAGACTCTAGAAAAAGTACAGAGAAGAGCAACCAGGAGGATTAAGGGACTAGAGACTAAAATATATGAAGAACGGTTGCAGGAACTGGGCCTGGCTAGTCGAGTGAAGAGAAGGACCAGGGGAGACAGGAGAGCAGTCTTCCAATATTTGAGGGGCTGCCACAGAGAGGAAGGGGTCAAGCTATTTTCTAAAGCACTTGTAGGCCAGACAAGGAATAATGGATGGAAACTGAACAAGGAGAGATTTAACCTGGAAACAATGAGAAACTTTCTGACAGTGAGAACAATCCACCAATGGAACAGAAGTTGCCCTCGGAAGTTGTGGGAGCGCCATCCCTTGAGACTTTCAAGAAGAAATTGGACTGCCATTTGTCAGTAATGGCGTAGGGTCTCCCGCTTGGGTGGGGGGTTGGACTAGATGACCTATAAGGTCCCTCCCAACTCTGATTATCTGTTATCTGTTAAATTAATCTGTCCCCCCCCTCTACATCTCTTAATACATCCATTTTATTTTTTCTGGTGGATGGGTTCTAGCGGTGGGATTCAAAAATTTTAGCAACGGGTTCTCTGCCTGGTTGCTGGGTGGGCGTGGCCATGGTGGGCGTGACCTAGTTGGCCTCCTGCACCACAGCAAGGGGGTGTTTTTGCCCTCCCTGGGCTCCGGAGGCTTTTCTCGAGCCTCCGGGAGGGCGAAAATGGCCTCCCTGTGTCAGAGCTCCAACAAATCCACCCTCATTCCAATCAAAAGTCTCTAGCCACATCTCAGAGAAAAGTAATTTGGTTTATTAGAAATTGCCATGTTGGTGCATGGCCGGGTGCAGCCGATACTAAATCACGTCATACATTTCCCCCTTGACCCTGGTCTTTCCCTCACCCCCTGGATGTGACTTCTCCAACAGGACACATCAGCCTCCAAGAGTCATCCATCATGCTCTCCAATATCCTTCTTATGCTCCGACAACTTTGGGCTGCCGAGTTGATTATCTAGGCATTTCAATAATGCCTTGTTTTCCCCCACTCCCTTTTTCTGGCAGCTAAAAAGACCAAAGTATCTTTTTAGACCAGTATCTTTTTAGTTGACACCCCGGGCTCCGGTGGCTCTCTGGAAACCAGAAATGGGCCCATTTCCGGCCTTGCCAAACTTCTGGGAGGCCCATTTTTCACCCTCCCTGAGCCTCTGCACACGCTCTGCACTTACCTGCATCCAAAATGGGCAGTGTGGGGAATCCTAGGAGGGGAGGGGAGGAGTAGGCAGGGCCAGCCATGAGTGGGATTTGGGGGTTCTCTGAACTGCACCGAATCTTAGCGAACCCCCAGCAGCCCACCCCTGGATGGGTTAAATTACCTTTGTGGAAACTCCAGCTTCTCTGCTGTGTCAGGTATGGCCAGAAGATAGAAAATGAATTAGAGATCAGGAAGGAAGAAGTCAAGTATGAGTTGTAGCGACTGCAGGTAGAATTACGAAAGAAAGGAAACTTTAAAAGGAGAGATCAGGGCTCCAGATTTAGGACCCAAGGTACTGGAAAAAGTCCATGTTCCTCAAAGTCTATGAAGATTTCAGTCATCCAGGTCATGGTTGTCCCAAAGCTGCTTTTTCAGGAGGCAACTGGACTTTTCTTGTTTTTTCTTTGAAGATATTTCACTTCTCATCCAAGAAACTTCTTTGGTTTTGACAGGATGGTGGTGAATGGAAGGAATTATATTCCTTAGCACATTTGCACTACACAGGTGACCCCAAGGAGACAGGTAAACCTCCAAGTGCCTTAACGACTCTCTAAAAGGATGCAAATGACCAGCTGTCTGCAAGGAATATAAAACCTTCTGTCTCCTGCAGTATAGAGGTCCTCTGTCATGCCCCTGTTGGAATCTGATTCCGAGGGGGAGGTCAAACAGCGACAGGAAGAGGGAGTGTGTCTCTGGTGGCTGTGGAGGAAACTGGGGAAGAGCACAGACCATCTGGGCATTCAGAGAAAGACCCAGGGCCACCCCCTCTTCATTCTAGGGCACACAAGGAGGAATGGAGAGGGGAGCAACGTGGCTTATGGGAGAGGAAAGGGCCCTGATCCCTTTCATTAGTTGCAGCTGAGGGAACAGGATATAAAAAGGGCATTTGCACACAGCACCTTGCTGGAAGCAAAGCGTGCATTATCTTTGTTTGTCAAGTGTTATCTGGGTTCTGGCATCCTCCCAACTGTGTGTTTTGTTATCTTTTGAAGTCTTCAATTCCTTATCCTTCCCTGTCTCATTAATTGCTGCAGTGTGGTTTGGGTTGCTTTTTATTTATAATTTATATGTACTTTGGGTTCAGATGGAATTTCTTCCCTTTAAAAACTGTTCTTGGGAGAGTTTTTTCTCCAGCCGATGATAACTGGACATTGGGGGCAAAGTTGGAGGAATTAAAGGGACTTTACCTACTTTTGTGACTTTTGTGACCCTTTGGGTCATCACATCCTCCATGGAAGGCAGGCTGGTTGAAATTGTTCTTTTTGCAGTCCTAACTATCTGCTGAAGTTTGATCCTGTCTTGTTTGGTTGCTGAACCAAACCAGACAGTTAAGAAGTAGCAGAATTTACAGTAGCTAAAACAGGGTTTCTGGGCCCAGAGATCCACCAGGAAGCATGGAAAACCTTAAGATTTAGAAATATTCTTCTTGTGCCTATGTTTAAGAGGAACAGGAGAAAAAAAAATTGAGGATAGTACGTTGGTTTGAAGACCTTGGTTCTGCAATGCTACTTTTTCCCTCCGCAAAATGCTAGTAGTTTGATTTTATGTGATACATTGTGTGGGGAGATAAGGAGGATGAGCTTGGATGGAGATAAGATAAAGGCAGGTGAGATTATCTCCTTTCTTATTTTAAGTGGCTGATGTGTGTGAGTCAGCGCAAGAGGCGAACCTTAGGAAAAAAAGAGAGATAAAACATCCATCACTCCTTCTCCTTTTGCAGTTTTTTTCTCCTCTGTAGAAAATATGACAAGGCTAGAAGTTTGAAGTAAAAAATGGTATAGCATAATATGTAGTATATTATAATATATAGTATAAGTATTTATACTATATATTTACAGTATATAAGTATAAATATTTAATTCTCTCTCTGTCTCTCTGTCTCTCTGTCTCTCTGTCTCTCTCTGTCTCTCTCTGTCTCTCTCTCTCTCTCTGTCTCTCTCTCTCTCTCTCTCTCTCTCTCTCTCTCTCTCTGTGTGTGTGTATATCTCTTTCTCTCTCTCTCTCTTTCTCTGACTCTCTCTCTGTCTCTCTCTCTTTCTCTCTCTCTCTCTCTCTTTCTGTCTGTCTCTCTTTTCCCCTCTCCAGCTACTAAATCTTCTGGCCTGCTAGTATCAGAACATCCAAACATCTGACTATTTTGTGTATCTGTATTAACCTGATTCCTGTTTTAAACATGGAATAAAATGTTGACCACTTTTCGTTGTTCTCTTGAGATTGTATATCCTGAGATAGCTTAGCTTTGGTGGTCAAACAACCACTGCGTCTTTCAAAACATGATTGCAATATTTACTATGCTTTTAACCTCATCTGTGATCCAATGAGTATTTTTAGAGTTGGAGATTTCATTAAAAACTGATTAGCGGACTGGCGAATTGCATGATATGTAGCTTATAGCCGAGTTCGTTTTAAAGAAGACTCAAAGCTTCCTTATTTTTACTTTTTTTTTTTTTAGCATGGGGAGTAGGAGAACTATTAATAGTTCTGAGCCAAACTGTTGGCATTTTTGTCTTGCTCCAGGAAGAAGAAAAACCAAAAACTTTCAGGGGTGAAAAGTTTGCAAATGTTTGGCTTTTGGTATGGCAACCAAGAACCCTAACAGGCAGGCAGGCAGGCAGGCAGGCAGGCTGGGAAACAAGAAAATGTGTCCAGAGGTCATCTGGTAATAGAGTCAGCAACGAACTAAACATTAAATTAAACATAGGCCAGGGGAAAAAAGACTCAAGGTATTGTATGTATATCCTGGCAGCTTTGGAAGCCATATTGAGACCAGATGCTCCCACACTGCCACATTTTGAGCCTGGGAAAGTGGGAGGGGGGATTTCTTGGAGTGTATGTTGTTAGACATAATAATAATCTTTTTCTGATTCAAGGTCATGTTGTGTTGCACGTAAGTGAGAGAAAGTCTTAACTTGGGACGGATGGTGATTGGGCCATGTGATGTGATGATGGGTGCAGGGGATGGATTTTGTAGTTTTTTACTTATTGTAAGGAAGCCCCGAACTTTCAGATTCGGGATTCCCTAGTTGTGCTAGTTACTGCAATTTGGTTGTTAGGCAGAGGTGGGATTCAGCCGATATGGACCAGTTTGGGTGAATCAGTAGTTCGAAGCGCACGCACACTGAACCAGTTGAACCCTACCACTGTGGTTAGGGCATATTTTCATGGAAGGAAAATTACGAGGGAGGTTCTGCACGCGTGGCCTGAGCAAAAATATTGAGAAAAAAGTTATGCCATCTCATCTAGCACTTCTCCTTTATGCAGTACAGGCGATCCTCGTTTAGCAACCAGGATTGCAACTGGAAACTCGTTTGTTAAGCCAAGTTGTTGTTAATCATTGCTTTGCTTCTGATATTATTATTATTTATTTTATTTATTATTATTTATTTTATTTGTCAATTACTTACAAGATAATAGGTATAAGTAAAAACATAGTTATGAATACATGGATACATATAAGAAAAATTAAAAAATATATATAAAAAACAATAGGACAGGTACGGTAGGCACATTGGTGTGCTTATGCACACCCCCTACAGACCTCTTAGGAAAGGGGTGAGGTCAATAGTAGACAGTCTAAGGTTAAAGTTTTTGGGGTTTGGGGAAGAAACCACAGAGTCAGGTAGTGTATTCCAGGCACTAACCACTCTGTTGCTGAAGTCGTATTTCCTGTAATCAAGTTTGGTGCGATTAACCTTGAGTTTGTATCTATTGTTTGCTCCTCTGTTGTTATGGTTGAAGCTGAAGTATTCATTGACTGGTAGGACATTGCAATGTATGATTCTATATACTATACTTAGATCAGACCGAAGGCGGGGTAGTTCTAAGTTTTCTAGGTCTAGAATTTCGTGTCTGGTGGCATAAGATATTCTGCAACGAGTAGAGGAGTGGAGAACTCTTTTTGTGAAAAATTTCTGGACTTTCTCAACTGTGTTAATATCAGATACATAATGTGGGTTCTAGACTGATGAGCTGTATTCGAGTATTGGTCTAGCAAATGTTTTGTATGCTCTAGTTATTAATATTACCAGAGAAAAAGCTACGTAAGATTAGGTTAACAACTCTTACTGCCTTTTTGGCTATGTAGTTACAGTGGGCTCTAGCAGTTAGGTCATTTGAGATGAGTACTCCAAGATCCTTGACAGAGTTTGGATCATCAACAAGGTCTTGACTATTCAGCCTGTATTTTATTTTCTGATTATTTTTTTTGCCAATATGTAGGACAGATCATTTATTTGTTGAGATTTGAAGTTGCCATTTGTTTGACCATTCTAATACATAGTCAAGATCTTTTTGAAGGGTAGCAGTATTGTCTGTGGTGTTGAATAGCTTTACATAATCAGCGAAGAGAACACAGTTGCTCTTAATATGATCAGAGAGGTCATTTATGTAGAGTATGAAAAGAGTTGGTCCTAGAACACTGCCTTGGGGGACACCACTATTGACAGGTACAGAATTTGATAGGACGCTCCCAATTTTGACCATTTGTTGTCTGTTTGACAGGAATGCTTCTATCCAGTTATGCAGGTGTCCAGAGATACCGTAAGATTTTAGTTTTAGGAGTAGTTTGTCGTGTACCACTGAATCAAAGACTTTACATAAGTCTATGTAGATTGCATCTATTGCTTTGCCCTGATCGAGTTGTGTAGTCCATATGTTTTTGCAGTGTAAGAGTTGCAGATTACATGATAGTTTTTTTCCTAAAACCAAATTGTTTATTAGAGAATAGGTTGTTTGTTTCTAAGTGGAGGATGATGGATTGGTTAATAATTGATTCCATGACTTTACAGGTGACGCAGCATAAAGATATTGGTCTGTAATTTTCAACTAGGCTGGGGTCTCCCTTCTTGAAGATGGGGATGACCGTGGCTTGTGACCATAGTTTTAGCAAGGAGCTGGTCCTGAAAGATTTTTCAAAGATTATGCTTAGAGGTTCGGCTATGGCAGTGGATAGCTTTTTTAAGAAGTAGGCACATATTCCATCCGGTCCAATAGATAGAGATGGTTTTAGATTGTGTAGCGCTTTTTCAACATTGTCTACTTTAAAATCGATATGTATTAGATCATTGTAGTTGTCTGTGGTGCAACTAGGAAATACTGGGCATGATCCATTGCTGTTTACAAATACTGAGCCAAAGAATGTGGTAAAGAGGTTGGCTTTTATAGTGTTGTTGTTGCAGTCTTTACCATTAGGTCCTTTCAGGGGTGGGATGGACCTTGAGTCTTTTAGTTTGTTATTTACAAAACTGTAGAAAGTGCGGGTGGAATTGGTGCATAGAAGGTTTTCTTTTTGTTTAATGTGATAATTGGTGCATTCAGTTTTTATCTGGTGGCTTAAATTTTTGTATCAGCTTTTGAAGTTGGCAACGTGACCAGATTTGTTTTTCCGCCAAAGTGATTTCTTTTTGGATTGGAGCTTCCTTATTGTTTTGGGTATTAATGGTACATATAGTTTGATGACTCTTTTGACTTCAAGTAAAAATATGTTGTAATGATCTTCTACAGTATTGCATCCAGAGAATAGAAATTGCCAATCAAGGGATGAGAGATCGTTGTTTATAAGATCATAGTTGCCTTTTTTTGAAGTTATAATTGGGGATTCTGTTGTTGTGATGATTTTTGTGTGGATGTATGTTGAGACAAAAGTCAATCATGTTGTGGTCACTGTTGGAAAAGGATTCTTTAATTTGTATTCCGTAAATTGAATTCAAACTATTGCAGAAGATGAGATCGAGGCAGTTGTTAAGTCTAGTGTTGTTGGTTACTAGCTGTTCTAGTCCCAGATTTGTCACTCCAGATATTACTCCCAGATATTACTCCAGCTTCGCCACTGTTGTAAATGTGAAGTGTCCCTAATGAGACACTACATGAAGACAGCCTGTGTTCCCCTCCTCCTGAAACTCGCTGCTTAATTTCAAAGAGAGTTCATGAGTCCAGGGTTATCAGCTAAGACCAATATGCATCCTTCCTTTCTTCCACCCTCCTTTCCTTCTTTCCTCCCCTTGTTCTTTCCTTTCTTCATCTCATTCTTCCTTTCCTTCCTTCCTTCTTTTTTCCTTCATCTCATTCTTTTTCTTTCCTTCCTTCCTTCCTTTTTTCCTTTCCTTCTTTTCTTCATCTCATTCTCCCTTTCTTTCTTTCCTTCCTCCTTCCACCTTCCCGATTCATAAGGCTAGATTCCTTCCTTCATTCTTCCTTCTTTTCTCCCTTTCTCCGTTCATCCCTCCCTCCCTTCTTTCCTTCCCTTGTTCTTTCCTTCCTTCATCTCATTCTCCCTTTCCTTCTTTCCTTTGTTCCTTCTTTTCTTCATCTCATTCTCCCTTTCCTTCTTTCATTCTTCCCTTCCTTCCTTCCTTCCTTCCTTCCTTCCTTCCTTCCTTCCTTCCTTCCTTCCTTCCTTCCTTCCTTCCTTCCTTCCTTCCTTCCTTCCTTCCTTCCTTCCTGATTCATATAGCTAGATTCCTTCCACCATTCTTCCTTCCTTTCTCCTTCCTTCTTTCCTTCCCTTGTTCTTTCCTTCCTTCATCTCATTCTCCCTTTCCTTCTTTCCTTTGTTCCTTCTTTCCTTCATCTATATCTCATTCTCCCTTTCCTTCTTTCCTTTGTTCCTTCTTTCCTTCATCTCATATCGCATTCTCTCTTTCCTTCTTTCTTTCTTTCCTTCTTTCCTTCATCTCATTCTCCCTTTCCTTCCTTCCTTCCTTCCTTCCTTCCTTCCTTCCTTCCTTCCTTCCTTCCTTCCTTCCTTCCTTCCTTCCTTCCTCCCTTCCTTCCTCCCTTCCCCATCTGATAATTGAAAATAGGCAGAATACACACAAATTTCTAGGCATTACTGTGGATGACATGGTGCTCGTCTAGGGGAAGACAAGATTCTCAGGGACACTTAAGAGCACAATGCTTTTAATGTTCTCCCACTTCAAGACAGTGACTCTGGCTATGATTGCTACCAACCAGGAAATATTTTTTTTATTGAGTAAATCTCCATGGTAACCACAGCAGCAATCAAAGGGATGAAGGACAAAAATATTCAAGTTATTCCCTAGAGCAAACATTCTCAAACTGATCAAATTCCATCCCTTCGGTCTGCAGAAAGGATCCATAGCCTCTAAGAATATATACATATATACTTCTAAGCTTACTTTTTTGTTCTTTTCTTCTGATGGAGATGGTTTCAGTAAATTAGAACACTGGGGGATTGAAATGTTGGTTTAGGGACTTTGACTTTTGTGGTAAACACTTCGATTATCAGTGGAATCAGTCATTTAACAGAATAATAGATTTGAAAGGGACCAGCTTGGAAATCTTCCAGTTCGACTTTCGGCTCAGGCAGGAAACCCTAGACCTGTGATGGCAAAGCTATGGCATGCGTGTCGGAAGTAGCACGCAGAGCCATCTCTCTGGGCACACCAGCCATCACCTGTTGCTCTTCTGAATTCTGGCATGCGTGCCAGAAACTGGAAGAGCAGGTGGCCAGTGCACATGTGCACACCAAAAAACTGGAAGCTCAGCTTCCCAGCATGCACATGTGTGCTCTTTTGGTTTCTGGTGCTGCCTCACGCACACACTCCCGTTTCGGCACTCGGTGCCGAAAAGATTTGCCAGCACTGCCCTAGACCATTTCAGACAAATGGCTGTCCAGTCTCTTCTTAAAAACCTCCAGTGATGGAGCACCCACAACTTCTGAAGGCAACCTCTGTTCCATTGGTTGATTGTTCCATCAGGAAATTTCTCCTTAGTTCTAATTTGCATCTCTCCTTGATGAGTTTCCATCCACTGCTTCTTGTCTTGCTTTCAGGTGCTTTGGAGCAGCGGTCGCCAACTGGTGGGTTGCGGCTCACTGGTGGGCCTTGAGAAAATTTTGGTGCGCCGCAGAGAAATTTCACCCCCAGAGCACCCCCCCCCAAAGCAATTAATCCAGGCTGCGTAGAAACACAAGGCTGCACCGCCCACATGGCCCGCAGGAACCCTCCCCACCCGCTCACTCCTTACCCAGCAAACTTGCCTGCTAAATTGCTATTTTTCCTTTTTCCGACCATCATCTGTTCTGCTGTGCTGGGAGATTTAGATTAACTAGGAAGCAGGAAATGGTTGGATTTCTTGCTTTCTAGCTAGACTTTAGATCTTCAGCTCTGCTTTTAGGCACAGCCGAACCTCCCTTAGGACTGAAGTTTCTATTATTCAGTGCAGACTGGCAAGCAAATTTGAGAGACTGAGCTAGCCGATGGCAGATAGATAGATCACTGAATGATTCTGTGAGCAACTCAATCTGCCTGTCTGCTTTGCCTGATTTTGGGTAAAGGTTGCTCTTTTTTATTAAAAAAAATCAATATTTACATACATGGTGTGTTTTGAGTTAATTTTGTGTTTGCTTGCTAGCAAATTTTATGTGACAGACTGAGCTAGTCGATGGCAGATAGATAGATCTCCAAATTTGTGATTCTGTGAGCAACTCAATCTGTCTGCCTGCTTTTCCTGATTTTGGGTAAAAGTTGCTCTTTTTTTATAAAAAAATAAATATTTATATAAATATTTATAATATTTACATACAAGCCATGCCAAGCCAGTCACATGACCACCAAGCCACACCCACAAATTAGGCCATGCCCACAGAACTGGTTAGTGGTCACTGGAATTTAAAATTATGAGTTTGGTGTTCCCTGAGGTCCAAAAGGTTGGGGACCCTGCTTTGGAGAATAAGTTGATCCCTTCGTCTTTGGGGCAGCCTCATAGATATTGGAACAGTGTTATGATGTCACTCCTAAAATATTTTTTTTGACCAAGAGGACAGTGGACATTCAGCCTTTCCTACCCACTTCTTCCAGCATTTTCAGCCAGTCCTAATCACTTACCAAGCGTGCCTGTTTCCACTTTCTCTCCTTTAGCATTCCAATGAGTGTGTAAGGATTCATGTATCTGGAAAAAGAGTAAGAAGAAAACACCTCCTAGCAGATCCAAGAACAATCTGCAAGAAATCCTAACCCTGCAAACTTTCTATTATTATTATTATTATTATTATTATTATTATTATTATTATTATTATTATTATTATTATTATTATTATTAACACATAGCACAGTCAGCCAGATGTTTAGACTGGGTTTGGCATTTTTGTCTACCTATCGAGTCCTTACTAAGGACCTGGGATAGGCAAATCTGGATGTTTGACGGTGTTACAGATATCGCCGCAGGATGGAAGCTGTTCCAAATAAAGCTGCCTTCTGCAATTGATGGATGGCAAATTTATCAATGCCACTGATGGTGTTCAAGGGGTGCTCCAGTTGTTTTGGGACTGCACCCAAGGTGCCTACGACTATTGGTACTACCCTTGCTTGCCTTTGCCACAGTCGTTCTATTTCTATTTGTAGGTCTTTGCATTAAGTTATCTTCTCCAGTTCTTTCTCTTCTATTTTGCTGTGTCCAGGTACTGTCACATCCACTATCCAGACTTTTTTTTATCTTCATCATCATCATCATCATCAATTATTTTTTAACCTTCTGCTTTGGATGAACATCTCAGATGATGTTCTAAAGAAGGAAACGCACAAAATACAGACTTTGTAATTTTTTTTGAGTTGCGGCAATTTAGCATCCCTTCTTGATTGATTCCTTGAAACGAAAGAATTATGTGACGGTCCAGCAGGGAGCCTTGGTCCTGAATAATGCATGTGGTTTTGTGAATGATTGGATTGACCTCTTTGCTGAAGAGCTGCTGTGTCTCAAGATGAATCACAGAGTTGCCCACTCCGGTTAGCTTCCTGCTCAACACCACCACTTAGCTCAGGATTTGGGATGAATCCTTAGGAAAGGTCACCGTAGCTCAGATTCTGAGCAACATCAAAAACATGCCATTTGCCTAAACTCAATAGGAATGTGAGGGTAAGGCTGTTAGAGCATTGTGCAAGATCAATACTATTGAGCCAAATACCTTCATTCTGATTGCAAGGGAGTCCTTCTTAGCATTCCTGACACATGCACCGCTCTCCACACACATTTCTGGATTCTTTAATTTTCAATCTGTTTCATTGCCTTGGTTGATTTTTAATGAAGTTTAGGGAGTTTCACTAATTAAATAAGAACCTGAAGTCTGATCTCCTCAACATAATCATTTCCCTTTCAGCTGTTCTCAGGCCCGAGATATTGTTTCTAATATTCATTTGATGGCTATTCTCTTTGGATATGCGGAAGGAACTCTGCATTCTGGACAATGTCCTTCAACATCTCTGTGGCAGCTTCTGACAACTCTCTCCTATAGTCCAAGCTATTTTGGTGGATTTGTCAGGGGTGTCAAACTCACATCGTCATGGTGTCGTCACATGATGTATCATGACTTGGACAGTGTTGAGGGAATTATTTGTTTAGTAGAGTGATGGCGTTCAGGGAAAAACTGTCCTTATGTCTAGTTGTTCTGGTGTGCAATGCTCTAAAGTGTCATTTTGAGGGTCGGAGTTGAAACAGTGTTGGACTCCGAGTTCACTCGGAACCTGTCAGCTCTGAATATGCCTGGCTTTTAGCCTTTCTTGTCAGAGAAGAGTATTTGTTGTTTGCTAAGCTAATGAATAAACCACCATTGCACTACAAAGGAGCTGGAGTTTGTATTCATTTCAGGACAAATCTTCAATACTCAAGGACTGGCTGAGAGAAAGTTAGAGTTCACAAACATATTATATATTTTGTTCTATAACTCATTGGTGGGAGAGCAATATGGCGGAAGAAATAGACCATGTTCTGCCCACTGAGGTGACAGATGAACAGGGGGGTGGTTGAGAGATCTAGTTTGGAAACAAAAACTCCTGTGCAACCAGTTGTTCGCTTAAAATCTTCACTGTATTAGGTGGTATAGTCTCTGCTATATTTTCTTCTGGTGGGGCGGGCCCCATTACCAAACGTATTTTCCGGAAACCTCCCTCCCAACGAATAGTTGGACACCATTTATCAAGACATGATAGGCCCAAAAGCACGGTCTCTGTCATATGATTGAGCACCACAAAAGAGATTTTTTTTCCCAATGATGTCCCATATCCATCCCCACCATGCCTGTCCTTCAAGACTCAAGGACTGACTGAGAAACAGTTTATGTCCAGGATGTGAGGGTGGGTGGGTCCTGTAAATATTTTCACAGCCCAGGACTACCTAATTCAGTCAATCAGTCAGAATTAGAAACACGTAGCATGCTCAGAAGAAGAAGAAAAATAGCCTAAGGAAGTCATAATCATAATTTCTGTAACTGCTGTGATTCCATAACTAGACCTCTAATAAAAAAAACTATAAAAAGAAAAAGGAAAAAGAACCTGAAGTGACGAAGGAAGAGATCACGAGATTATTCTCTCCTTCACAAAGCACTAAACACCAGCAGAAATATTGCTGGATGTCAGACTAAATCACTTGAATGTAGAGAAAAAGGGAATTAACAGACACAACCATGTTAGCAGAAGCTGCTTTGATCAATGTGTGTTTGTTGAGCTCATCCATTCGACCTCTATTATATGGTTAATGGAATTGAAAGAAAACACATTTTGGAACATTTTCACCATAGATCTAAGGAAAAGCCAATCAGAGCAAGAACCTCAATGCTGTCCAACTATTTACAAAGCCTGCATTACTATTACTATTAATCTTCTCATCACTCCTTATCGCTCATCCCCTCCCACTTGTGACTGTATAACTGCAACTTTGTACGATTTTTATTGACCATTTCCTAGTATGTTTTGATTGCTTATTGTACCCTATGACTATTATTAAGTATTGTACCTGATGATTCTTGACTCTTGATGAATGTATCTTTTCTTTTTATGTACACTGAGAGCATTTGCACCAAGACAAATTCCTTGTGTGTCCAATTACACTTGGCCAATAAAGAATTCTATTCTATAACCAAAATCAGAGAATATTATTTTTTCACATTACGGAGTATGCAAAATCCACAAAGGAGATAGGAGTTCTTTTTTTTTTTGGTGGTGGTGATCATTGCTTTGGTTTTGCTTGACAGGTAGTATCATCTGGTTGATTTCTTCTGGACTCAGTGGTTAAGAAGGGACAGGTGTGATTACTATTTAGATTGGAGACCACCAGATGTCCTAAGTTTGTAGGTCCAGACTAGGAATGAATGATATATTTGAGAAGAAGTCAATGGCAAGCTATTTCTCGATTGCTGCCAAGAATTCTCTTCAGGTGTCCGTGAGGCCATCTGGTGCTGAGTTCAATTTGAAAGAGAGTTTATCTCACTCTGGATATCTTTCTACCAGATAGAGGTTTTATTAATTATTCTGTACTGCAGAAGAGAAAGGTGTCTCTGTTGTAATGCACCAAACCCTTCTTCTGAATTCATTTGGTCTGAAAGGATTCCATATTGGCAACTCCAAATCTTGACCAACAAATGCTCTGTCCTATACATTGGTGAATATAAAACATAGAAAAGTCATGCAATCAGTGTGATTGTATGCCACCAGAATTATGAACAAAGAGAATTAAACATGATGGTGTAGGGCCGTGATGGCGAACCTTTGCACGTGTGCCACAGGTGCACGCAGAGCCATTTGTGCCAGCATGCAAGCTGCAGGCAAACTTACCTTACTGCACATGCAGGTACCTCACAGCTGATTTTCAGCCAGTTTGAGGCCCTTTTCAGCCTCCCAGAGACTTGAGGGAGACTTCTTTTGAAAACTAGGCCCATTTCGTCACTTTCTGTTTTTCCAAAAATACCGGAAGTGATGAAACGTGCCCTAGTTTTTGGCTTACTAAAGGCTGCAGAAGCCTGCAGAAGCCTTCCTTAAGCCTCTGGGAGGCCAAAAGTCAGCTGTGAGGCACAGTGTAGGTAAGGGGGCAGCAGGGGTGGGTGGGGATTGTGCGAGCAGGTATAGGGGGCGCACATTGCCTTCTGGGTGCTGGCACGCGAGTGCGAGCATACAAGTGTGCACACAACACATACTTCATCCACAATGGACAAAGATACAAACAGATAGTAGGAGCACCCATGGGATCACCCCTCTCACCCGTCACCACTAACCTATACATGGAACACTTTGAAACCAACACTCTAGACAAATCCGAACACAAACCCAAACTCTGGCTCAGATATGTAGATGACACTTTCGTAATTTGGCCACACAGGAAAGAAAAATTAGACAACTTCCTCACACATCTTAATAACCTACACCCCAAAATACAATTCACCATGGAAACAGAAACCAACAACCAGCTTCCCTTCTTGGACATCCTGATTTAAAAAAACCAATGGCTCCCTAGGACACACCATCTATCGGAAAAAAAACACACACCAACTGCTACCTAAATGCACAATCCCATCACCACCCTGCACAGATCAACTCCGTAGCCAAGATCCTCATCTCCAGAACCAAACGCCTAGCTGACAAAGACCACCTGAGAACAAAACTACACACCCTCGCTAACGTATTCATTTCCAATGGATTCCAAAGAAACACTATCACCAATCTAATCTGAAAAGAGATACCCCCCAAAAACCAAAACACAGAACAAGACAACAGTATCACACTCCTCCCCTACATCAAAGGCACCACAGACAAAATCAGCAAAATTCTCCACAAACACAATATCAGGACAGCCTTCGGCACTGACCAAAAAATAGCCAACATCCCAAAGAAAAGATCCAGCTAGAAAACCAAGGAGTTTATGAAATACCATGCAATAATTGCCCAGCCACATTCGCGTTCGTGGTTGTGCCACATCTTCATGTTGGGCGTCAGCTCGCTATACATGAAGCTCCGACCCATACATGAAGCAAACTGACGCCCAACATGAAGATGTGGCATGACCATGAACGCGAAGCTAAACAACCGGATCAGAGCTCAACAGCTCAAATCCCCCAACAACTAAGACTAACCTGAACACAGCCAAGCCTCCACCTGAACAGAACACACCCCCAGCCAATCAGAAAACAGCCAACCCCCAACCAATCAGATCACAGCCAGGCCCCCAACCAATGAGAACACACCCCCACCCAATCAGAACAAAGCCAAGCCCCCACCCAATCAAGTCACACTCCCACTAGTAGTTAAAAGGAAGAAGCAGCTGCATGCTCACATTACTCCAAGAAGCACAAAGCCGAAGACACAAGCCTGAAGATAACGAATGAGATTTCGTCAAAACGTCGCCAAAATACTTCCAATTTTACGCGGAGAAAACCTGAATAACCAAAGATCCATATATATATCCTTTATTTCCTGCTTTTTCAATACACACACACACACGTGTGTGTGTGTGTGTGTGTGTGTGTGTGTGTGTGTGTGTGTGTATTGAAAAAGCAGGAAATAAAGGATAGCCAAAAGCCCAGGCTGGTGGGCAGGCCAAACAGATGACCAGAAGGTTGTTGCAGCAAACTGATTCGGTGTCAGCTGCTCTTTGGAGCTACCAGTTCTATAGAACCAGGTGAACTGGTCGCTTCCCACCCCAGATTGAACTCTTGGCAGTGAGCAGAGTCAGCCTGCAATACTGCATTCTAACCACTGCACCACCACAGTTCAGAATGGACAAGGATTGTGGAGAGATTTCCACATCTGGATTACAGATGTTTCCGGTCCCAGAATGAACCATTTATAGTTCACTGGGAAAAGGCAAGAGACAATAAACGGTAAATAAAACCGCTTATCAATCCTTCCATTCCCCATTATCCTGTCAGAGCTGAAGAAGCTTCTTGGATGAGAAGTGAAACGTCTTCAAAAGAAAAAGCAAGGAAGTCCAGTTGCCTCCTGAAAAAGCACCTTTGGGACAACCATGAACTGGATGACTGAGAATCTCCACAGACTTTTAGCTATACAATTTGGGATGGGCACCCTGTGAATGGTGTGGGAGTAGGAATGGATTTCCAGAGGAAAAAGAATGCAGGCTACAGGAACCAGGAGCACCACTCAGGTGATCCTGAGGACACAAACAAACTTCCAAGTGGCCTCAATGACCTTCTAAAAGGATGCAAATGACCAGCTGTCTGCAAGGAGAAAAATCCTTCCATTCCCCACCATCCGGTCAGAGCTGAAGAAGCTTCTTGGATGAGAAACAAAACATCTTCAGAAGAAAAAACAGCAAGGAAGTCCAGTTGCCTCCTGAAAAGAAGCACCTTTGGGACCACCTGGATGATTTGAGAATCTCTACCAACGCTAACTAAAATCACCTATTTTCCATTGACAACCGAAATGCTAGTTTCTGAGCAAGGGTTGCAAATTAAAAATGGGAAGAATGGGATGGTGAGGTAAAACAGAAAAGGACTAAAATTTTCTTTTCTTTTCTGTGTGGGAGTTTGAGGGAGGAACGAAAAGGGAGGGGAGGGAATCTAATATCCATAATCACTAAGGAAAGGTCACCGGAATGAATCTGAAACGGGTGAGGTGACCCTACAAACAAAGAGACAAAGGAAGAAGGATCCAGTGTTGCTCATTCCAGACAGCTTTGATGTTCCTCAAAGCAGAAATCCTTCTACAATGGACACAGTTAGCTACTTTGTTTCATTGAATTAGCAACCCATTAAGGTCCATCAATAATTGATCCATTTCTTCTCAACAAGGATGGAACGTTGTACTTGCCATCTGACTTCTAGCAATATCAGTTGTCAAGGCACAGTGTTGCCATGGGATAGAAAACCCAGGAGCTTTGATAGGGTTGGAGATGTGATGGACAGTAGTGCTATAAAACCCAGCTGCTGTGATATCCCTTGTCAATAAATTTGTCTGTAAATAAAAAACGCTTTATGCCATATTTTTAATGCCTGTATTTGTAGGATATTTCCTTAACAGCTGTGATTGGATCTAGGAACGCGATAGCAGATAACAGACAATCGGAGTTAGAAAGGACTTTGTAGGTCATCTAGTCCAACCCCCCACCCAAGCAGGAGACCCCACCCCATTTCTGAAAAACGGCAGTCCAATCTCTTCTTGAAAGTCTCAAGTGATGGCGCTCCCACAACTTCTGAATGAAAGCTGTTCCATTGGTTGATTGTTCTCACTGTCAAAAGGTTTCTCCGTATTTCCAGGTTGAATCTCTCCTTGTTCAGTTTCCATTCATTATACCTTGTCTGGCCTTAGGCTGCTTTAGAAAATAGCTTGACCCCTTCCTCTCTGTGGCAGCCCCTCAAATATGATAAAACTGCTATCCTGTCTCCCCTGGTCCTTCTCTTCACTAGACTAGCCAGGCCCAGTTCCTGCAACCATTCTTTATATGTTTTAGTCTCCAGTCCCCTCATCATCCTGGTTGCTATTCTCTGCACTTTTTCTAGAATCTCAACATCTTTTTTTATAGTTTGGTGACCAAAACTGCATGCAGCATTCTAGGTATGGTCTTACTAAGGCTTTATAGAGTGATATTAATACCTCACTTGGTCTTGATTGTATCCCTAGGTTAATGCAATTTAGGATTGCATTAATAGCAAAAGCACTTAGACTTATATACCGCTTCACAGTGCTTTTACAGCCCTCTCTAAGGAGTTTACAGAGTCAGCCTCTTGCCCCCAACAATCTGGGTCCTCATTTTACTGACTTTGGACGGGAAGAAGGATGAGTCAACCTTGAGATGATGAGAATCAAACTCCTGGCAATTAGCAGAATTAGCCTGCAATGCTGCATTCTAACCACTGTGCCACCATGGGAAGGAAGGAAGGAACGGAGAGCGGGAGGGAGGAGGGAATAAGCAGAGGAAAGGAGGGAGGGAGGGAAGGAAGGAAGGAAGTAGAGGCATGGAGAAAGGGTGTTTAAGCAGTTTACAGAGTCAGCCTCTTGCCCCCAACATTTTGGATCCTCATTTTACCAACCTTGGAAGAACAGAAGGCTGAGTCAACCTTGAGCCAGTGAGAATCGAACTGCTGGCAGAGGGCAGAGTTAGACTGCAATACTGCATTCTAACCACTGCGCTACTATGGCTGTTGTGTGAAACTAGACCTTATGGGCCTCTTCCTCCTCCAATAAAACCAGACTCTTTCTGGAAGAGTCTGGATAAGGTGGGGTCTTATCCAGAGGTGAGGATAAGATGATAGAAATTTCAGTAGCTGGGTTTCCACTATAGATTCTCCTTTAGAATTTCCCAGGATCTTAAGAGGGTGACTTACTCAACATTTTCCTCAAGAGTCTTGCGTGAAATGGTGAGTAGGCTGTTCCCTTTGACCATAAA
This sequence comes from Notechis scutatus, assembly GCF_049901735.1. NCBI lineage: Eukaryota > Metazoa > Chordata > Lepidosauria > Squamata > Elapidae > Notechis > Notechis scutatus. Next base: position 54,830,932 of record NC_142012.1, read on the forward strand.
GGAGAAATCTCCCAGGTGATTAAGATACAACACACTTTCTGTCTCTTTTTCTTTGTTGACTGTTAAAGAGTGGGGGCTTGTTGGCTCAGGATATGATGTGAACCCAGAATAAAGACTGCAGATCATCCAGTCTATTATTTATTTGTCTTTTAGATTTATCTCTTACCTTTCCACAGATGCTCAAGGTGACATGTTTAACCTCCCTCCTTTAAAAAAAAAATTCTTTCCCAGAATCAGCAACTTGTGAAATAGATCAAGCTGGATGAAAGAGAAGAGAACATAGTGCAGGGTTGAATTTAAAAACCTTCTGTGGTGAAGCACCCACAAAATCTGTAGGCATTGATTAGTTATCCTCGCTATTAGGAAGTTTCTCCTTAATCCTTGGTTGCTTCTTGCCTTGGTTAGTTTCCACCAGTGGTGGGATTCAGATTTTTTTTACTACTGGTTCTGTGGGCATGGCTTGGTGGGCATGGTGTGGCTTGGTGGGTGTGGCTGGGGAAGGATACCGCAAAATCTCCATTCTCTCCCCACCCCACTAACCTGCTTTCCAGCTCTGTTCTCCTGTGCAGGGCAACCAAAGGAGACCCAGCCAATCAGATGGGACTCAGGAGGCAGAGAATAGATGGGGGTGGGGCCAGTCAGAGGTGGGATTTGCCAGTTCTCTGAACTACTCAAAATTTCTGCTACCAGTTCTCCTGAACTGGTCAGAACCTGCTGAATACCACCTCTGACACATACTTATGTATATATGTTTATGTGTTTGTGTATATGTATATGTGTGCACATATACAGGTGGTTTTACTTGCCTAAGTGTCAAAACTTGCCTTTATGTACATTGAATTTAATTTGGTTGGATCTCAAGCATCCTTCTTCCGTCTAGGCACCTTGCTGAGGTGTGAACTTCAGCATCCCAGCCGTGGGTAATTGGTACAAAGAATCTTATGGCCACATTAGCAGCTTCACATTCCCAGCTTCAACAGTAGAAAGTCCACCATATGTTCGTTAAACAATGGGAGGTGCAAAATGTTCTATCTCCAAGTATCCGAAGGGTGAAAAAATTCACACAATATTCTCTTTCAAGTGTGCAGAGCTTTTCAGCATGAGAAGTGGGTTGCTTGGAGAAGAGTTTCAAATTCGTATAGAGTTTGAAACAAAAATCATATAGAGTTTCAAACAAAAATCCAAGGTGTTGGGAAAGATTTTGTTCCACCACTGAAACAGAACTGGAAAGGAATATATTTAGGTCCTGTGTTTGAAATAATTTAGAACAATTTGTTTTGATACAGAAAACAGATTTTTGACTTATACTGTAGGTTGTTTTTTTTTCAACTGCTAATTACAACTTAATGAATGTGTGAACATTTCTAGAATATATAGAGATAGTGTATATTTGTTGTGGTTAGCCGGCAGCAGGTGTGGACGGCTGAGGAGAGAGAGATGAGGAGCCAGGACTATTAGGGAGTGGACTGCTGCCTTCAGAGATTGTGGGGGCTGGCAGCAGCGATGAGGAGGTTCCCGAGGAGCCTGTGCCAAGTGAGTGTGCACTTAGGATTGCTCGCAGGAAAGAGCAGCTGCAACAGCATGGGCGACTCAGGAGTAAGGCTGCAAGGTAATGGCCCCTCCTTCAAGAAGATAAAAGCCAGCTGTGAAACTAACCTTCTTTGCAGAAGGCAAAGACGTTTTGAACTCAGCCTCGTGGACATTACAGTTGGTATTTGAAGACTCTTGTATTGTAAACTGTTTCTTATCTGTTGTGTTTTGGCAGACTTGCAAAACTTGGCAAGGTTCTTTCTTGCCAGAGCTAATAAGTTGGAATCAGCCTTTTATCTGTGAAGAAACAGAATTCTTGGCTGAAACATAAAAAGGTTGTATTGCTGCCTTTGTCTTGTATTTGCTCTCTTGGAACCAGGTTTGGGTCAGAACAGTATTGTATTATTTTTGCATAAGCCCGTTTGCTTGCATTTTTTTAAAAAAGGGATTGAAGGTGTCAATTCATCAAACATTTCTATGCCTGTTTTGAGATTGCTACAAACAAAAGTGAGCGGGGGAAAGGAAATTGCAGCAGTTTGGAACCGAAAGTGCATTCCATTCTTATCTTGCAAAGATTGTAACTAAGCCAGCGGAGTTTCTGCCGTGCAAATCTGTAATTGGAGAACGTGATTGATGACCCTTGGCTATGAACCTGTTTCATTGGAGAATATGAATTATGATGCACCCAAAGGGGTGGGGGAAACCAGGGTCAAGGGTGACAGTGAATTATATGTCTCAGAATCAGCTTCAAACAGGTCATGCCGACATGTTCGCTCCTAATAAATTCTTTATAGTTTTTGAAGCTTGGCTTGAGGTTCATGATTTAATTAGGGCAACTTCCAGAATCCTGATAGAAAGCTAATGTTCTGACCCAGGCTTCATCAAACTTAATGAAACACAAACTTATTTTAAAAGCAAAACCTATTTTAATGCAACGCTGGGAATTACTTGTATTCTCAGCCAGAACTAATTATAAACAGTTTCCCCAGATAAGAACATGCCTTTCAGTGCTGTAGAATGCTGCCAAAAAACAGAAGTCCAATTAATTATAACATACACCAACCAAAGTCCCAGAAAAAACCCAACCAGAGTTTACAGAGCTTCAAGAAGAACTCGGAATCTAATTGAACTGCTTTGCTTCCTGCAAAGGTTTCGTCATCTTGGCCTGACTTTTATCCCTTATGGGAGGGGCAATCACCTCCCAGCCTTATTCCTGAGTCACCCCTTCTGCTTCAGCTGCTCTCGCCTTCTGGCAGCTCTGCGCACACGTGCACTGGGAACAGGCTCCCCGGGGTCCTCTGCTTCGCTGCTGCCAGGCTCCAAAGGCTCCAAAGGCAGCACCCTAATTCCAGATGGTCCTGGCCCCATCTCTGCATCAGACGCAGGACCTTGTCCGAGTCCTCTCCAGACTCCCTGACAGGTCTCCCCTCCAGAAAATAAAAAACAACCAGAAAGTCCAGTTGCCTCTTGAAAAAAAACCACCTTTGGGGCCACTTAGCAAATGTCTCACTTAACAACAGAAATGTTGGCGTCAATTGTCATCCTAAACTGAGGAGTACCTTTGGTCGGCTTCTTCTCAGTTTTTAAGGTGGCCTCCAGCTATTTCTCCCCGCCCTTAAATATTAAGTAATTTAGGGGAGAGCTCTTCAGGAGTTGTTAATAGCACCTCAGCAGCTTAGAGCCACTCAGAGCTAGCTGTGAGGCTCTGTTAACATTTACTTTTCATTAGGACTAAACTACAAAACTTCCTAAGAACAAACAACTATGAAAATGGACTTGTGATGAAAATTTCATAGATCCTCTGCTTTGAACCTAGTCCCAAGATTAATTCACTCAACCCCAGGCTTCTGCCCTAGGTGGCCTAGGGAGGAGAGAACATTGTAGATATGAATAGACAGGAGAATCCCACCTGTATAGTTTTTGAAAACAGGATGCAGGATAGATTTCATTTCTACTGATTATTCCGGCTGGGATGAAAAGCAGGAAAGCAAGCTCAAATGAATATTGATTGTGAAGTTCCCAGCATGATGGCTCATGTGTGTGCTAAAAAAAAAAAAAAGCAAAAGAAAAGGAAAAAAAGAGAGAGAAGGCTCGGGAGCCAATAATAGGAAACATCTCTCACAAGCGATGTGCCCAGAGGTGGTATTCAGCTGGTTCTGACCAGTTCTGGAGAACTAGTAGTGGAAATGTTGAGTAGTTCGGAGAACCTGCAGATCCCACCTCTGACTGGCTCCACCCCCCTCTATTCTCCGCCTCCCGAGTCCCAGCTGATTGGCTGGGTCTTCTTTGGTTGCCCTGCACAGGAGAACGGAACTGGAAAGCAGATTAGTGGGGTGGGGAGGGAATGGGGATTTTGCAGTAATCTTCTCCCAGAAGTGGGGAGGGAATGGAGATTTTATAGTATTCTTCCCCTGCCACACCCACTAAGCCACACCCATGAAGCCATGCCATGCCACGCCCACCAAGCCACACCCACAGAACCGGGTGTTCCGCATGCAATGATTTTAAAACAGAAAGGTGAATTTATCTGCCGCCCCAGTGGAAGTTTCATTTTTGGTTTAAAGAGGAGGTGCTGGGAATCTGAATTTGCAAACGTTTGTTTTACCGATGCAGAGCTGAGACTGACGCCTATTTTCTCCTTGCAAAATAGATTGTTGTGCGTATTTGGGCATGTTTGGTTATATAAAGGGGTTCTGTAAAAGTGTTGAGAACTCCAACAACTTGCCAGCAAAAAATAAAAAATAAAAATAGCTACCCCAGAAATGACTCTGTAGGAAGAAATATCCATCTGGTTCAATAGCAAGCCAGGAGAAAGACATTAGAAACACAGAGGCTGATTGGAAAGATGGTTTAATGATGACCCACCAAGCCCATGGTTCTGGGCAGCTGACCACATGGAGTTGAGAGTGGGGGGGTGTTATACCTTCTTTTGGGCTTTGCACTTGAGCTTCCTGTTCCTGTGCAAGAACATGTATTCTATTGGCTGTTGTCAGACTACATGGGGCCATATAGAGGTTATGTAGGGGTCATAGCTGGCTCTATAGGCCATGTACAAATCCTAGGTGTTTGTCTGAGCTAGGTTTGGTTGAAGTTTCTAATGGTGATGCAATGAAGGGGCTTGTGTTCTGAAAGGGTGTTGGGCAATTTCTACTGTGGCTTAATGGCTTTCATCCTGCTTTGGCTCTTGGGTGAAGGTATTTGCTTATGAATAGAGCTACCTAGATACTTGGCTTCTTTCAATAAGCTCTTTATCTCTTAAGTGCTGACGTCTGCTGTGGGCTATTAAGAAAAAGTGGGGGCTGCTTCCTGCCTCTAAAAAACATGTTTCTCTGTTTCTCCCTTTGGGGAAATATACTATTCTGCCTTTCTAATATTTCTCAAAATATTTTATTCATGTAGGAGGGGTGTGTGGCTTCCCACAATTCCATACAGAGACTATTTAGTGATGAACAGCCAAGTTAGTAAGGACATGCTGAGAATTTTAGTCTCACCCCAACTAGATAACTCTGTAATTATGTCTGGTGCCTGTAATTCTACAGCTAAATTAATTTTCCATTCAGAATCCTTTCAAAAGCCCCAAACCGTGCAGCATTCACTACTTGCTTAGGGCCAAATTAGAGGCGAGACTAAACATCTCATTAAAATTAGAGGGTGTTTTTTTAATTAGCAGGATCCCAGTGAGTTGGGTGGGAATTGATACAAAAGTATGCCTTTGAAGTCAGGCTGCAGTTTAAGTGAATGGTTCACCCTTGGTTTCCAGAAAGAATTTCCTTGCAGAAAAAAAAATATGGCCAGTGGTAGTTACTGCTCATTTTTTGAGACTGTAAAAGGAGAGAAAAGTGTAGAATAGCCTTTAAGGCAGTTCTGTCAACCTATTCATTGTGATCCTTTTCAACTCCCACTCATTTGAATGTGAGTTCTAGTTCTACTTTAGCCATGAAAGTCAGCTGGGTGACTTTGGGCCAATCACCAGGAGATTGAGAGTTCTAGTTCCGCCTTAGGCATGAAAATTGGCTGGGTGACTTTGGGTCAATCACCAGGAGACTGAGAGTTCTAGTTCCGCCTTAGGCATGAAAATTGGCTGGGTGACTTTGGGCCAATCAACAGGAGATTGAGAGTTCTAGTTCCGCCTTAGGCATGAAAATTGGCTGGGTGACTTTGGGTCAATCACCAGGAGACTGAGAGTTCTAGTTCCGCCTTAGGCATGAAAATTGGCTGGGTGACTTTGGGCCAATCAACAGGAGACTTGTGAGTTCTAGTCCCGCCTTAGCTGGCTGGGTGACTTTGGGCCAATCACCAGGAGACTGAGAGTTCTAGTTCTGCCTTAGGCATGAAAATTGGCTGGGTGACTTTGGGTCAATCACCAGGAGACTGAGAGTTCTAGTTCCGCCTTAGGCATGAAAATTGGCTGGGTGACTTTGGGTCAATCACCAGGAGACTGAGAGTTCTAGTTCCGTCTTAGGCATGAAAATAGGCTGGGTGACTTTGGGTCAATCACCAGGAGATTGAGAGTTCTAGTTCCGTCTTAGGCATGAAAATTGGCTGGGTGACTTTGGGCCAATCACCAGGAGACTGAGAGTTCTAGTTCCTCCTTAGGCATGAAAATTGGCTGGGTGACTTTGGGCCAATCAACAGGAGACTTGTGAGTTCTAGTCCCGCCTTAGCTGGCTGGGTGACTTTGGGTCAATCACCAGGAGACTGAGAGTTCTAGTTCTGCCTTAGGCATGAAAATTGTCTGGGTGACTTTGGGCCAATATTGGTGACTTTGGGCCAATCAACAGGAGACTTGTGAGTTCTAGTCCCACCTTAGCTGGCTGGGTGACTTTGGATCAATCACCAGGAGACTGAGAGTTCTAGTTCCGCCTTAGGCATGAAAATTGTCTGGGTGACTTTGGGCCAATCAACAGGAGACTTGTGAGTTCTAGTCCCACTTTGGGCATGAAAGCCAGCTAGGCAGGGGTGGGATTTCACCAGTATAACAACCGGTTCGGTGATCGCGTGCTTCGAAAAAAGAAAAGTCCCTGGTGTGATTTTTGTGTTCCATTTGGGAGTCTTCTGTACTGAAATTTGCACTTCGTCCCACTATTTCTATGCTTTGTGACAAAGATGGCAAAACCTTCCTTCTTTGCATTGACATTTTCAATGTACGTTTGAAATATATTTGTACGCATTTATTTATCGGGCATTGAATACCAACGATAATCAAAGCAATTATGAGATCATAACAGTCTATTCTTTTCAAATAAGTTTTCAAATAGTTATATTTCTACAGGATAGTTTCTGTGTTGATTCTGCAGACGTCTTTATTAGCTCTCTGTTAGACAAGGGCTCTTGTTGTGCAAGCCTTCTCTTGTCTTTTGTGTCTTTGCCTTAAAGGAAAAACAAGGGGAAGATTTCCAATATATATTGTCAAATCCTAAAGATACCCAGCTGATACACTGACAAGATGAATCTAAAGAGTCTGCAACGCTAGCTATTTTTATTCAATTTTGTCCCAAACTGAAACTTATTGTAACCTATAAATGAATCTTTTCCCCTCTCCTATCTCGCCTTAAACTCCCTAAAACAACTATTGAGGCACTTCAAATGGGTTGACTTCAAAATGCCTTCTTGGAAGTCTTTTTTCAAATCTCATATTTCCATTGGCAGAAGAAACAGAGCTGAGTCACCCAGCCCAAAATCTACCAGGTGCCTTTTAGTTATTTTGTACAGACAGAAATTGTTCTCAGTTTATGTTCATTTTAAGGAACTTCTGCATTGGGCCCTTGGAGGTCTTGCAGTCCAACCCCCCACTAAAGCAGGAAACCCTAGGAAAGGAGTCAGGTTGGAATTAGGAAAATTTGTTACAGGAATTACTGCGGCAGAAAGTTGAAGCTGCAAAGATTCCTGGCGGTTTGAAAAATAAGTTGACCACAGAAGTGGTACTCAACTGGTTCTGACCAGTTCTGGAGAACCGGTAGCAGAAATTTTGAGTAGTTTGGAGAACCGGCCAATGCCACCTCTGACTGGCCCCGCCCCCGAGTCCGAGCTGATTTTCTTTTGTTGACCTGAACAGAAGAACAGAGCTGGAAAGCAGGTTAGCAGGGTGGGGAGGGAATGGGATTTTGCAGTATCCTTCCCCTGCCAGGCCCTCCAAGCCACACCCTCCAAGCCAAGCCTTGCCCACCAAGCCACACCCACAGAACCAGTAGTACATTTTTTTGAACCCCACCACTGGTTGACCCCCTCTTCTTTGGGGCAGCCCCTCAAATATTGGAAGACTGCTATCATATCATCCCTAAGTCCTTCTTTACTCTAGACTAGCCAAACCCAATTTCTATAACCGTTCTTCATATGTTTTAGTCTCCAGGCCCTTAATCATTCTACTTGCTCTTCTCTGCACTTTCCTCCCAAAAAGTCTCAACATCTTTTTTGTAACGTGGTGACCAAAACTGGATGCAACCTTTATCTTGTTAAAGAAGACTCAGGGGGAACTGTGCTATCAGATGAGGTCACTTGCCCAATGCTTCACAATACTAGGAATACATTGGCCTGGTGGGGATAATTTTTCCCTTACTTCAACCAGATGTTTTTACAGGTAGTGAAGTATTTTTCAAATGTACACAATTTACTTCATGCTGCACGAGTTAAAGTGTCAATTCTCTGTTACTCTTTAGAGTAATGGAAGCAGTGGTACCTTCAGCAAATGGTGATGGCAGACAAATAAGGGCAGTAATCTAATCATATGGTGTTTGCATGATTATCTCATTATAGGCAGTCCTTGACTTACTACCACAATTGAGCCCAGAATTTCTGTTGTTAAGTGTTCTGAGATAGACTTTCCCCAAAAGCACTAAGGAGACTTTTTGTCCCGGCAAAACCCCTTTTATTAAATGAAGGTGAATATCTTGCATTCACGTTCAGCCAAAGGCCTGGCAAACAGCCTTTCAAGGGTCTAATTAGGAGCACAGATCTTATCTAGCTTGGAGACCTGCCAAGTAAATATTTCCAAACACAGTGCTGACAAGGAAGGGCTCAGCACAGAATCTCTGAGATGCACAGACAGACCTTCACACTGCTGGAACGAATGAATAAATTGTTTTCTACAAAAACCCCCTCCCCTTTTTCTCCTCTTTTAATCCCTATGGGAGTTCACTTGTGGCCTTACTCCAATGTCAACCCTGAGTTCGTAATTGTTTTTTTCTTTTGGCAGCTCTGTGCATGCGCACACTGGGAACAGGCTGTTCTTCTGCCTCACTGATATCCGACTCCAAAGGCAGCTGTCAGACCTCCCTGGCCCCATCTCGGCCTCAGATGCAGAGCCCTCATCCAAGCCTTTCTCAGCCTCCAGGACTGGCCCATGTTCCTCCCCAACCTCCTCACTGTCCCACTCTGCTGCCAGCTCCACTAGCCACTGGCGGGCCACGACGTTAAGTGAGACATTTGTTACATGAGTTTTGCCCCATGTCACGACCCTTCCCGCCATGGTTGTTAAGTGAATCACTGCAGTTGATAAGTTGGTAACCCAGTTGTTAAGTGAAACTGGCTTCAATGTCTTTACTTTCATTAGGTTGCAAAAGGGGATCGGGTGACCTTAACACACAGCAACGGTCGTCAATATGAACTGGTTGCCAAGCATCTGCATTTTGGTCACATGATCATGGGAACACTGGTCGTAACTGTGAAAAGCAGTCCTAAGTCTCTTTTTTCAGTGATGTTGTAACTCCAAACCTCACTAAATGAACTGTTGTAAGTTAAGGACTACCCATATTCATATATTACCATTTGGCTTTTCTTCCTCCCTGTCCCCAGACCCTCATGACAAAAGTCATAATATTTTAATCTCCACGTACTTTCCTGGAGGTAAAAATAAATAATCTTTACTGAGATGCATGGCCTAGGATTTTCTTGCAAAACCAGATTGCAGCAAGCAGGAAAAAAAAAATAGTCTCCCTCTTTGTGAAAATAAGTATAATTGAATAAAGCATTTATGATAATGGATGTGGTCGCTTCAATTTGATGGATACTTGCAAAATGCATGGCACGCTGGAAAAGGAAGGCTGGAATAGGATCGGATATTTTCTTTGCATCAATTATCCTTTGGGGTGATTTATGTCTAGTTAAATTATTTATTCATGTATCGTTTAAACATCCAAGCTCAAAGTCAGCAATTCATCTTTCTATCGCCAAGTTTTTGCTTTGATCTTTTTAACTACAGGTAGTCCTCAACTTTCGAACACAGTTGAGCCCAACATTCCTGTTACTAAGGAAGACTTAGTGATTTTTGACCGAGTTTATGACCTTTATGTTAGGATTCCAAGTGATACACCCCTTGCAAGTAAACCTCCGAGGCAAGTAGGTTCCTCAAAGAGTTCTCGCCTTCTCTCTTCTCTCTGTGCTCTCGGATCAGGAGGGAGTGGTCCTTGCTCATTGCCTGAGCTCTGTCTCTAATGTTCATCTTGCCCCTGTTCCTCCCTGTCTACAAACTTTTTAAATCCTGAAATACCTTAGCCTGACTGGCTCTGCCCTTCCCCAGTTTTCTCCAAAGCCAACGGAGCCGCCCCCTCGATCTCTGTCGGCTTTTATTCTTGCTCATCTTCCGTCTGCAGATTCAGGTTCCAACAGGGGTGTCAACGCATAAAATATTTCCATGGTCTTTTTAGAGTTGCCAACAGAAAGGAAGGGGGAACAGTGTGGCAGCTTGCAAACTGAAAGTGCATTCCATAAATGTTTTCAAAGATAGTAACTAGGTGACCGAAATTTCTGCCGTGCAAAATTCTAACTGGACAGTACGATTGATGACTCTGGGCTATGGATGTGTCCCATTGCAGAATATGAATTATGATATACCCAGGAGGTGCGGGAAAACCAGGGTCAAGGGTGACAATGAATGATGTGTCTTAGTCGGCTATACCCAGGCAGTGCCGGACATGTTAACTCCCAATAAATCCTTTTGAAGTTTTGGAAGTTTGGCTCGAGACTCATGATTTAAATGGGGGTAACTGTTGGAATCCTGACAAGGGGCATGACAGCCATTAAGTGAGTCACTGCAATTGTTAGGTTAGTAACACGGTTATTAAATGAATCTGGATTCCCCAATGACTTGGTATGTCGGAAGGTTGCATTAGGGGACCACAAGACCCCGGGACACTACAACTGTCATAAATGTGAGTCGATTGTCGAGCATCCAAATGTAAACCACATGACGATGGGCAACGGTCACGAGTGGGAAAAAAGGTCACAACTCACTTTTTTCAGTGTCGTTGTAACTTTGAACGGTCACTAAATGAACTGTTGTAAGTCGAGGATACCCGTACACATTAAATTTGATCTGTTTTATTTATATGGATGGGGATGCAGTGGCTCAGTGGCTAAAACGCTGAGCTTGTCGATCAGAAAGATCGGCAGTTTGGCAGTTCAAATCCCTAGTGCTGCAAGATGGAGTGAGCTCCCGTTCCTTGTCCCAGCTTCTGCCAACCTAGCAGTTCAAAAGCACATAAAAATGCAAGTAGAAAAATAGGGACCACTTTGGTGGGAAGGTAACAGTGTTCCATGCACCTTTGGCATTTAGTCATGGCGGCCACATAAGCATGGAGACGTCTTCGGACAGCACTGGCTCTTCTTCTGCTTTGTCACGGAGATGAGCACCGCCCCCTAGAGCCAGAAACAACTAGCACATATGTGTAAGGGGAAACTTTACCTTTACCTACATTGCATGGGTGCTTTGAAGAGTTCCCTATGTGGGCTCGGTTCACACCTCTGCACTTCTCAAAATGACTTTGGCAATCAAACCTGAAGCATTGCACAATTTAGTTCTGTCAACTTCCCTGTAAAGTTGTGAGTCCTTTTACACGAGGAAGGGGATAATTGCCTTGTATGCATCTAGTTGGGAAAACTTCGGTTCTTCCGCTCAGGCTTAGACACCGCTAAATCGGTGCTATTTATACCTCTGAGAATTAAAATGTCATTTTCCCAACTAGGCAGGAAAGAAATCCTCAGGTGCTCATTATCGGACTAAAAGGTACCCCCGACCTCTCTGCTTTCTCTCCATGATCAGCTTTTAAAGGTTAATTAACAACAGGAATTGCTAAAAATTTATGACCTACCACTTATAATTTTTTAATGGCAGTTCAAAAGTGATTGCTAAAGGTTTGAGTGCAAGGCTGCCCTGCTCTTCTCCTATAGCTTCCAGATGTTTACTGCCGGGACGATTTAGGGTTTTTGCTTAAACGCACATTTATTTTCTTCAAATTCCACTGTCATGCTGGAAATATGACATTCTGACTTCTGCCAGAGCAGAGTCTCGAAAGTTAGAAATACACGTAGCTTAAAAGTTGAAGTTGCTTGCAAGCCCTTCTTAATGTGAGAATTTTTATTGCACAACAACAAAAATGTATTACTTGCTGGAAACATGCACAATTTCTAGTACTCCCCCAATACATCCTCAAAAAAGGGCAATATATTGTAATACCCCCCTCTTTCAGCAAACACACGTGAGTGGATTGCAGAAGTTATAATGAAGAGATGAAGAAAAGATAGACAGAAAGAGAATAACAGAGTTGAAAGAGGTTAAAAAAAAAAGAAAGACATTTAAAAACAATGAACATGGTGCATACATCCTGACACACCTACTTCACTTACATCATTAAGTAATAAATATAAAGAATAATACAAATTTACATATATACATAAACTTTAGCCATCTTTAATACATTTATTCCTTCCTTTTTTTAACCAGTGGTAAAACTTCTCCCAAATTTTATAATAAACAGATTCGGTCTTATTTTTCGGTCGATTTCCGTGCACATCCAAATTTTCCTAATTATTTCCATCTCATCTGGCATTTTATTACCTTTCCATTTTTGGGCAAAAGCTAACCTCGTAGCAGTGGTGACATGGATTATTAAATATATTATATCTTTGTTATAATCTCCCACATTAATTCCCAGTCGAAAAATTTCAGGTCTAAATTCTATTTTAATTTGACACACCTCTTCTATCCAGTTCTTAATTTTCAGCCAATATATTTGGGCTCTCTTTCAATTCCACCATAAATGATAGTAGGATCCAATTTCTTCATTACATTTCCAACATTTGGGAGACAGTTTCGGATACATTTTTGCCAATTTTGATGATGGGATGTGCCATCGGTAAAACATTTTATATAAGTTTGGAGCTCTTCTAGTCTAACACCTTTCTGAAGCAGCAAACTCTATTCCATTTCAGACAAATGACTGTCTAGTCTCTTTTTAAAAGCCTCCAGGGTTAGTTTGCACCCATTGCTTCTTGTCCTGGCCTAAGGTCAGTAGTGGGATTCAAATAATTTAACAACTGGTTCTCTGCCCTAATGATTTCTTCCAACAACCAGTTCACAAAACTGCTCAGAAAGTTAACAACTGGTTCTCTTGAACTGATGTGAACCGGCTGAATCCCACTACTGCCTCAGATGCTTTGGAGAATAGTTTTGACTCCCTCTTCTTTGTGGCAACCCTTGAGATATTGGAACACTGCTATCATCTCCCCTAGTCCTTCTTTTCATTAGAAGTTCTCTAATGCTAAGACCTAGGAGGACCATGATGTCCCAGGAATCAGCCCACTGACGAGAAATGGAATATTTAATAAGTTTTCAGCCTGATGAGCAGGGTTCCCATCTTCCTATTTTTTCCTATCCTGTCCCATCTATCATAAAAAATACAAAACTGTCCACTTTTATTTTATGGCTCCAGACTGTTTACAACATTTAAAATTCAATATAACCATTAGAATAATTAAAGTCACCAGTGCAAGAGATTAAAAGGCCCAAATAAATAAACAAACTAGATTTCTAAGCCAGTTTGGTCTCCATGTTAACTGATTTGATCTTCTTTGGAGAGCAATATTTCTCGGCTGGAACGTGGCTTTGTTGCAATTTACTCTTTGGCCAAAACAGTAATCATAGGAGAATGCAAGAGCCCTTTCTGCCTACCAGGCATTATTGTAATTAAAACTTATTTTTTTCTTAAAGGGGCAAAACCTGTTTCAGTTCCAGATTTTTTCCATCAACTAGAAGAACTCTAGGAACTCAAACTGCCCCTTCTGTCTTGAGTTCAGAAATGGCCTTGAAGAAGATAGGGTTCAATCAGGAGTAAAGTTTGAATTTAGCCTAAGAAATCAGGAAAGCATGAGAAAGAAACTCGGCTTTAATTTTCTTTTGTGTAACAGGGAGGGAAGAGAAAATGGCATCTTCTATTCAAGATTGTGTTATTATAGCCTACAATGTTTCCAGTATTTCTTGTGCTGACCTAATTTGAAGGAAAGACACTATTCTTTCTGGGCTGAGCTGATATAAGTCTAGTCTAATGAAAGGAAGGACCAGGGGGACATGATAGCACTGTTCCAATATTTGAGGGGCTCCTACAAAGACAAGGGAGTCAAGTTATTTCCCAAAGCACCAAAAGGCAAGACAAGAAACAATGGATAGAAGCTAACCAAGGAGAGAAGCAACCTAGAACTAAGGAAAAAATTCCTAATGGTGAGTGGCCTTGGAAGCCATATGGAATAGCTTGCCTTCAGAAGGTAGCTTTCAAAAAGAGACTTCAAAAAGAGATTGGAGAACCATTTGTCTGAAATGATATAGAGTCTCCCGCAATGTGTTAGGTGAAAATTTAATCTCTTCTTTGTGATTCATTGTGTTTTGTGAAGACATTCAATAGCAGACGTAGGTTGTGATGGCATAACTTTGTGGAGTCATAATATTGAAGTGTTTATCATTCAAGTATCTTCTCGTAACCTGTCCATAAAATGCATCAGGACACCCTACCATGTTTTCCCCAAAATAAGACCCTGTCTTATATATTTTTGCCACCAAGAAAGGCACCAGGTCTTATTTTGGGGGGATGTCATCTACATTTCTAAAAGCTGGCCTCAGCTTAGTGTCTTCTTGGAGGGCAGGGAACTGGGGTTCTGAGTTTCTGTCTCCCTTAAGATTTTTATTTCTCTTTTAGGGGAAATATTTTATCTTTCCCTCTCTCTTTTTTCTCTCTCAAAATATTTCATTCTTCTAGGAGGAGGGGATAGCTTCCCACAATAAGGCAGAAACATCAGGCTAACATTAAGAAGTATTCATCCACAAAATATTAGGACTGAGGCATTAACTTTGGTGATTCACCAAGGAGAATCCTTCCGTATTTATCTGCTCTTTGTCCTTTTAGTATGCTACTGTTTTGGTCCTATTATCCCATCCATCTGGCTCTCCCTTAGCTAGGCCACTGGTACTGTAAAATGTACTAGAAAAATGGTATCCCTCAAGCAAGCCACAACTTTTTTTTGTTTTTTAAAAAAGAAATCTTATCCAACATGTTCAGTGTATTCCAAAAGCTGACAAAGTGATACAGATGGCGCATCAGATGTCTGTTGTTTCTAATTTTGCAGAAGTTAAGATTTGGATTCTTAGAGGACTAGGATGAAAAGGGCAAAGGCTTTTCTTGGATTTCATCAGCTTCCAAATTGGTAGTGACCTTTTCTTTCATTTTCTTGACATATAAACAATTTTTAATTAGAGCTGAAATGAAAAATTGCCAGGGCTTGTGTGTGTGTGTGTGTGTGTGTGTGTGTGTATTCTGTTCTGTTCCCATTTCCATTTTGTACTGTTCTGTTCTGTTTTGTTCTGTTCTGTTCCGTTCTGTTCCGATTCCATTCCATTCTAGTCTCATTCCTATTCCTATTCCTATTCCTATTCTATGCCATGCCATGCCTTTCCTTTCCTTTCCTTTCCTTTCCTTTCCTTTTCCTTTCCTTTCCTTTCCTTTCCTTTCTTTTCCTTTCCTTTCCTTTCCTTTCCTTTCCTTTCTTTCTTTTCCTTTCCTTTCCTTTCCTTTTCCTTTCTTTTCTTCCTTTCCTTTCCTTTCCTTTCCTTTCCTTGCCTTGCCTTGCCTTGCCTTTCCATTCCATTCCATTCCAGTCTCATTCCTATTCCTATTCCTATTCCTTTCCTTTCCTTTCCTTTCCTTTCCTTTCCTTTCCTTTCCTTTCCTTTCCTTTCCTTTCCTTTCCTTTCCTTTCCTTTCCTTTCCTTTCCATTCCATTCCATTCCATTCCAGTCTCATTCCTATTCCTATTCCTATTCCTATTCCTATTCCTATTCCTATTCCTATTCCTATTCTATTCTATTCTATTCCTTTCCTTTCCTTTCCTTTCCTTTCCTTTCCTTTCCTTTCCTTTCCTTTCTTTTCCTTTCCTTTCCTTTCCTTTCCTTTCCTTTCCTTTCCTTTCCTTTCCTTTCCTTTCCTTTCCTTGCCTTGCCTTTCCATTCCATTCCATTCCAGTCTCATTCCTATTCCTATTCCTATTCTATTCCTTTCCTTTCCTTTCCTTTCCTTTCCTTTCCTTTCCTTTCCTTTCCTTTCCTTGCCTTGCCTTGCCTTGCCTTGCCTTGCCTTGCCTTGCCTTTCCATTCCATTCCATTCCAGTCTCATTCCTATTCCTATTCTATTCCATGCCATTCCATGCCCTTCCTTTCCTTTCCTTTCCTTTCCTTTCCTTTCCTTTCCATTCCGTTCCATTCCAATCCAATCCAATCCAATCCAATCCAGATTCTTGTGGATAAGCGCAATACAATTGTTCCCTTAAGAGAGACTTAGAAATCAATTCATTTCCTCGCTAGGAAAATAAAATAAAAAGCAGTCGCCACCGAACCAACACCTACCTAGAATATTGTAGACAACATGAGTGCTAATAAGGCATTAAAGGCATATATCTTTGCTGGGAAGACAAAACAGTGTAAATATTTTATGACATTCAGATCTGCCTGTCCGCTATCCCTGTTTATCCGGGCTATTTTAAATGTTTCTCGCTACGTGGGAGTCACAAAAGTTGAGTGCTTGGTGTTCTTCTTCTTCTTCTTCTTTTTTTTTTTTTGCAAATTTGAAAATGTGCCATTGGAATGTGCAACTGTTTCAATTGATTTAAAAGGACCGTGGGCAGGTAGACAAAATTCTTCATTCTGGGCAGAGGGACAAACCAGAATTGATAAAACTCATTTTAGAGTCTGCCGTTCCAGTGTAAAGAAAGATACCTACCATTTCTGCAGTGATAAACACACAACCATTGATCTGGCTTTTTTTTTTATTTTCCCCCCAAAGGGACTTTTCTCCCCCCTCCCCAAATGGAGATCTTTCTCCCAAAGGAGAGCAATTTAAATGTGAACAAAAGCCTTTTATTATAAGCAGATAACAGAAGGACAGGGTTGGAAGGGACCTTGGCAGGGGTGGGCTTCAAAAAATTTAGCAACTGGTTCTCGGCCTAGTTGCCTGGTGAGCAACTGGTGGGGGTGGCCATGGTGGGGTTGGCCTAGTCAGCCTCCTGCACCATAGTGGGGAGTGTTTTTGCCCACCCTAGGCTCTGGAGGCTTTTCTGGAGCCTGGGGGAAACAGCCTCCCCAGGCTCCAGAGGCTCTCCGGAGGCCTGTTTTTCACCCTTCCCAAGCCTCCACACAAACCCTGCACTTTCCTGGCATCCACAATGTGCCGTGTGGAGGCTCTTGGGAGAACAGGGCAGGGTGGGTGGGGTGAGCCAGTCGTTGCAACTACCGTTTTGGCAAACCGGATGTATAATTCACATCCAGTTCTCCTGAACCGTTGCGAACCGGTAGCATCCCACTCCTGGACCTTGTTGGTCTTCTAGTCCAGTGGTCCCCAACCTTTTTTTGTACCAGGGACCAGTTTCAAGCACAAACACTTTTTCAAGGACTGGGGGGGAGAATCCGAGTTTGGTGGTTTGCTTGCAGACGTTTCATTACCTGACTAGGTAACATCTGATGTTGTTACCTAGTCGGGTAATAAAACGTCTGCCAGCAAACCACCAAGTTCAGGAGCGCCTCGGCCCTGCTCTCCTCAGCCCCATCCCTCAGGTGTCTCCCTCCCTCCTCAGGTGTCTGCCTCGTTCCTCTCTCAGTCGCTCTCTCGCTGCTCCACCAGCCCAGGAAGAAACTGCTTCAAAGAAGGGGGTGGCTTTCCTGTCGCCGCAGCTCCTCCGGCGCCCGTTTACCCCCACCCCCACCCTGCCCGCCCGCGCACGTTCAATCCACAGTGCTCCGTTCTGCCTGCCTGCCTGCCTTCTTCGCTTCGGAGCAGCTTCGCTGATAAAAAGAGGCTAATAGTTATTATTCTCAGCCGAAGCTGCTCCCAAACAACCAAACAGGCAGGCAGGCAGAACGGGCACTGAATTGAACCGCGGGCGGGCGGGTGGGGGTGAACGGGCGCTTTGGAGGCGCTGCGGCGACAGGAAAAGCCACCCCCAGCTTCTTTGAAGCAGTTTCTTCCTGGGCTGGTAGAGCAGCGAGAGAGCGACTGAGAGAGGAACGAGGCGGGAGGAAACCAAAGCCGCTGAGCCAGAGAGCAGGACAGGCTTTGGTTGCTTCCTCCCTCCCCTTCTCTCATTTGTGTCCTTGATCCCTGATCCCAGCAGCATTCACCGAAGGCGAAGAAAGCCGCCATTTTTTAAAAAAATTTCTTTGCGGCCCGGTACAGAGTGCTCCACGGATCGGTACCGGTCCACGGCCCGGTGGTTGAGGACCCCTGTTCTAGTCCAACCCCCTTCTGAAGCAGCCAACTTTATTCTACTTCAGACAAAGGACTGTCCAGTCTCTTTCTAAAAGCCTCCAGTATTGGAGCAACTCACAGCTTTTCAAGCACGAAACCCTATACCTGTGATGGTGAACCTATGGCACGTGTGCCACAGGTGGCATGCGGAGCCATTTGTGCGGGCACGCAAGCCTCTTGACACACTCACCTCACTGTGCATGTGTGCGCCTCCCAGCTGATTTTCAGCCCATTTAAGGCCTTTTTCGGCCTTTCAGAAGTGAGGAAACAGGCCCATTTTTCGGCCTCCAAAGGCTGCAGAGGCTTCCCTCGAGCCCCTAGGAGGCCTAAGAGGCCTTAAACGGGCCAAAAATCAGCTGGGAGATATGTGCATGTGCAGTGCTGGTAAGGGGGTGGTGTTGGGGATCGTGTGCACATGCACAGGGTGCACGGGGGTGCACACTGTCTTCTGGGTGCTGGCATGTGAGCGAACATTTGCAAGCACACACAATTTTCGGCATAGGAGCCCAAAAAGATTAGCCACCACTGCCCTATACTGTATCACTTCTTCTTGGAGATTTTAAAGAAGAGATTGGACAACCATTTGTTTGAAACGGAACAGCCGCAACTTCTGGTAGCAGGTCGTTCCACTGATTCATTGTTCCCACTGTCAGCAAACTTCTCCTTAGTTCTAGGTTGGATCTCTCCTTAATTATTTCCCGTCCATTGATACTTGTACAGCTAGTCTGAACAAATGGAAACTTGACTCTACCAATTGATGGAACAGAAGTTGCCTTCGGAAGTTGTGGGAAGCTTTCAAAAAGAGACTGGATTGCCACCTGTCAGAAATGGTGTAGGGTCTACTGCTTGGGCAGGGGGTTGGACTAGATGACCTACAAGGTCCCTTTCAACTCTATTAATTTGTATAACTGTCCACTGAAAAGAATGGGAAGGTTGCTTTTTTTTCTCCTGGCATGGAAAAGCGATGAAACAAGTAATGTGCATTAATCAACAATGTCTTGTTTTGTTTAAAAACACACACAAATCATATCAGGAAATTATCCAGTGTCCAGAAACTGAATGTTCCTTATCGCCTTCAGACTGATCAGCCTGTCTCCATCGGTTGGCTCTCAGGGCATCGGATACCATAGTGCAGCTCAGCGGTGGGATTCTACTGGTGTCACAACCAGTTTGCTGAGCGCACGCACATTCCGTTTGAAAATAGCAGCAGCCCCAGTGAGTAAAAACAGCTGAGGCGCGGCAATCCGTGCTGCCGCACTGATCATCTTGGGCTTCAAACAAAGGAAATACAGGACAGGATAGCACAGAGGCAGGTGGGCGGGACCCAAATGATAGACCAGGGAAGGCTAACCTTGTTGTCATCACGTGCTGAAAATTTGTGCACGTGCACACGGATGCTTTCACCCATAATGCAAAGCGCACGCGACACCCCCCCCCCCACACGTGCACTGCGCACCTCTGTGCATCCGTACGCTTTCTCGTGCATGGGCCCACCCGCTTGCACATGCATGCACATCTCCCGTCGCGCATGCATGGCAGACACCCGACAATCAGCATGTGCGGTTCTGTTCTGTGCGACGGCTCACAGGCTGGCAGAAATGGCTCTGCGTGCCACTTCAGGCACACGTGCCATAGGTTCACCATCCCGGCGATAGATGGAACAATCGGTTCGCCCAAACTGGTCCGTACTGGCTGAATCCCACTCCCTGTAGGGAGTAGGTACAGCTGTAGGGAGTATTGCACGAGAAGGATAGAGAATGTAATACTGGGTGTTTTGAGTTTCACGGTTGGGAATTGCTGGGTTAAAACCTTTTCTGAATGATTTCTTTCCTTCTTGACGGCTTCCAATGCTTTGGTGGCAGCCAGCCAGCCAGCAGAATATTCATTAGAGATTTCCATCTGGCAGTTTTGAGCAGCCGTTCATGTCTTGTCAAGTGTGTTCTTTCCCCTCCCCCCCCCCACTTTTAATATTTTTTTTAAAAAAGGAGTTTATTGAAGCCTGCATGTGTTCTTTTTTTTTTTTTTAAGAAAAAAAAAAATACCAGAAGGGGTCGTTTCGGTGACACCTGCTCCAATATTGTGCCTCTGTGAGCAAAGAGACTGATGATCCATCTGACCTTCTTAGCCCTTCCTGCCGCAATTGCTTTGGAAGGGTTCAAATTATGCGTGTGGTTATGCATCAATTGTCTGGCGCGCACAGAGAGGCACACACCCTCACAAATACACACCCGCATATACACCCCGAGAGGCTTCCACAGCTGTGGTTGAAGTGCCAGTTCCCTATTCATTCATTTGCAGGAAGGACTTCTTGGACAGTGTCCCTTGTTCTGACCTGATCATGACCTGATCTTCCCAAGATCATGAAGCAGATTCCTCATTCTGATAAAACCCCTTTTATTTAGTTTAAAGTGAATTGCTCTCCAGCAAAGTGCTCTCCGGCAAACAGCCTTTCATGGGATTTCACAACTACAGACCTTTATTAAGCTTGGAGAGTTGCCAGGCCAATATCTTCCAAACGCCATACTGTAGCAGAAATTACTTGGCAAGAAGCCAGGAACAGATCTTCACCTTAATGAATTGAACTAATTGCCTCCTGCAAACACCACTCCCTTTTCGCTCCTCTTTATTCCCCATAGGAGGGGCCATTCTCTATTTACCTGTGCCTTTACTCCTGAGTTGATCCTTGTTCCTTAACTATTCCCTTCTTCTGGCAGCTCTGCACATGAGTACACTGAGAACAGGCTCCAGCTGTTCTTCTGCCTCACTGATCTCCGACTGAAAAGGCAGCTGATAACTGTCGGATGGCCCTGGCCCCATCTCTGCCACCGACGCAGAGCCCTCATCAGAGCTTCCCCAGACTCCAGGACTGGCCGATGTTCTTCCCAACTTCCTCACTGTTCGAGTCTGCCACCAGCTCTGCTGGCCGCTGGTGGGTCACAACATCCCTCTGCTGCTGATGAAATGTGATTTAGACAGCAGTTGTGTGAAAGGGCAAAACTCTTTGCCAAAGGGAATTTTGCAAAGCACCCAACCTGGAAGGGAGAGAGGCTCAAGCGTGGAGTTAGCCTTGACTCACTTACACCTCCAAGTGGCCTCAACGACCCTCTAAAAGGATGCAAAGAACCAGCGGTCTGCAAGGAGTATCAATCTTTCCATTCCCCACTATCCTTTCAGAGCTGAAGAAGCTTCTTGGAGGAGAAGGGAAACGTCTTCAAAAGAAAAAAACAAGAAAAGTCCAGTTGCCTCCTGAAAAAGCACCTTTGGGACAACTATGACCTGGAGGACTGACAATCTCCATAGATTTTTAGCCATGAATTTTGGGGATGAACACCCTTTGAATGGTGTGGGAGTGAGTATGAATGGATTTTCAGAGAAAAATTGCAGACTACAGGAACATTTGCACTGCTCTGGTGATCCTGAGGACACAGATAAACCTCCAAGTGGCCTCAAAGACCCTATAAAAGGATGCAAATGACCAGCTGTCTGCAAGGAATATCAATCCTTCCATTCCCCACCATCAGTTCAGAGCTGAAGAAGCTTCTTGGAGAAGGAGTGAAATGTCTTCAAAAGAAAAAAAACAAGAAAAGGCCAATTGTCTCCTGAAAAAAAAGCACCTTTGGGACCCAAAAGGGCTAGGATTGAACCTCTGTAGGTTCCTTGTGGCCTTATCTACTGTACTTGCTCCCAAGAGTAAGCTTGTAGTCTGGGGAATTCCTCTATTATAGACAGAAGATAATAACGCAGTCAGCTTGAACTGGGTTTTTGAGCCTGATGGGGAATTTGTTTTCAGATACCAAGAGTTGGTAGGGACCTTGGAGGCCTTCTAGTCCAGGAATCGCCAACCTTTTGGACCTCAGGGACCACCAAACTCATAATTTTAAATCCCGCGGACCACTAATATGAATGTTGACTGACAGTGGCTTGCTAACGTTGGTGGGAAAGTCGGTCCCCTATTCCAGAGCTGCTGTAGTCCCAGGACTGGCCCTTTGGCCATCCTGGAGCAGCTGCTCCTCCACCTGGGTGCACCAGCCTGCCATGGACTGGAGGAGCAGCTGCTCTGGGATGTCCAAAGGGCCAGTCCTGGGACTACTGCTGCTCTGGAATATGGGACCGACTTTCCCACCAACGTCAGCAAGCCACCTCGGGGTGGATTTCCTCCCCCGCCATTGGTCTTACCTTCCAGTTCCAGCTCGCGTAGCTCTACTCAAGGCTTGTGCTTGGCTGAAGGGTGGGGGCCAGCGGGTGGGCGGGCCACGTGGGTGGCGCAGCCTTGTGTTCCCGCACAGCCAGGATTAATTGCTTTGTGGGGGACATTTCTCTGCAGACCACCCAAATTTTCTGATGGACCACCAATGGTCCCTGGCCCACTGGTTGGCGACCACTCTTCTAGTCTAGCTCAAGCAGAAGACCCTATACCCTATACTATTAAGTTTGGAGAATAATGGAGACCAGACATCTGACCAGTGACTTCAACTCTTTAATAACAGTAGATAGAACAGAACAGAGCAAGGCTATGGGCAGCAGTAACCCTTTTATAGGGTTGGCTGCTACCTTATTAACCAATAATATGTGCAAACAAGTTCAACTAATACCCAATAAGAAGTGTCCTAATATTGGCCAATCAGGGGTTTGTTATGGACCAATCCTTGTTCGTTGTTTAAGGACCAATCAAGTGCGCAGGCTTCCAAAACCTGCTTTGCATTTGGGTTTAGTTACTTTTATTGATTCACAACACCCCTCCCCCTTGGGCTCCGTTTGAGGGGAGCTGTAACAAAATCCTCGAGATAGACAGGCCGTTTGGTCTGTCTGGATGATTTCCGTGGTTCCACCGGGTTTGTCCTAAAGTCCGGTTCTGGTGGAGCGTTTGGATGATCTCTATTAAGTTCCGTTTCGCTGCACGGTGATTCCGTGCTGCTTTTGTTGTGGTTGTCCCCACCAATCAGTGTTTCTTCGGGGTTTCGCAGTTCGGTTTCCCCCGTGTTCACGTCCCATGGGAAAGTCAACTCCCTCCCTGCTTCGATTCCCGGTACTTCGCTGGGCCGTAGGGTTTCCGTTGGCCTGCTATCTGTCATATCGAAGTCAATTTCCTCGATATTTCCTCCCCCCTCAGTTGGTGAACCCGGGGAGCCATGGGCGCTGGGTGGTAATCTCGAACGGAGTTGGTCTATGTGGCGTTTCCATACCCTCCCATTGTCTGTTAGCAGGCGGTAAGATCTAGGCCCGGTGAGGTGGGTAACGGTTGCGGGTATCCATAAAGGGTCGCCAGAGAAGTTTTTGGCAAAGATTAAATCGCCTACCTTAAATTCCCGGCATTTGCTGCTGGAGCCGAAAGGCTTTTCGGGTGCGTATGCGGGGTGGAACCGGTCGAGGTGCGATCGTAGTTTCCGCCCCATAAGAAGTTCGGCGGGCGTTTTGTTGGTAGCACTGTGGGGCGTGATGTGCTGCAACAATAAAATTCGATTGATTTTCTCATCGATGTTTCCGAATTCCATTTTGTGGAGGGTCTTCTTTACAAACTGTACCATGCGCTCTGCACATCCGTTCACCGCAGGGTGCGCGGGCGAGGTTAGCGCATGGCGGATGCCCCGGTCAGCAAGATATTGTTCAAATGGTAATGCTGTGAACTGTGGGCCGTTATCCGAGACGAGAACGTCCGGAAAACCATGTGTGGCAAATAACCTGTTTAATTTGTTGATAACTGAGTCCGTTGTAGTTGTTTTCATTCGATGGATCTCGAGCCAATTTGAATAGGCATCGACTGTAATAAGGAAAGCGTGCCCTTTTGTCGGCCCCGCAAAGTCAATATGAATACGGGACCATGGTCCCCTCGGAGTTTCCCATTCGGTTGGGCTTGCTTTAGGTGGGGCATTGCTGACGTCTTGGCAACGTTGACAAGTAGCGACCCAGGCCTCGATTCTTTTGTCGATTCCCGGCCACCAGGCATAGCTCCGTGTGAGTGCTTTCATCCGCACAATGCCCGGATGTCCGTCGTGCAATACCGCTAAAACAGTTCGTTGCAGTTTGCCCGGGATTACGACTCTATCGCCCCACAAGATGCAGCCCTTTTGAGAAAACAGTTCGGTTTGGCGGGCTTTGAAAGGCGCCCATTCAGGTGATAGTTGTTCTGTTGGCCAACCACGCTCAACCCAGCGTAGGATGTGTTGCAGGACCGGATCTCGTTTTGTCTCGAGGGCAATGCTCGCCGTCAATGGCGGCGCGTGTAGAGTCTCAATTTGCAACGTTGTGATGGTTGGGGCTGGATCTTCAACCGATTCTGGAAGCGGTGTTCTGCTCAATGCATCAGCGTGGAGAATTGATTTCCCCGGGCGGTGTTGCAAGGTGTAGTTGTACGCCGCCAAGAATTCAGACCAGCGGGTCATTCTGGGGGACAATATATACGGGGTTGGTTTATTACCCGCAATAATCCCCAGTAGTGGTTTATGATCAGTAATTATTGTAAACGCACGCCCATACACATATTCATGAAATCTTTTAACTGCAGCCACAATAGCTAAAGCTTCTTTATCCAGCTGACTATAATTTCTTTCAGCTTTAGCTAAAGTTCGTGAAAAAAACGCGACGGGAGCTTCTGCTCCGTTCGGTAATACGTGGGCCAGGATTGCTCCAACCCCAAAAGGTGAGGCGTCACAAGTAATAGTTAACGGCAGAGTCTCGTTGTACTGCATAAGTACAGAATCAGAAGTTAGCAATTTCTTTACTTGTTGGAAAGCGTATTGTTCACGTTGTCCCCAAACCCACGTTGCTTTTTTTGTCTAAGAGTCTATGTAATGGTTCAGCTACCGTTGCTTTATTGGGTAAAAAGACGTTATAAAAATTGATAAGTCCAAGGAACGCCTGTAGATCTGCCTTGTTCCTTGGAGTGGGGGCCTTCTTAATTGCCTTTAATTTGTCCTCAGTGGGATGGATTCCTTGACTGTCCAGGAGGTATCCCAAAAACTCCACCCTTTCGGTACATAACTGGCATTTATTTTTTTTAACTTTGAGGCCTGCTTTTGGAACCTTTGTAAAACCAATCGGAGTCGCTTTTCTAGAATGTCTCTGTTAGGGGCGGCGATGAGTACATCGTCGAAATACGGTACGACCCCTCTTATTCCTTGTAACAACCTTTCCATTAAGCTCTGAAAGATTCCTGGAGCGACGCTCACCCCGAACTGGAGCCGGTTGCATTTAAATGCGCCCCTATGCGTGACGATAGTTTGCGCCTCCGCGGTGGCCGGATCTACAGGCAATTGTTGATACGCCTGCGCTAGGTCTAATTTAGCGAAAACTTTCCCGCCGCCCAGGGAATGGAGCAGGTGTTGCACTACCGGCACTGGATACGCACTTTGCTGACGTGCGTGGTTTAGGGTGGCCCGGTAGTCTCCAGAAATTCTCAGTGACCCATCAGGCTTGATAGGCGTCACTATTGGGGTTTCCCACCGGGCATGGTCGGTGGGTTCCAGCACGCCCTGTTCTATTAGCTTATCGAGTTGTTCATCGATTTTAGGTTTCAGGGCGAACGGCACCCGACGCGGCTTAAGGCGGATGGGTGCTACCTCAGGGTTCAAGTTAAATGAGATCGGGGTCCCCTTGTACTTGCCTAGTCCGTTCGCGAAAACGTCTTGGAATTCTTGCACGAGGGCTTCCTCCCAATCGTTGCTCTCGGCACGGTGGACTCCGGCCACAGTGATTCCAAGCGGTCTGAACCATTGAAGGCCTAAAAGACTAGGCCGGTCACGGTCCACGACAGTCAGTGGCAGTGCGACGGTGTGGTCCTTGAAAGAGACCTGAATCGGCGGGACCCGACAACGGGAATTCAGTTACCCTGGTAATCTTTGAGTATAACCCTTTGAGGGTTGAGGTCTTGGCGGCTAATCGTCGGAATGAGCTGTTGAAGCGTCTTCCAGGACACCATCGAGAGGGATGATCCTGAGTCCACCTCCATTACACAAGGTTTGTTTTCGATAGCGACCTCTACTCGGATTTTCCCAGCATCAAGGGATGTAGCGTGGCCTATGGTAATTGTCTGGTGGGTCTCTTCCCGCCTGGTTTCTTCCCGCCTGGTGGAAGTGGTGGACGGTTTGTTTCTGTAGGAGTGGCTTCCCCATTGGTGATTCAGTTTGTTTCGGGTGGTGCCGAAGAATTCTGAAGACTGGCATTCGCCTGTCGGGGTTTGGAGTTGGAGTTTTGTTTGCTTCTGCAAACCTTTGCGATGTGACCTCTTTTCCGCAACGCGCGCACAGTGCGTCGAGGAATTTGCAGCTGGATCGTGGGTGATTCGCCCACATCCTGCACAAGGTCGAGATGAGTGTTGTGTGAACTGGTCTCGTTCCGTTCGAGTCGGTTGACCTCTTCCTCATCGCTTTCTGATGGGGATTCAAGGTCTTCGTGGTGAGTCGATACCGGGTGTCTCTCTGAGCGAGGCGAGGTATCTTTGGCGAGTTGACGTAGCGGTGCGCTGGTGCGGCGCATTCGGGCTGCCGACTTTTTGGTCGCCTCCACTGCAGTGGCTTCTTTAAGGGCATCGGTGAGGCTGACGTCCCCCTTAGCCATGATTTTGCTCTGGATCGTGCCGTCTTCTAGGCCCAGAACTAGGCGGTCTCGGAGGGCTTCTTCTAAGTCAGAGAATCCGCAGAGGCCGCCAAGGTTTCGGAGGTCTGCGATGTAGTTGGCAAGGCTTTCACCTTTCCGCTGGTCCCTCTGGTAATATTCGTGTCTTCTGACTAAGGTTGGCACGGTGGGCGCGTAGTGGGCCCGTAGCAAAGGCTCGAGGACGTCCCAGTCCACCGCTTTTACTTCGGCTGGCTTGGCAAGTGATTTTGCCATTTTAAACACGGTAGGCCCGCAGTGGGTTAGAAATATAGCTCTTTTTTTGCTGGTTGTTGCGTCTTTCAAATTGTTGGTCTCCAGAAACATCTGGAACCTATCCATGTACGACTCCCAGTCTTCGGTTTCTGGGTCGAATGGAGCGGGTGGTACGGCACCGCTGGCCATGTTGCCGTTGATAGTGCGTGTTCGACCACGTGCTCTGTTGGTTGTTCTGTAGATCAGTCAGCTCTTCGGTCTCTGTATCCCATCCTCGTCGCCAGTGTTAAGTTTGGAGAATAATGGAGACCAGACATCTGACCAGTGACTTCAACTCTTTAATAACAGTAGATAGAACAGAACAGAGCAAGGCTACGGGCAGCAGTAACCCTTTTATAGGGTTGGCTGCTACCCTATTAACCAATAATAAGTGCATCAAGTTCAACTAATAACCAATAAGAAGTGTCCTAAAAATGGCCAATCAGAGGTTTGTTATGGACCAATCCTTGTTCGTTGTTTAAGGACCAATCAAGTGCGCAGGCTTTCAAAACCTGCTTTGCATTTGGGCTTAGTTACTTTTATTGATTCACAACATATACCATTTCAGACAAATAGTTGTCTGGCCTCTTTTTGAAAGCCTCCAGTAATGGAGTACCCACAACTTTTGAAAGCAACTTCTGTTCCATTGGTTGATTGCTCTCACCGTTAGGACATTTCTTCTTAGTTCTAGGTTGCTTCTCTCCTTGGTTAGTTTCCACTGATAATTTCTCGTCTTGCCTTTTAGAGCTTTGGAAACTACTTGGACCCCCCTCATCTTTGTGGGATCCCCTTGAATATTGGAACACTGCAATCATGTCTCCCCTTCTCCTTCTTTGCCTTAGATGAGACATACCCAACTCCTGTAACCATTCCTCATATATTTTAGCCTCTTGCCCCTGCATCATTCTTGTTGCTCTTCTCTGCATTCTTTCCAGAGTTTCAACATCTTTTTTCTTTTCTTTTGGTATTGTGAAGACCAGACCTAGATGTTAGGCTGTGAATTATTTTAGATCAAGTTGTAGCTTTTACTGAACTATTATTTTCTCCTATAAAGCAAAACAAGCTAATGCATGAAAATAAATTCAGGGAAACAGAAAAACAACATAGCCCCATGTGATTAAAATGAATATAAATAGGAATACTGTCTGATGCCTTAATGGTTATTAAAGCCTTCTTCTCGTCTCCTTTCCCCATTAAAGCAAAATTGGTGGTGGTGGTGGGGGAAATCATGCCTATTATGGGTTAAAACATTTACAATTGCCTTTAGACAGTTGTGAGTCAGCTAGAAGCATTTTGACAAGACAAGGCTACCACAGTCAAATTTATCCAGCAATGGTTCATGATAACATTTCACAATGAGGACAACGAGTGGCTTAACACAGCACACATTGCAAGGACAAGGTTGTGTTTTGGAAATGAAGTCATCCTAGGGCATAGTCAGTGGGAGAAATGTTACTCGTGTTCTCAGACAGGAAAGGAAGAATTGTCAGATTAGCAACTGGAGAAGTGATGTAAATGAGAATATAAACAGACATAAAAATGAAAACACATACATATGTAAACAGTGATATAGAAGACCTACTAAAGGTTTAGCAATGTCCCTCCCTTCCTCCTTCCTTCCTTCCTTCCTTCCTTCCTTCCTTCCTTCCTTCCTTCCTTCCTTCCTTCCTTCCTTCCTCCCTTCCTCCCTCCCTCCCTCCCTCCCTCCCTCCCTCCTCCTCCTCTTCCTCCCTCCCACTCTTCCTCCTCCTCTCCTTTCTTCTTTACTCCTTCCATCATTATTTCTGTGTTATCCTGCTC
The DNA here is from genome assembly GCF_049901735.1 of Notechis scutatus. NCBI lineage: Eukaryota > Metazoa > Chordata > Lepidosauria > Squamata > Elapidae > Notechis > Notechis scutatus. The sequence goes on from NC_142012.1 coordinate 54,859,662, forward strand.
CCCTCTCTCTCACAAAAAAACCCATGTATAGGAAGAGTTGCTGTAGGTATTTATTCAAACCCTGCAACAGGTTTTCAGAAAACACCCCCCGTTGTGCAAATCCAATGTCAGCTTTGGAAGCCACATTCCACGCTGCCACATAGCCTGAGAAAATGGGGGGGGGGGGGTGATTTCAATTGAGTAGTTCTAAGTAGTCAGAATAAAATTCTTTTGTTAGTTCAAGGTTCAAGTGTGGCGCAGGATGGAAAAAGGTTCTTACTCTTGGATGGATGGTGATTGGTCCATGTGATGTGATGACGGCAAAAATGGGGATGGATTGTAGTTTGGGACATTGTGGGAAGTCCGGAAAACTTTTAGTTTTGGGATTCCACAGATGTGCCAGGTACTATTCTAATAAAAGTACTTTGAGATTATGCTTGTCTCGGAGTTACTGATTGGAATGGAGGTTTGCTGGAACGCTGACATCTGGATTACGAGCTCAGCGTGGCAAGAGTCATTGGATAACTGAATCCAATGGGCACACACGAAGTCCAGGAAAGCGGTCCACAAGTTGAATGGGTCAAGATACACAGCACGAGCACACACAAAGTACAGAACTGGGCACGTTGCTCCAGCAATGTTCATGTCCTCAGGGCGGGGTTAAGTAGGCAACATTGGTGCAACTCTTCATGAGGGGCGAAACTGCCTCCTCACAAGTAGTCTAGCTGACCACCGTTGTGCCTGTCTCCTCTCTGCTCTATGTGTTCTTGGATCAGGGGAAATATGGACTTTACCCCCTCGTCAACTATCCAGTTGGCGAATCCAGAAAATGAAACTCTTGGGACATTGTTTTACCGAGAGTATAAACTTTACTGAATAGAGAGGTGCGGTGGCCTAAGGGTGGAGCTCTCGCCTCACAATCAGGAGGCTGTGAGTTCGATCCTAGGTAGAGGCTGATATTTCTTTCTCTGAGCACCCTGGGAATATATCTGCTGAATATAACTCTGTATTGGTGACAGGAAGGGGATCCGGCCATTAAAACACTCCGCTAGCTCCGTTCAGTTGCCCAGACTCCACCCCGTAAGGGATCGTTAAAAGAAGATGGTAAACTTTACTGAATAAATCCACATTGGCCCAGAAGAAGCAAAACCAGTTCTGGGCTTCTCCTGCAACCACACACAGAGTTCATTCCCCACTTCCCCCACAGGCCACTCTCAGTCCATTACATCCACCAATCACTTCTGTTCATTTTGTTTTGGGAACCCACCGATCGCACTGTGGCATCTGCTCTGGGTGTCCTTGAGGGGAGGGAACAATGCCTCACAGGAACCAACGATGCTTGGAAGCCATTCCCACCACCCTTGCATTCTAATACGGGGTGGGCTTCAAAAATGTTAGCAATGGGTTCTCTGCCCCGGGTGCTGGGTGGGCGTGGCCATGGTGGGTGTGGCCTAGTCAGCATCCTGCATCACAGCTGAGGGGGGCGGTTTTTGCCCTCCCGGGGCTCCGGAGGCTTTCCTCGAGCCTCAGGGATGGTGAAAATGGCCTCCCTAGGCTCTGGAGGTTCTCTGGAAGCTGGAAACGGGCCCATTTCCGGCCTTCCTGAATTTCCGGGAGGCCATTTTTCACCCTCCCCGAGCCTCCGCACACGCCCCCAAACTTACCTGCATCCAAAACAGGGAGCGTGGAGACTCCTGGGAGGGGCGGGGCAGGGTGGGCGGGGCCAGCCAGGAGTGGGATTTGGGAGTTCTCCGAACTGCACAGAATCTTAGCTGGGGGCTCTGCCGAACCCCTGCGAACCCCCAGCAGCCCAGCCCTGTTAATCCACTACCTTTCCCTTTCCTTCGTCCGGCTGTGAGCAAAGTGGAATATCGGGGAAAGTTTGAGTCACTCCTCGTTGCTAACAGGTGGCCGCTGCAACTCCTGGTCCTCACCTGGACAGCCACTTGCTGCAGCTGTGACTCGCCTCACCTCCTCAGCCTGTTACTTGTCCAATCGACCCAGCTGAGGCTTCTCTGTCAGGCTAGCATTCTCCGAGCCCAAATCTGGGCCATTGCTCGGCTCCATGCTTTGCTGACTCAAACTCTTCCTCCGAATTCGCATCCAGAGTGGGGTCTGGGGGCAGATCCATGGCCGTCTCCTACTTTCCAGCCTGTTCCGTAACCTCTGTATTAAACTGGATCTTGGTATCATCTAGTGGGATTAATTTTCCTAGATCAGATTTACAGAGGATGGTGGTCATTGACCCACAGCCCTGTCCTAGTAAGACCCCTTACTTCTTCTCGGGCTCAGAAATGCCACGGTGGACATTCTTCATTTTCGCTGCTATCAGTGCTGGCCAGGCCTGATTAATAACTACCAAAAGGACTTGACATTGAATTTGAAAGACTTTGAAAACAATCAGCTCCCGGCTATTGCAGAGAGAACAATTATAAATAGGGAATTAGATTTCTGAAATATCTTTCCTGGCTTAAGCAAGAATTCCTAGCGGTGACACTAATACATCATAATTACCTGTTTTTCCTCTCTTAGCTTCATGGGTTCATTTGTACAATTTACCCAGGGAAAGAAGAAAAGTGAAGGGGAGGGGGGAGGAAAGAAGAGAAGAGAAAAGAAGAGAAGAGGGAAGGGAGGGGAGGGGAAAAAGAAGAAAAGAGAAGAGAGAAGAGGGAAAGATGAGAGGATGGGGAAAGAGAAGAGAGGAGAGGAGAGAGGAGAAGGAAAGAGAAGAGGGAAGGGAAGGGAAGGAAGGGTGAGAAGAGGGGAGAACAATGAAGGGAAGGGAGACGGAGAAGAAAAGAAGAAGAGAGGAGAAAAGAAAGGAAAGAAGAGAAGAGAATCCCAAATATTTTTATTTATATATCCTTATTCTGACAAAGGACCTGAAACACAACCAACCCATCCTACAGCAGAGGAATGACATGGCAAAAAGACATTGCTATCTCTAAAGAGATATATTTTGTCTCGGTCATTATTCACTGTTTCAGGAGTCCTTTTTGTATTGTGCAAAAGCATGGGTATAGCAAACGCCTCCTATGCATCCATTTTAAACAGCACAAGACGTTTCAGCCGTGAGCCCTGAGCCAAGCAGTCACACATGAGCAGATCCCACTGAGAGGGAAATGGCTGCATCTGAAGGCTGCAAACACTTGGGTGAAACCTTAGGACGAACCCAGTCCAGATGCTTGTTTGGCAGAAGATGATCAGGTGATCAGTCCTACTTATTTGCTCACATTGGTCAGATTCAGACAACCAACTCTGTCCTCCTTCCCAACGGCTACAGTGGCCAAAAAAAAGAAAAAAGAAAAATGTGGTTCCTATGTAGAACAAACTACATCCAGGAAAGGTGTATTTTCCGATAATCGGGCTTGTAGTAATTTTTCTAAAATAATTTATTTTATTTTTAATACAAACAATCCATCATCCATTAAATGGTGTGTCATCTGGGTACAAATATCTTGTGCAATAACAATTAAAAGTTTACAGCCATATTCATTACATTAATATTACTTCTCTACTATTAACAATACTGATATACATAATATGTCCAATTATTATAACAATCCTCATCTTAACTTATTTAATTCTATTAACATATTTTCTATATTTTCCACTAATCGTCTTTTGCTACTAACTTTCATATTTATTCTCTAACCATCAATAGAATAATGCCCATATCATAATATTCAGTTTGTTCCTTCTCTTTAATTGTAAGGGTTAACCTATTCATTTCTGCACATTGAATCTCTCCTTGATCCATTTCCATCCATTATTCCTTGTCTGGCCTTCAGGTGCTTTGAATGGAAACTCCTCCTCCTCTTCCTCCATCATCTCTTCTCTTCCTCCATCATCTCTCTCCTACTACTACTACTACTACTTATTATTACTACTCCTACTAACCAGGCTCTGAGGTGGCCATGACAACCATTCTCTTCACCATCTTTCCACACTAATCCCAAAAGTATTTTTTCAAAAAGCCACTGGACGTCATTTTCCCTTGAAGACATTTTGCTTCTCGTCCAAGAAGCCTCTTCCGTTCTGAAGGAAAAAACAAAAAGTCCAGTTGCCTTTTGAAAAAGCACCTCTGGGACAACCCTGATCTGGATGGCCGAGAATCTTCACTGATATCCACATTCATCCGTGTACCTGGTCAAGGTCTGGAAAGTCCTGACTCAGCCAGACTGAAAGCTGTCAGTTCTTCAAAAAAAGAGGTCTGTGTGGAGAAGGAAAGGTGAGGAAGGGTCCCTTCTGCAGGAGATATCATGGCATGTGTCAAAGAGCTGAATCTTCCAAGCCTGGAGCAATTTGCTTTTCTTCTTCCCCTCCTTCCCGGCCTTCTTTTCTTATGAAAATATCTTTTTTTTTTTTTTTTACGAATGCCAGGCTTGATGGGGAGGCTGGGTGAACGGTCATGGCCTCCCTGGAGGTTGAAGGAATGGAAAAGAATACTAAATTAGGAACTGAAGAAGGACTGGATGGGTTGGGATCAGGCACAGAAGAGCAAAAACGTTTATTTTATTTATTTTTGCAGCAGTCGGTTGCAAAGTCCCTCATGGAGAGACTTTTCTGAAATCGAGATGAGGAGGAGGAAGGCTAATGTGTAAGGCATGGTCGAATAGAATAGAATAGAATAGAACAGAACAGAATAGAATAGAATAGAATAGAATAGAATAGAATAGAATAGAATAGAATAGAATAGAATAGAATAGAACAGAACAGAATAGAATAGAATGGAATGGAATGGAATGGAATGGAATGGAATGGAATAGAGTAGAGTAGAGTAGAGTAGAGTAGAGTAGAGTAGAGTAGAGTAGAGTAGAGTAGAGTAGGGTAGAGTAGAGTAGAGTAGAGTAGAGTAGAACAGAACAGAATAGAAAGAATAGAACAGAATAGAATATTTATCTTTATTGGTCAAGTGTGATTGGACACACAAGGAATTTGTCTTGAGGCAAATGCTCTCAGTGTACATAAAAGAAAGAAAAGATACTTTTGTCAGGAGTCAAGAATCGTAAGGTACTTTGTAAATAGTTGGACAGTGTTGAGGGAATTATTTGTTTAGCAGAGGGATGGCGTTTGGGAAAAAACTGTCCTTGTGTCTAGTTGTTCTGGTGTGCAGGGCTCTATAGTGTCATTTTGAGGGAAGGAGTTGAAACAGTTTATGTCCGGGATGTGAGGGCCCTGTAGATATTTTCACAGCCCTCTTTTTGACTCGTGCAGGATACAGGTCCTACATGGAAGGCAGGTTGGTAGCAATGTTTTTTTTCTGCAGTCCTAATTGCTCTCTAAAGTCTGTGTCTGTCTTGTTAGGTAGCAGAATCAAACCAGACAGTTATAGAGGTGCAGATGACAGAATCAATAATTCCTCTGTAGAACTGGATCAGCAGCTCCTTGGGCAGTTTGAGCTTTCTGAGTTGGTGCAGAAAGAACATTCTTTGTTGTTCTTTGTTGTGGTAGATCTGATTCTAGTAGTACGGGCAGCCCACAACTTACAACAGGCGTTCGGCATTACTACAGCGCTGGAAAAAGTGACTTGGGACCTTTATTCACACGGAAAGACCACTGTGGCCTCCTCGTGATGAAAATTAAGGGATCAAATTTGCTTAACAACTGTGTTACTAATTTAAAGCCTGCAGTGATTCACTTAACAACATTGGCAAGAAAGGTTGTAAAAAAATGGGATAAAATTCACTGAATCAGGTAGCAACAGAAAATTTGGGCTCAATTGTGGTTGTAAGTTGAGGACTATTTGTAATCTAATTCTGGCTTGGAGCATTCACCTTTGACTAACTTTCTGCACGGATTCTGAACAAGTCCTTCCTCCCTCCCTCCTCTTCTTTCTTTCTCTCCCTCCCTTCCCTCCCTCCTCTTCCTCCCTCCTCTTCCTCCCTCCTTCCCTCCCTCCTCTTTCCTCTCTGTCTCCCCTTCCCTTTCCTCCCTTCTCTTCCTTCCTCCTTCTCTCCGTCCCTCCTTTTTTCTTTCTTCTCTCCATCCCTTTCTTCTTCACCACACCATTCTCTTTTCTCTTCCCTTAATTTCCTATCTTTATTTTTCTTTGTATTCCTTACATTGATAAAATAATAAAAGTTATAATAGTACAAGAAAATGTGATCACATAACTCTGGGACACTGCAACCATTATAAGTAGGAGTCAGTTGCCAAGCATCTGAATTTTGATCACATGACCAGGGAGATGCTCCCACGGTTGTAAGTGTGAAACATGGTCATAAGTCCACATTTTCTACCATCATTGTAACTTTGAACAGTCACTAAATGAACTGCTGTAAGCTGAGGACTACTTGTATATAAATAAAATTTAAATGCAACCCTTAAATACCACCCTACACCTATAATATAGTATCCATTTTTCAAACAATCATTAGTTTTCAACAATTATCAAATCCATATGTCACAAATTGGGGTGGGTTTTCTTTCCTATTTCTTGCAAAAAGTCCACAAAAGACTTCCATTTAGCATTAAATTTTTGCCAATGGCTGTTAATTTAGCCACTTTTCCTAATTAAATCACTTTTATCAACTGCTCTTCCATTGTCAGTAGAGTAAACTCTTTCCAAGATTAGCATAGAGGAATCTTGCTTCTGTTGCCAAATCTTAGATTAAATTATTTGTTTTCTTCAAGTTTTGTCCAAAACCTCAATCTCTGGTCCTTTTCTATCAAACTTAGCATAATTCCTGAGCCTGACTGCTGTCTCTTAGACTTTCAGTTGCTCCATGATGGTATGAAGCAACTAAATCAAATTACTTGACGGTTGAATAGCCATCTGTAAGTGAATTTTGAATTTTCGCATACATGGCGAACCATTTGCATTAGGAATTCTGGTGCAAATATCTGTGAGAATTAGTGAACTGTAAGCACTTCCATACTCTGAAAGACACTTGAAATTACAGCTTGCCCTGTTGCATTGAGTGAAGCTTCTGCCATGACAGCATTAATGTTGGCTGCCAATAATAATGCCATTATGAAATCTTTTTGCTTACTCTTAAACCATGTCGTTTCAATATACCGATTGTCATGGCTGCTACGCTTAAGTCAAGCCATAGGCGGTGTAGTTCAAGGTTGTCTAAGCCTAGAATCTCAAGTCTGGTGGTGTAGGGCAGGGATCCCCAACCACGGTCCGCGGACCGGTACCGGTCCGCGGAACAAGTCCTACCGGGTCAGTATTAAGCGCCGCATCTGTTTTGATGAAAAAGTGCTTCCGTGAGCTTTTCCGGTAGAAAGCTCACCGAAGCACTTTTTCATCAAAACAAGATGGCGGCGCCCAGCTGATGTCGGTACCGGGCCGCGCCATAAAAAAGGTTGGGGATACCGGGCCGCGCGTAAAAAAGGTTGGGGATCACTGGTGTAGGGTATTCTGTTGCGAACAGAGGAATGTAGTACTCTCCTGGTAAAATACTTCTGGACTTGCTCAATTGTATTGATGTCTGTTGCCTCCTGAAAAAGCACCTTTGGGACAACCATGACCTGGATGACTGAGAATCTCCACAGATTTTTAGCTGCATGGAAAGGACTTCCTTTGTTTTCCTCGAAAATGCTTTGTTTCTCATCCAAGAAGCTTCTTTAGGTGTAATAAAATAAAATAAAAAATAAAAAACGGTCAACAGGTTAGCCCAAATATTACACTAATCTTCAAATCCCTCTATTAATTATCTTATTGAATTTAAGACGTAGAAAGTCCATAAATGCTTCCAGTCTCTTATAAAGCTGTCTAGTCCATTAATTTCTACTCAAGGCAATTAATTTCACCATCTCTGCTAATTTAGTCAGTTTTAAAATCCATTCTTCAGTGGTCTTCCTTTCCTTTCCTTTCCTTTCCTTTCCTTTCCTTTCCTTTTCCTTTCCTTTCCTTTCCTTTCTTCCTTTCCTTTCCTTTCCTTTCCTTTCCTTTCCTTTCCTTCCTTTCCTTTCCTTTCCTTTCCAGTACTTAGCCAGAACAATCCTTGCAGCCGTCACTATATACATGCTGTTTTCATCCTGCAAAGAACACATTCAACATTCAATCAATTAATCAATCAAACAGTCTGGAAGGGGCCTTGGAGGTCTTCTAGTCTAGCCCCCTGATCAAGCAGGAGACCCTATACCATTTCAGACAAGTGGCCGTACAGTCTCTTCTTAAAAACCTCCAGGGGTGAAGCATCCACAACTTCTGGAGTCAACTTCTGTTCCACTGGTTAATTGTCCTCACTATTTAGGAAGTTTCTCCATAGTTTCAGGTTGCTTCTCTCCTTGAATAGTTTCCATCCGTTGTTTCTCATCCTGCCTTCTGGTGCTTTGGAGAATAAGTTGACCCTCCTCTTCTCTTTGTGGCAACCTCTCAAATACCGGAATACAAATACATTCTTCACCAATATTTCTTGGCTCTGTCTGACTTTCCTGATTTTCTCCACTTCCCTTTTAAAGCCACACAAGTTAGTCACCATGAGCACATCTTAAAAGTAATGAATTCTGAAAGTTAATTAAGTGCTGTACGGAAAAAGGGTTTTCTTTTGTCCGTTCCAAATTGCCTTCCAACCAGCTTCATTAAGTGGCCCCTCAGCCAAGGATTTGGAGAAAGGAAAAAAAAACTACAATATCCTTACCACTTTCTCTATGCCCATGTGTCTTCTTCACTGACTGCCCAAGCCAGTAGAACGGTAGCTTCTCCTTGTCATTATCCTAGCTCCAAAGATAGAAAGCACAATTTGAGTCTTCCTATTTATTTATTCATTGGATTTATATCTTGCTTTGATTTTGGAGAATTCAAGGCAGTGCGCACAATGCTTTCATCTCCTTCATTCACCACAGCAATCTGGGGGGAGGAGAGAGAGGGAGGGAGGGAGGGAGGGAGAGAGAGAGAGAGAGAGAGAGAGAGAGAGAGAGAGAGAGAGAGACTGGCCAAAGCCACCTGCCCATTTGAAAAACCTGGTTTCTAAAGAAGTCAAGAAAACTGAATTCTGAGGGGTCCTTGGTCCTTGTGTCCTTGATGGTGGAGAGGGAATGGTGGAGAGCACAGATGATGATGATGATGATGATGGTGATGATGATAATGATGATGATGATGATGATAATGATAATAATACTTTATTGTCACTGTACTAATATGCACAGTATACACATACGAAATTCACATAACACCCAGAGACCAAACCCAACATGACACACAATGACAATCCCCAAACACACCCTCACCCGCCAAAATTCCCCGCCCCCTAAAAACACACAAGCATCCACACAACAGACCAAGTCATGCTGTCCAACAGCTCACTGATGGTGGTCCTTGTTAAGTGCAATTATAGCTCTGGGATAAAACCTGTTCAAAAAAACGTGTGGTCTGAGTTTTAATGGTTCTGTATCTTCTGCCAGAAGGCAACAGTTCCACAAAGATTGTAAGCAGGATGGGAAGAGTCTCTGAGAATGTTGTGCAACTTCCTCAAACAGCGAGATGCGAAGATGTCATCCAGGGCTGGTAGCTGGAGCCCGATGATATTCTGGGCAGTTTTAATGATTCTCTGTAGAGCCTTTTTGTCCACTACAGAGCTGCTCCCATACCACATAAGGATGCCGCTTGTCAGGATACTCCCTGATGCTACCTAGTTTGGTAAGGAAACCTCTGCAAGAAAACATCCAAGTTCAGAGGACACCAAGGACCCCACATTCCACCTCCTGCTCCTCCTCCTGCTCCTCCTCCTCCTCCCTGAAAACCTCACTTCCTTCTAGCATTAGTGATGTTATCTAGTTTGGTAATGAAGCATCTTCAAGAAGAGTACCAAGTTCCACCCTGACCCTACAGTTCATCCCCGAGCTACCGATATTTTCCTCTATCAAATTTCTTGACGAGGGAATAGAATCGTTTTCCTTTTTTAAAAAGATCCCCTCCCCAGTTACATTCATTGAGGCTTTCTGTATTTGGGGTGTTTCTTTCTTTCTTTTATTTTTTATTTATTTTTATTTGTCAATTGCTTACAAGATGATAGGTATAAATAAAAACATGGTTATGAATACATGGATACATATAAGAAAAATAAAACAAACAATAGGACAGGGACGGTAGGCACGTTGGTGCGCTTATGCACGCCCCCTACAGATCTCTTAGCAAAGGGGTGAGGTCAATAGTAGACAGTCTAAGATTAAAGTTTTGGGGGTTTGGGGAAGAAACCACAGAGTCAGGTAGAGTATTCCAGACATTGACCACTCTGTTGCTGAAGTCGTATTTCCTGTAATCAAGTTTGGTGCAATTAACCTTGAGTTTGTATCTGTTGTTTGCTCTTGTATTGTTATGGTTGAAGCTGAAGTATTCATTGACAGGTAGGACATTGCAATGTATGATTTTATATACTATACTTAGATCAGACCGAAGGCGGTGTAGTTCTAGGTTTTAAAAGCATGCTGAAATGGGCTTGTGCAGCCATATCATCATTTTCTCTCCTGAATCTGTTTATTGGCAGGCAAAGAGAGACGGAAATATAATTTGCTAAAGTAGCATGTCTGTTATGAAATATTTCTGACCTTAAATGGCTCCAGGCTTGCAGTCTGCAGATACTAAACCTTAACTGGGAGAGACACCGAAGGCAGCTGTCTGACAGTAGCAGTACCTACAGAGTAGATTTACATCCCCACCTGAGTTAAGTGTAGAGACAAATGCAAAAAAGGGTCAAATGAAATGTACTTCTGACAAGCCCAGGACTCACATTTGAAACTTGTTTGGTTCCAAAACGGCAAGGCTCTGAACCTTTCATCCAATTCACCCACAGGGTCCTCCATTAACTGAACAACATCCACAAATTGCCTTTGACTCATCCTACAGGGCAATTCAAAGTCACACTGCATATGTTTGGAGGTATCGTCTTCCCCCATAAATCATATCTTCTCCCTCTATCAGGGTGAAGTTCCTCTCCTCCAATAAGCACAGCACAGAGAAGAGGAAGTTAACAGGAGAGGACAAATGAAGGTGTGATGACCCTGGGTGTGGCGCAAAAGCAACACAGTCAAATAAGCAAGAAGAGTCCCTTTAATTATCTCCAACTTTGCCCCCAATGTCCAGGTTACCTTCAGCTGGAGAAAAACTCTCCCAGGAACAGTTTTTAAGTGGAGGAAATTCAGTCCGAAAACAAAGTACATACAAACTGTAAATAAAAATCCACACAAACCACGCTGCAATAATTAACTTGACAGGGCAGGAGAAGGAATTGCAGACTTGAAAGCAAACACAGTTGGGAAGATGCCAGGAACCCAGATAAGCCTTGAAGATACCAGATTATTCACGACTTGCTCCCAACCAGTTGCTGTGCGCAGCTTCCCTTTTTAAACACTGTGTTCCCAGCTGCAGCTAAGGGAGGGAATCAGGGCCCATTCCTCCCCTGTAAGCCACTCAACTCATGTTGCCTCCTTCTCCATTCCTCCCTGTGTGCCCTAGCATGAAGAGGGGGTGGGCCTGGGTCTTCCTCCAAACTTCCTCTCCCTTGCTCTACCTCTTCCCTGCTCTGCCCAGCCGGACTGTGCCTGTTACGAACTAACTAAATAAACTCATTATTAAAAACTCTTCAAGCTTCGCTCCAACTGCAGGCTCGTAAACCTGCAGTTCGGATTGGTCCGCAAGTAAGCGATCATGATTGGCTGCCTTCGGCTAACCTGATTGGCTGACAGCGGCCATCCTGGATTGGAAGACTAAGTGCGGTTAAACTCATTCTCATTGGTTATTGCGGCAGCAGCCAGCTCTATAAAAGAGCTGCTGCTGCCCAAGTTTGTTGCTCTGTTCTGAAGTCACTATTAAAGAGTTGTGTCACTACCCGATGCCTTGTCTCCGTTATTGCGCCCACTCCTCCAGATATAACAGTGCCCTTCCCCAGTTTCTTCCACAGCCAACAGAGCCACACTCCCGCTCCCTGTCAGCTGCTCGGCCTCCCCCTCCGAATCAGATTCTGACAGGGGCATGACAGAAGGGATCAAAACTCTGAAGCTTAGGAAAAAAGAAAGATGAAACAGAGGTGAATAGAAGCACTGCAGGTACATAAAAACAAGCAAGTTCTGGGCAAAGCAGAATTAAAATATGGAATCTCTTTTCAGAATCTGGTGTTTACCATTATTTTACAAGAGACTTGGATACTCCTTGGATAGAAGTTATGGTGATGAACTTCCTGGAAGCTCAGAGGTCATGAAAGCATATGTTTCTAAGTTTCTGGAGAGCATGATGATATTCTTTTGGTCATCTGTCAGGAGGAATTAGCTTTTGGATCTTGACCTGGCTTCTTCTAGCAGCAAGATATTCTTATCAAAAAGGTTTGGAAACAGGAAAAGGAGCTGGAATGTGGTCACTTCTGCCTTTTCCCCATTACCATAATTAAGTGACTAACCAAATGTTGTCCTCACACACTCCTTCCTCTGGCATGAAGGTACTCCGGGAAGCTTCAGTTCTAATTACATTGCAGGATGTTTATTGATTGACTGAGTGCCATCACACTGGATGCATCCTTGTCTTGGCTTTAAGGAGTTGCAGCACAAAGAATCTAAGGTTAGAGAAATGACAGGGGTTTACTCATTCATTCATTGATTGATTCCTTTATAAAACTTATTGGCTACCCATTTTACCATAGGGTAACAGGGTAGCTTATCGTTACGTATACAGTTAAAATGTAAAACATTAAAATCAGATTAAGTGTTTTCCAGTGAGACCGGTCTACAAGAGCAACCTGGCAGGAATGAGCTGCTATGGGTTCTCACAGGTTCGGGCAACCTTCTAGCTAAGATTCTGCGCAGTTCAGTGAATCAGTAAATCCCATCCTAGGCTGGTCCCTCCCACCCTGCCCCTCCCAGGAGACCCCACATGGCCCGTTTTGGATGCCAGGTGCAGGGTCTGTACAGAGGCTCGGGGAGGGTGAAAAATGGGCCTCCTGGAGGCTCTGGAAGGCCAGAAACAGGCCCATTTCTGGCCTCCAAGGGCCTCCGGAGCCTGGGGGGGGGGAGGCTGTTTTTGCCTTCCCAGTGGCTTGAGGAAAGCCTCTGGAAACAAGGAAAGGCAAAAAATATGGGCCTCCTCCCGAGGCTCTGGGATGCTGGAAATTGGCTCGGAGCCAGGGGAGAGCCTCCGGAGCCCGGGAGGGAGCATTTTTGCTCTCCCAGAGGGTTGAGGAAAGCCTCCAGAGCCCAGGGAGGGTGAAAACGCCACGGTGCAGGAGGTCGACTAGGCCACACCCACCATGGCCACACCCACCCAGCAACCGGACAGAGAACTGGTTGATGAAATTTTTGAAGCCCACCCCTGCAATCTGGTCTACCCAAATATGGGACGGAGCGCACCACTTTCCAAACTACTCAACATTTCCACGGCCGGTTCTCCAGAACGGGTCAGAACCTGCTGAATACCCACCTCTGATTCTGATGGCAACTCAATCAAGAGCACAATTTCCTTTTGATGGTTTGTTTGCTTAAGCCGCAAAACAAACACATAGCTCTGATTAGCAGAACACTGAAAAATCAAGAGGGGACATTATTCAGCCTTCTCCCCCTTGATATTTTAAGCCTTTTCAACCCTGGATGGCAGGAAAAAAATGTTTAAAACAGGGACATTCCTGACAGAGGTGGTATTCAGCAGGTTCTGACCAGTTCTGGAGAACCGGTAGCGGAAATTTTGAGTCGTTTGGAGAACCGGCAAATCCCACCTCTGACTGGGCCCTGCCCCACATCTATTCTCTGCCTCCTGAGTCCCAGCTTATTGGCTGGGTCTTCTATGGTTGCCCTACACAGGAGAACGGAGCTGGAAAGCAGGTTAGTGGGGTGGGGAGGGAATGGGGATTTTGCAGTATCCTTCCCCTGGAGTGGGGTGGAAATGGGATTTTACAGTATTCTTCCCCTGCCACGCCCACCAAGTCACACCCAGAGAACCGGTAGTAAAAATGTTTGAATCCCACCACTGATTCCTGAGATGAATAGCTTAGCATGACAACGAGGGCACGATTATTAAGATTTCAGCTGCAATTCAAAAGACAGTTGCAAAGTACCGACTGATTCTAATGCCCTAGCTCTGATCATTGGCATTATCCTATAAATAATTGTTATGTTCCGTGCCAAGGATGACTCTGCTAAACCTCAAGGCACCATTCCCTAAATCCCCGTATTATCTCATCCAGTTCAGGAAAAGCCACTGCTGGACACACACTTTTTTCTCCTGCTCTCTCCTCGCATACTTTCCAATTTGTTTCAAACGCTACAGGGAAATGTCAAGACACTAAAGATGAAATATGCTTTTAAAAGCCAGCCCCTGCTGCCTTACTGCTTCTACAAAATAACCATGACTCATTTGGAAGCAATGGGCCATTAAAGAAGGAATGATAGATGTTTTGAGGCTAAGAGAAGAAATAGCTAATGATTTCGTGAAAAAAAACAAAAAAACCCTTTTTGAACATTTGGGAAGACCAATATTTTGCAAACACTTCTTGGGATAAAACGCTGAAGGTTTACAGCCAATTTTGGCTGGTTTATGGCCAAATTTTTACAATTCTTGAAGTTAGCCCTGCTTTTCCTGATCTTAAGCCTCCTGATCAACCTGGTTCCCTTGAATTTCTGTTCCCAAAAATGCATTTTGTTGAGTGGAACTCTTAATTCTCAGGAAACAACCACCTGTTATTTTTAAATAGATGAAGCTGTTCACAAACAAAAAATAAAATAAAATGCAGGATGAGATCTAAAGGACTAGAAACTTGGGGCGGGGGGAAAAAAATGAGGCAGAAGGAAGAATCAAACAAATGACTTCAGAAAACTAAAGTTGAATGGGAATCTGTATTAGCGTTCCCCAATCTTTCTAGGTTGGTGGGCCGACTTGGGTTGGGTGGGGGGAGAAGAGGGGATGGTTTTGTGTGGGGAGCAGGTGTGTGTGTGTGCGTGTGTGTGTGTGCATGCACAGCTTCACTTGTGTGAGTGTTGGGCAAGCCCAGAGGTCTCACAGATTGGGACCTCTGATCTAGATATTGTTGAACTCAAGTTCTCGTCAGACACAGTTATTGTAGTTTTTGATCTAAGAAGATGGGTTCTGTAGTTCTGGATAATCCAGAATCCAGAATAGAATGGAATTTTCTAGAATAGAATATAGAATATAGAATATAGAACATAGAACATAGAATGGAATGGATTGGAGCAGAGTAGAATAGAATAGAATAGAACAGAACAGAAAATAGAATAGAATAGAATAGAATAGAATAGAATAGAATAGAATAGAAAATAGAATAGAATAGAATAGAATAGAATAGAATAGAATAGAATAGAATAGAATAGAATAGAATAGAATAGAATAGAATAGGATTTTTTAAAATTATGGTAAAAAATCAGCTTGGTGGTAGCAATGCTACACTTCCCATGTTCCTATTTTTTAGATATAATTTCTCATCCTCCTATTTCTGCAGAATCAAGATTTCAGTGCTAAATATATCATGCACATTTTTTTTTCTAAAAAAGGACTTTGGCTCATGCACATCTGTATTCTCTATCTGAAGCTCACCATGACAAATGGGATGTCACTTGAAAAAGAAAAGGTATATTTTCTCTTGTCTCACACTGGTGTGAATTGATTCCTTCCTGCAGGCCAAACACAGGTGACCATTTTCAGCAACCACCGCTTCACAGAACAATAGATTCTGGCAATCTGCAAACCGACAGTATGTGTTACGTGACATGTTGTAGCAGCGAGAAAAAGAAGGCAACGGAGGCGGAGGAGTTGGATAAATATCTTGGCAAGGGAAGTTTCTTCTAAGGAAGTTTCTTTAACCTTCCCTGAATGGCTCTCCCTCTTTCCCTCCCCCACTTCCGCTGTTCCCCTCCCTTACTCCTTCTTCACCCTTCTCCTTTCCTTTTCTTACCTTCCCTCCTCTCCCCTTCCCTTTCCCTCCCTTCCCTCCTCTAACCTTTCCATCCCTCCCTTCTCTTTCCCTCCCCTTCCGTTTCCCTCCCTCCTTCCCCCCTCTTCCCTTTCCTTCCTTCCCCTCCCCTTCCCCTCCTCTTCCCTTCTCTCCCTTCCCTCCTGTTTCCCTCTTTTCCCTTCCTTTCTCTCCTCTTCCCTTGCTTTCCCTTGCTTTCCCTCCTTCAGATGAGGTTTTGCACAATGTGCTCATTTGTGTGGCTTTAGGAAGGAATGAAGAAATCAAGTTTGACCAGAGAATTCATTCAGAAATTAGAGGCAAGGAAAGAAACAAGCATTCCAAAAACATAGACATCCACAGCTGTATTTCCAAGAGCTGCAGTAGGAAGCTAAGAGCAATAACTGCAGTCCGTAGGTGCTGCAGCAAAGGATCCGTGCATTTTCTCTACACGTGTGTCTATGTACCGTGTGCACCGTTGCAATTCATCCCATTTCGAGGTATATATAGAAAATGGGAGAAAACGGAATCTGCTGGCAGGAAGGGAGGAAAAACGATCACTTTGCAAACTTACATTGCAAGCACCATGAACTCCAATTAAAGTTAGAGAAAAGAAAAGAGAGAATGAAGACCTTCCTACGGACCTCGTCTGGATTCCACATGCTTAGGCATGATTTCCATCGATATTTATTAATTATTTAGCCCCAAGAGCAGGAGAAAATAAGGAAGGCAAGATTAAAACACAGGAGCCTTTCCAGAAAGAGTCCTGCACACACCAGCTGCCCAGTCAAGTCCCTTCCTCCTCCCTAGGTTTTTAGTGGTTTTGTAGATAATTGCTTGGGCTTTTGCCAATTGGCCTCTCAGCGTGTTCTTTTCTGTCTAACTTTATTTTCCCATCAAAATATTTAGAGTGCATCGGCTCATCTAGCGTTTCAGCTGCCTCCGCTTTCGCGGCTCCCCTTCCATTCTGAAAAGATGGGAGACACGAAAAGCCACGGCAGCCTCAGAAAACTCATTGCTCTTGAGTGGAGAACGTGGCCGAGTTTGACTATAATGAAATCTGAAGCCATTCCCCAATCAGCTGTGAAATTGAGTCGCTGACTTTGGACAAGTCTGTTTGATTTATTTATCTCGAGAGAGAGAGCTTGTCACCATCACATCATCTGATTTACCTTCACAGCTCAAGAGTTCTACCATGTGGTTTTGGCGAAAACACGGGATTCCGGAAACAGCAACAACACTTGGACATACATACCGTGACATACTGCTTTACAGCCCTCTCTAAGTGGTTTACAGAGCCAGCCTCTGGCCCCCAACAATCTGGCTCCTCGTTTTACTGACCTCAGAAGGATGGAAGGCTGAGTCAACCTTGAGCTGGTCGGGATCGAACTGCTGGAAGTCGGCAGAATTAGTCTGCAATACTGCATTCTAACCACTGGGCCACCATGGGAAGGAAGGAAGGAAGGAAGGAGGGAGGGAGGGAGGGAGGGAGGAGGAAGAAGGAAGAGCAATAGCAATAGCATTTAGACTTATATATATATCTTCACAGTGTTTTCAGCCCTCTTTAAACAGTTTATAGGGTCAGCCTATTGCCCCCAACAATCTGGATCCTCGTTTTACTGATCTCGGAAGGATGGAATCCTGAGTCAACCTTGAGCTAGTCAGGATCGAACTGCTGGCAGTGGGAATGCAGAGTCAGGCTGCAACACTGCATTCTAATCACTGCGCCACCACAGCTCTTAATAAAATGGAATAATCGGGATATTACTGAAGGAAACATTTAGACGTCTTCACGCTGCTTTGAAATCAGCTTTTCATATCATTTTGAAACATTCTGGATCTCCATCTTCTGCCTTTCCTTTCCATTTTCTTCCATTCCTGTCTTCTGCCTGCAGCCAGCCATTTCTCCTTTGCTATCTGCAAAAAAAGACCAGTTCCAGAACCATGCCGGTGAAAAAAAGGGGCTCTTAAATTTGTTTCTTCTTTGTAGTTTTGTTCCTGGAGTCATCCCGAAAGACTCAAACAATCCCTGGAGCAAGAAGGAACTTACCGTATTTGGGTTGTACGATATCCGTTGAGTACATCATGGTTAGACCGCAATGTGTCTGTTATTGGGGTTGTCCATGTAATTGGTCCATAAGCTGCAGCTGATGCAGAATGAGGCAGCCAAAATTCCAAGCTGCCTGTCTGTATATATGACACACGAAGGTTGAGATAACTGACATCCACAGCCAATGGGTTTGTGAGCCAGATGTGAAGCTAAATCTGTCAGCCTAAAAGGGCTCGGAACAATTTGGAACACTTTGAGCTGAACGTCTTCTTGGTTTGAGACTCGGGGGATCACCTTGTATCTCTGGAAGTTCAACCATTGTCCCCTGCCAATTGTCCTCTGGGCATTTCAAAGACGGTACTCCAACATGATAGCCATCATTGTCTGGAAGCACCTGCTTGGAAATGCTGAAAGCAATGTATTCTGGGCATCACCTCTTTGCATCTAGAGTACAAAGAATACAAAAGAGAAGAATACAAAGCATAACAAAGAGTTGGAAGGGAACTTGTAGGTCTTCTAGTCGAATCCCCTGCTCAGGCAGGAAGTCCTATATCAGTGGTGGCTAACCCTTTGGGGCTCCTGTGCCAAAAATTGTCCGTGTGCTTGTGCTTGCACGCTCGCATGTCAGCACCCAGAAGGCAATGAGCACTCCCCCACATCCCCTGTACATGCATGTGTAATCCCCCCCATGCCTCCTTACCTGCACTGCGCCTCACATCTGATTTTCGACCCATTTGAGGCCTTCTTCGGCCTCCCAGGGGTTTGAGGATGGCCTCTGCAGGCTTTGCGGGCCGAAAAATGGGCCCGTTTCGTCACTTCTGGTATTTTCAGAAATACAAGACCACCTGAGGCACGCATGCCATAGCTTTGTCATCACGGTCCTATATCGTTTGAGACAAATGATTGTCCAATCTCTTCTTGAAAACTTCCAGTGATGGAACATTCAGAACTTCTGGAGGCAAGTTGTTCCACTGATGAATTGTTGTAACTGTCTGGAAATTTCTTCTTAGTTCCATCCAGAGGTGGTATTCAGCAGGTTCTGACCAGTTCTGGAGAACCGGTAGCAGAAATTTTGAGTAGTTTGGAGAACTGGCAAATATCACTTCTGACTGGCCCCGCCACCCTCTATTCTCTGCCTCCCGAGTCGCAGCTGATTGGCTGGGTCTTCTTTGGTTGCCCTGCACAGGAGAACAGAGCTGGAAAGCAGGTTAGTGGAGTGGGGAGGGAATGGGGATTTTGTAGTGTCCTTTCTCTGCCATGTCCACCAAGCCACGCCATGCCAACCAAGCCACGCCCACAGAACTGGTGGTGAAAAAATTTGAATCCCACCACTGGTTCCATCCATTGCTTCTTGTCTTGCCTTCAGGTGTTTTGGAGAATAGCTTGACTCCATCAGCTTTGGGGCAACCCCTGAGGCATTGGAACATTGCTATCATGTCATCCCTGGTCCTTCTTTTTATCAAACTACACATACCCAATTCCAACAATGGTTCTTTATATCTTTTAGCCTCCAGTCCCCAAATCATCTTTGTTTCTCTTCTCTGCACTCTTTCTAGAGTCTCAATATCTTTTTTACATTGTGGCGACCAAACCTGGATGCTGTATTCCAAGTGTAGCCTTACCTTATAAAATAGTATCAATACTTCACATGGTCCTGATTCTATTCCTCTGTTAATACAGCCTATGGCTTTTGTGGCAGCTGCAGCTTACTGCTGGCTCACATCTCCATACAGTTGACTTCTCTCTATGTGTACATGGAAGTTTAAGTACATTTAACTAATTAATGTATAAAGTACTATTGTGTTGCATTTTAATTGTTTCCTTCCTTCCTTCCTTCCTTCCTTCCTTCCTTCCTTCCTTCCTTCCTTCCTTCCTCCTCCTTCCCTTCCTTCCTTCCTTCCTCCTTCCTTCTTTCTTCTTCTTTCTTTCTTTCTTTCTTTCTTTCTTTCTTTCTTTCTTTCTTTCTTTCTTCTTCCTTCCTTCCTTCCTTCCTTCCTTCCTTCCTGTCTCTCTTTCTTTCTTTCTTTCTTTCTTTCTTTCTTTCTTTCTTTCTTTCTTTCTTTCTTTCTTTCTTTCTTTCTTCCTTCCTTCCTTCCTTCCTTCCTTCCTTCCTTCCTTCCTTCCTTCCTTCCTTCCTTCCCTTCCTTCCTTCCTTCTTTCTTTCTTTCTTTCTTTCTTTCTTTCTCTTTCATATATAAACCAGTGACAAGCACATCCTTCTGACTCCAACTTTTCTTTGGACTTGAGATTTAGTTCACCTTGATTAAAAAATATTATTTGACCATAAACCTATCAGTTGGGCCTCACCGTAATTTCTCTTCTAAAAAGAAAAGCTTCCTGAGATATCACCCATATAGAACCTTATTTATTTGATATCTTTAGGATGGCACACTGAACAAAATGATTCTTAAAATTAGCATTTATTTTAACCTTATCATTGAGTGGTTCAGTGGCCCAATCAGGAGGCTGTGAGTTCAATTCTAGGTAGAGGCAGATATTTCTCTTTCTGGGCATACTGAGAATATATCTGCTGAACAAAACTCCGCATTGGCAACAGGAAAGGCAGCCGGCCAGTAACCACTCAGCTCCATTCAGTTGCCCAGACTCCACCCCGCAAGGGATTATGGGGTTGTTAAAAGAGCATGAGACCATAAGTATGTACTGCTAATCTTGATGGAACACTCATATAAACTGATGAAATAAATAAAATGTTTGCAACTTACTCTCAAGTTAAGTATGCATGACAGAAGTATTCCTTTCAGATGTTGATGTTCCTGTCTCCAAAATGGATTTCCTTTTTAATTGCAGTCATTTATGGATGTCACCTCTCTCTTTTTGGTGGATACAACAATCTTAACCCTCTGCTAGACTGTCCAAACAATTGGGTTGTAAAAGTATTTAGCTTAGAATGGATTTGGGTCCAATATTTCTTATATAGCTGAACATCTGCTGGTACTATATATATATATATATGAACAGATTTGAAGAGGATGTGTAATGTTAATTTTATAAAGGTGTTTTATTCCATATTTGCATACATAATGTGGGCAGAAAGAGGCATTCGAAACAATATGTGAACGGAGCTCCCAATTTTAAGTCATGAAAATGTCAAATGAAAGAATTAGATTTTATTTCAATAGAACTTTTCTAATTAACACATCTATTTCAGACCATAAATAATTAGTCAACCATTATTTTCTTTTTTAAAAAAAGTCACACCAAAGGAATAAGTGTAAGAATTTATTACAAATGGGATGCAGGTTTTGGCTTGAATGTATCAATGATAGCTGGAAACAATGGAATTCAGGTTCATCTTGAATAATCGATTGAAGTATTTTCTCTGGCTGCAAAAAAGCCCCCAAAACCCTTTTCCAGTTGTACCAATTATGATCTTTAATCTTATCAAAGCTGATTTAGAATCGTTATATATGTATGTATGTATTTATGTATGTATGTATGTATGTATGTATGTATGTATGTATGTATACAAATTACCACTCATGCATCATCACAAAATCTCCAGAACTGTAAAGCCTATATAAGCTTGAAATTTGGCATGTATGTTCCTCTTGGCTTCTAGGTGCTCACTAAGAAAGGATTTTTCGAAATGACCACCAGAGCATTAGTATTTCCTATATTATTATTAACATGCTCTGATGCTAAGGAGTTCTACTCCCCCTCCCCACCTGAAAAGAAATCTCTTCCAAATGCAAAACACAACCAGAGGAGAGGAGTTTCAGTTTCACAGCACTAAGCAGCTTTAGTACGGAACATTTGAGTTAAGCCACGCCCAGGCTCCTTGCTGTCTCCTTCTTGCTCACCCAGCAAATACTGCTTCAGTTTCCAAACAGCCCTCCACTCTCTCACACACTGATAGGACGCTAGCCAGATGAATACTGATGTATGCTGATAGGCAGAGGCAGAATTTCCCCCCCTTATTTTCCTCCCAAAAAACTAAGCCGTATCACATCGTTTTGTAGCAAAACACTGGTATAGAGCTAATATACTATATACACACCAGAGGTGCTATTCAGCAGATTCTGACCAGTTCTGGAGAATCAGTAGCGGAAATTTTGAGTAATTCGGAAAAGTGGCAAATCCCACCTCTGACTGGAGATTTTACAGTATCCTTACCCTGCCATGCCCACCAAGCCATGCCCACAGAACCGGTAGTAAAAAAAATTGAGTCCCACTACTGATATACACATACACATAATCAGGTTATGTTTAATAAATTCCCCAAAGAAAGAAAGAAAAATATATAAGAAGAACTAGATGTAGTAGACTATTACATATACCTTGGCCAACGGATTTCAGCAGAAGGTGATACAATAAAGGAAATTGAACAGCATGTTAATTGTGGTTGGCATACATAAATGTGGTCCACCATCCAGTCAGAGCTGAAGAAGCTTCTTGGGTGAGAAGCAAAATGTCTTCAAAAGAAAAAACAAGGAAGTCCAGTTGCCTCCTGAAAAAAAATAAGCACCTTTAGGACAACCATGGCCTGGATGACTGAGAATCTCTACAGACAAAATACACCTCATAATTTCCCATAATTTCCTAGCTTCAACTTTTCATTTAATTTCTTCTCATTGATGATGACATGGTTAAATCACTTTTCTGGTCAACTGTAAACTCTTCCATATAAAGTTTTGGAGCTTCTGGAATGAGTTATTTTCTCGACTCTCCTCCCCCCGCACCTTCTATCCATGTGACAATGCCCACCTGTGCACAATTTGCACAATAATAACCAATGTGTCTTTACTTATTAAAACCCTGAGGGTGGCAGCTCATAGGCCAAGGATGAAATAGGAAATCTTCGATTGCTAAGTCAATTAAAAAGGTCAAAAAAAAAAGCCTTTGAAATCGAGACTGAATAATACCATAAATAATTAATGTCATAGATTATAATGTCTGTCTCATTACCTTGATGTCTGCCTCATTACTGGTTGCATAGCTGTGCAATTGTTGAAAATTTAATCAGTGTTGTTGTTTTTTAAAGGCTATTAATTATGCTAACCTTGGTAGTTGTGCCTAAACCTACACCATTATCTCTATCCAATTGCATGCATAAACTGATGTCTTTGACCTTTCCTAATCTAGGGTATATATTGGTGTGGGGTTGTGGTTTGTTTGCACCCATTTGCACGTTGCAAATTACTGTTTATCAATGCATAGGCTCCAATTAGAAGCCCAGCAATTAATTTCATGAGCACAGAATATCCATTGATCAAACAAGCTCAGGCCAGAATTTGACAGACACCATAATATCAGATTTCTAAGTAGAATCAATGGCCACCTACAGCCAGACAGATTATGAACTAGGACGTATAACAGGAACCATTGCTGGGTATAGATCAGAGGTGGTATTCAGCAGGATCTGACCAGTTCTGGACAACCAGTTGCAGAAATTTAGTTCAGAGAACTGGCAAATCCCACCCCTGATTGGCCCTACCCCCATCTCTTTTCTGCCTCCCATTGAGTTCCAACTGATTAGCTGGGTCTTCTTTTGTTGCCCTGCAGAGGAGAACGGAGCTGGAAAGCAGGTTAGTGGGGTGGGGAGGGAATGGGATTTTGCACGAACCACGAGTGGGAGGTAATGGGGTTTTTACAGTATCCTTCCCCTGCCACGCCTACCAAGCTACACCCACCACACCACAGCATGCCCACAAATTTTTGAATCCCACTACTGGTCTAGATTCATGGCTGTTTCTCAGGTTTAAATTGTAACAAATATGATGAGTCAGAAAGCAAGAAATCCAGAACGGAGTAGTTTTAGCCTCTTGTTTGCTCATTCATCAGGGTTTCTATAATTCATAGGGCAAGATGTTCCACGTTTATTTATTCTTGGCTGACATATCAACTGGGAGGCTCTGAACAACATTCAAAGTGCTCCCACTGGAGATTTTTCCCACGTATTACCTCCTTACCCAATTACTTCCTGTACTTCCTGAGAATGCTCAGGAAGAAAAATCTATCTCAGCATCTACTTCTGTCCTACTATTGTAGCACTATTGAGAGCGTCCTGACATACGGCATCCTTGCATAGTATGGGAGCAGCTCTGTAGTGGACAAAAAGGCTCTACAGAGAATCATTAAAACTGCCCAGAATATCATCGGGCTCCAGCTACCAGCCCTGGATAACATCTTCGCATCTCGCTGTTTGAGGAAGTCGCACAACATTCTCAGAGACTCTTCCCATCCTGCTCACAATCTTTGTGAACTGCTGCCTTCTGGCAGAAGATGCAGAAGAGTTAAAATTCGGACCACACGTTTTCTGAGCAGGTTTTATCCCAGACCTATAATTGCACTTAACAATGAACTTAAAGACCACCATCAGTGAGCTGTTGGACAGCATGACTTGGTCTGTTGTGTGGATGCTTGTGTGTTTTTAGGGGGTGGGGAACCTTGGCGAGTGGGGTGTGTTTGGGGATTGTCATGTGTGTGCGCGTGTTGGGTCTGGTCTCTGGGTGTTATGTCAATTTTGTTGTATGTGTATATTTGTACAATGACAATAAAGTATTATTATTATGAAGCTATAGCATATCAAGGTTGAGTTTTATTAGCGAGTAGAGATGAGCCTCTGTAATTCCTTCCCCACAGTTTGTTTTCGTTCTGTTGCCTTTAGGTGTCTTCAGTAAATTGGCAAGACTGCCGTGTTAATCAAAATCTTGCGCTGTCCTCTAAGGAGTGTCACCAGCTTGACTGTTACCTTCCTGAGGCTTAAAAAAAAATCTTTTGAATTGACATTGCTAGCACTGGAGATAACAGAATAGAATAACAGAATAATGGGTTTGGAAATCAAACATATTTCTGGGGAAGCATGTTCCACAGAGTCTCACACTGTGGTAGGATATCATTTAGATTCTCTCAGGACCAACTGGCCAAATAAGCCAGTTGGTACTGTGCCAAATCTGCATTTATATTTTATGAAAAACACTTTGTGAATTGTGTCTGGAGGTCTCGAATGAAGTGGCAGTAAGATAAATACCAGACTTTTCAAAGGACACTAAATTCGCACTTCCCTTTCAAACTATTTTTGGAAGTTGCCTATTTGGTTGAAAGAAGTAAGACACATTCAACATGACAGGATTGAAAATACACCAGGTTAGTACCTTCAATCCTTAATTGTTGTGGTTCGCTGGCAGCCTGAGCAGACGGCAGCGGAATCGGACAGTGGGCAAGAACCGGGACGAGTCAGGGAGTCTGGAGAGGACTCGGACAAGGGTCTTGCGTCTGACGCAGACATGGGGCCAGGACCATTTGGGAGTGGGGTGCTGCCTCCGGAGTCTGGCAGCAGCGAGGAAGAGGAACAATGTTCCCAGTGCGTGTGTGTGCAGAGCTGTTAGAAGGCAAGAACAGCTAAGACAAAAGGAGTGACTCAGGAGTAAGGCTTGGAGGGGATTGCCCTTCTCCTAAGGTATAAAGTAGGTGCAAAGGTAGAGAAACCTTTGCAGGAAGCAAAGTCGTTCACTCTGTTTGGATTAATCCTTGAAGCTCTGTGTGAACTTTGTACTTCGGTTGGTTTTTTTATAATTCATTTGTCACTTTTGCTGTTGGCAGCAATTCAAAGGAAAGAAAGGTGGGTGCTTATCTTGAGAGAGACTATTTGGGACTCATTACAGGCTGGGAATGAAAATAATTCCCAGTGTTGCAATAAACAAGAGTTCTTTTAACTAAGCGTGTGCTTAATTACGGTCTCAGAAAGCCTTGGTCAGAACATTAATATAGGAAAATGTAGTTATGCTATTATAATGCTTAAGAATTTAAAACAGACAGCAAAAATCAAGGCAAAGTTTTGGCACCAGAAAGTTTTAAATGGATTAAGGCATCAGACAACGTTCCAATGTTGGAACGATATTAAGACTTTGTAATCAACCTTAAGGAATAAATGTACTGTCGTAGGAAAAAAGAATTGCTTTTGATATGGGGGACATAAGAATTTCAGCCACTTATAATGACATTCAGAGATATTTTTGATGAATTGCACCAGGACTTTGAATCAATAAGGTCAGCTGTGTTGTGTTTTCTTAGGAACACTCTGTTCCCAGATGGAGATGTTGCAGAAAAAGTTATTCAGCAAACCATATCCAAGAACAACTTGAATGATACAGAATAATAAAGCTGAAAGGGATCTTGGAG
The DNA here is from genome assembly GCF_049901735.1 of Notechis scutatus. Classification (NCBI taxonomy): domain Eukaryota; kingdom Metazoa; phylum Chordata; class Lepidosauria; order Squamata; family Elapidae; genus Notechis; species Notechis scutatus. The sequence continues at coordinate 54,885,669 of NC_142012.1, forward strand.
GTCTTCTAGTCCAACCCCCTGTTCAGACAGGAGACCCTATGCCATTCCAGACAAGTGACTGTGCAATCTCCAGAAATGGAGCATCCACAGCTTCTGAAGGTCAGCTGTTCCACTGATTTAATTGTTCTAACTGTCAAGAAATTCTAGGTTTCTTCTCTCCTTGAACTAAGGAGAAATTTCCCACAGTTGAGAACTATTAACCAGTGGAACAGCTTGCCTTCAGAAGTTGTGGGTACTCCAACAACACTGGAGGTTTTTATGAAGAGATTGCGTAGCCATTTGTCTGAAATGGCATAGGATCTCCTATTTGAACAGGGGATTGGACTAGATGACCTCCAAGGTCCCTTCCGACTTTGTTATCCTGTTATTCTGAAATCATCAATTCCCCGACAAGAAGATCACAAGCTGTAATGCTTTTTACCATTCAGCAACAGAGTGTCAATGCCTGGAATGCACTACAGAGGAATTATTGAGTCTATCATCTGTACCTCCATAACTGTCTGGTTTTGTTCTGCAATCCAACAAGACAGACACAGACTTCAGAGGATAAGGACTGCAGAAAAAACAATTACTACCCACCTGCCTTCTATGGAGGACCTGTATACTGCACGAGTCAAAAAGATGGCTGGGAAAATAACTACAGAGCCCTCACATCCTGGACATAAACTGTTTCAATTCCTACCCTCAAAATGATGCTATAGAGCACTGCACACCAGAACAACCAGACACAAGAACATTTTTCCCCCGAAAGCCATCACTCTGCTAAACAAATAATTCCCTCAACACTGTTCAACTATTACAAAGTCTGCACTACTATTACTGTTAATCTTCTCATCACTCCTTATCACCCATCCCCTCCCACTTGTGTCTGTATGACCGTAACTTTGTCGCTTGTATCCTTACAATTTATATTGCCTGTTTCCTAGTATGATTTGATTGCTTATTGTACCCTATAACAATCATTAAGTGCTGTACGTTATGATTCTTGATTTGTAATGAATGTATCTTTTCTTTTATGTATACTGAGAGTATTTACACTAAGACAAATTCCTTGTGTGTCCAATCACACTTGGCCAATAAAGTATTCTATTCTATTCTATTCTATTCTATTCTATTCTATTCTATTCTATTCTATTCTGACTCTGTTGTTCCATCCTGTAACTCCCACTCCTTTAACCTCAAACTATCCACTCTTGACCTCACCCCATTCCTAGGAGGTCTGTAAGGAGTGCGTATAAGCGCACCATTATGCCTACCATACCTGTCCTATTGTCCCCATTTATTTGTACCTATTTCCTGTATTCTTACTCATGTTTATACTTTTACCTATTATCTTGTAAGCGATTGACAAGTCAGATAAATAAAAATAAATAAAATAAATTATTCAAAAACTAAACAAAAATCTCAACACATTTTTTCATCCTGGATTTTTTTCCCTCTACTTTTCACAGAGTGCTTGATTCTCAAATAAGTTTTGAGGAAGAGGAGGAGGAAGAGGAGGGAGAAGGAGGACTCAGGAAATTTCTCCTTAGTTTTAGGTTAGATCTCTATCATCTTCCACATGTTACTTGTTGTCCTTGTGCTCGAGTACTTTGGCGAATAAGTCAACGTCAACTTCTCTTGACAGTCCCTCCAATGCCAGAAGACTCCTATCAGACTTGAATGAATGATACAAATATAACTCCAAAATGCTGGGCAAGATTTAATGGTGTTTTTTTTTTTTCCAAAATAGAAATTTAACGTTAGCGTTCTTACAACAGTTCCATCTATACTGCAGCTGCTAGATTTTTATTTATTTATTTATTTTGCAAAAATCGTTTCCTGAAAGGCAAATGATACTCTTAAAACAATTATGACATTAAAGAACCCCCTTGAAACCCAGCTGTAGATTTCCGCCTGCTATCTGAAAATTAATCCTACCAGCTTCTGACAGTGTATAGGAACTTTGCCAGGTGAAGAGGGTGGAAAAAATGTCGAATGGGCACATGAACAGAATGAAGGGAAATAATTGAGCTAAATTATTGAAGCGGGTTCATTTAGGATCAGAACTTAACTCGTATTGTATACGAAAGCGCGAGTCGAAGCAAACTCGTGTAAATGCAGATATGGCAAAAAATAATTGCTTCGAACGTAAGCCAGTGTATTGAAGAGAAGGGAAGGCCCCTATGGTGTAGCTTTCTCTGAGATTAAAATAAAATAAACACATTTGAGCTATTGTATTCGCTGAGAAGAATACAAGTCTTGTTTGTGTAAAAAGGCGCAAAGGGACTCTGTTGTGGCCTGTTGGCCTCCGGTCCCCTCAGCAGCCAAATCAGAGGAAGGAGGAGAAGGAGGAGGTGTGGGAATCAGGGTCAGGAGGAAGGCAACCTGAGACCTCCAAGGGGGAAGAGGGAATGGAGCTGGCAGAGAGAGAGAGAGAGAGAGAGAGAGGGAGGAGAGAGAGAGATGGATCCTGGGTCAGCCCTCAGCCCTCAGATGAAGAGTCAACAACCTCCAGGTCTGGAGTTGGCTGATGAGGAAGAGGAGGAACAGCTGGGTCCAGTGCCTGATGCACGGATGCGCAGAAGGGAGAGGAGAGGGGAGCAGTGGAAATCTATGAGCCAGTCCTTGGGAAAGAAGAGCCACTGCTGTGGGAACTTCATCACTGGAGGCTTTTAGTCGAGCATTTTGAGTCGAGCATTTTGCTCATAGCATTTAAATGTACTAGAATCCCTATATGTTTGTTTGTCACTATGGATTTATTGTCCCAAAGATGCTTTTTCAAAAGGCAACTGGACTTTGTTTTTCCTTGAAGACATTTCGCTTCTCATCCAAGAAGCTTCTTCAGTTCTGAAGAAGCTTCCTAGATGAGAAGTGAAAACGTCTTCAGGGAAAACAAAGGCCAGTTGCCTTTGAAGAAGTGTCATTGGGGCAACCATGACCTCAACGGTTGAGAATCTCTATAGACATATGGATTGATTGATACTCTGTAAATATTCATAGATACATCCCTGATTATAGCACACAGAAGCTTCTGGGATGAGAAGCGAAATGTCTTCAGGGAAAAACAAAGGCCAGTTGCCTTTTGAAGAAGTGTCATTGGGGCAACCATGACCTCAACGGTTGAGAATCTCTATAGACATATGGATTGATTGATACTCTGTAAATATTCATAGATACATCCCTGATTATAGCACACAGAAGCTTCTGGGATGAGAAGCTAAATGTCTTCAGGGAAAAACAAAGGCCAATTGCCTTTTGAAAAAACACCTTTGGGACAATCAATCCATATTGACAAACATATATGGATCCTAGAACTGTTAAATGCTACGAACGAAATGCTCAACTCAATGAGTAGGAAAACTGAAGCCGGATAATAAATGAGGTTACTTCTACTAATCCAGAACCTTAAGTACTGTTTCTCAGGTGTGTGTCTACACAAAACACAAGTTCTTTCTTCAGAGTTCATTCAGCATTCAGAACATAATTCCAAATTATCTGAATACTACATCTGCGAAGATTTGAAAATAAACAAATAAATAAATCCAATTTGGAGTATTGGAAAATCCACTTACATGCCTGTTTTAAAGATTTGAATAGTCCAAAAATGATACACAACTATATGCTACTGCTACTGTATATAGACACCTTAAAAGGGTTGGTGGGTGGTTGAAGTTATTCCATGTATATTTTTTTTCAATTCTTGCCAATTAATGCAGTCTTTTCCTTTCACAGTATATCATATCACCTCCTACCAAATTTGAGGACAAAGCTGAAATAAAGCCTGGGATACACTGCATATATTTTCTTTCAGACAAAAAAAAGTCTTACCGGTGTTTTTTTTTATACTTGTCCTTAAATGAACCTCAGGTTCAAATATGTTTCTCCTCTCATCCCCAAGTCCCACTTTATAAATGTTACATTACCAGAAGTAGCCTGGCTTGGGTTTTGCATCTAACCTTTGTAACACTCAAGAGTGACTTTGGTTAGATGCTTGTCTCGTTGATAGCTAATTGGAGAATCTCTTGTGACTGTACCTTAAGCCCTGTGCAAAATTGAGCTTCAAGTTCCCACTGTCACAGCCAAGTCAATCTTTCTCAAATGGGTATACTTGGTTAACAACACCTTTATGATGTGCCACATGGTATATTATTACGATATCTAGAGCAGTGGCCCCTAACCTTTGTGGGTCCAGGGACTGGTTCCATGGAGAGACTCGAAGAGGCGTGGTTTTGCATGTGGACTGCATCATGAGCCGTGGTGGCATGCAGTGGTTAGAATGCATAATTACAGACTAATTGTTCTGACTTCCGGCTGCCAGCAGGTCAATTCTCACCAGGCTCAAGGTTGACTCAGCCTTCCATTCTTCCGAGATGGGTAAAATGAGGACTCAGATTGTTAGGGGCAAGAGGCTGACTCTATAAACTGTGTAGAGAGGGCTGCAAAGCACTGTGAAGCGGTATATATCTAAGTGCTATTGCTATTTGCTTGTTTGTGCGGCCTCGTTTTTGGCATGCTATTTTCCATGCCCTGGGGGTTGGGGATCTTGGTTGGGGATCCCTGGTCTAGAGTGGGTCTGTCAAACTCTCGGCCCACAGACTGGATGCGTCACACACTGGCCATGCCCATGCCCAGTGTGATATGTAGAATTATACCTTTGAAAATATGAAGCAATGATAACGCCATTTTTAACCTCTGTGTTAACCTAAGATAATTTACTGGAATATTATGTATAGCAATTTTCTATTGTTTTGTATAAAGATTACATATTTGGAAGGTTATGCTGTCCAGTGTCATGTTAATGATGGAGATTACTGGAAATGGAAACAAGTAAACAGGACGAGGAAACAGATGTTATGCTACAATAATAATAAGGGTGTTGCGTAGCTGGATACGTAGCTTGGATAGATTGTGAACCCGGAAAGGGGCAGAGACTGTATATTTGAAACTCTATAAACCTCAGCCTTCCTGGGAACCACATCTTCTGCCCAAGGGTGGAATTCCCTTTTGCAAAAGCTTCATAATAAAGCTCTTATATATTGTTCACATGTCTCCCGTCTGAATATCTGAATGGTTGTTTTTTTATCACACCCAGTTTAGTGAAGGGGGGAAAAAAAAGTCCTGATACGTCACGTGATGCCACTGTGATGATGTGAGTTTGACACCCCTGGTCAAGAGTCTATTGGAGTTTCAGCACCTGGACAGCACCCCATGGTGCTGAGAAATGTAAAGCAGGAAGAATAGCAGTGTGCTAGAGTTGAAAAGATAAAGCTCTCCCTTTGTCATGCCCCTGTTAGAATCTGACTCCGAGGGAGAGGAGGAACAGCTGATAGGGAGTGGGAATGTGGCTCCGGAGGCTGTGGAGGAGGCTGGGGAAGGACAGAGGCTGGCTGGGCAGTCAGAGGAAGACCCAGGCCCATCCCCTCTTCTTCCTAGGCCACGCAGGGAGAAGAGGATAAGGGAGAAACATGAATGGCATGGTCTATGGGGGAGGAAAGGGCCTTGATCCCCTTCATGGGCTGCAGTTCTGAGGACTGTTTAAAAGGACAAACTGCACATGGGCCAGTGCTGGAAGCAAAGTGTGAAAATATTTGTCAGTTCTTATCTGAGTTGTGGTATCCTTCCCAGTGTGTGTATTTCAATATCTGTGGACATCATCAAACCTTTATCCTGCCTTGTCTCATTAATTACTTCAGTGCGTTTGTGTTGTTTTTTTCCTATTTATAATTTATATGTATTTTGAGTTTGAATGGAAGTTCTTCCTTTTCGCAACTGTTTGTGGGGGAGTTTTTTTTCCAGTCAATGATAATTGCAGCCTTGAAGCCAAGTTGAAGGAATTAAAGGGACTTCACCTGTTTTTGTGACTTTGTTGCTTTTGTATCCCACCCTGGGTCATTACACCCTGTCAATCATGTCCAACTCAAGGGAACAATGCTCATCTCTGTTTCTTAACTGAGGGAGCCAGTGTTGTCCTACTCTACATTTACATGCTTTCAAACTGCTAGGTGGGCAGGAGCTGGGACAGATAAACAGGAGCTCACGCTGTTGTGCGGAGCTCAGGGTCTCGAACCCAGGCTATCAACTCTGAGATGCTCAGAATCTTTAACCACTGGGCCATCATGCCTCCTATACTAGAATTTAAAACCACGAAATGGAGATGATTAGAACAAACATATTCCATTCTGGAAATTACTGGAATAAAGCAGGCTCGGGTTGTGAAATATACTACAAGGTAACTATCAGGGGTGGGATTCAAATTTTGTAACAACCGGTTCTGTGGGCGTGGCTACATGGGCATGGCCATGTGACTGGGTGGGCATGGCCTCTTCTTCTTTTTTTGGCAGCATCCCGCCCCCCCCATTTGGAGGGCCTTCTGGGCCTCAGGGGAGCCTCCTGTGTGAAGCAGTAAGTAAGCAAGGGGAATCCCGGCATAGCTGATCATAGGAACAGCTGGTTGTCTGGAGTGGAAAAATACTTTAAGGAGGAACTGGGTGGGGAAGAACACAGTCAGCGATGTCGGGTATGCGTGCAATGTTATGCATGCATGATAAGGAGTAACTGGGCGGGGAGGGGTGGGGCCAGCCAGGGGCACGATTTGCCGGTTCTCCAAACTGCGCAGAATCATAACAACCGGTTCTATAGAACCAGTCCGAACCAGTAGAATCTCACCCCTGGTAACTATCACCAGCAATTAAATATAGGTAAAGTCAAGCCAGTCATAAGGAGTAAAGAGATCAGGTAATTTCCGAATTGACATTGTTTTCTGCTTTGCCAGGAAATGAATGGGAAGAGATTAACTGATTTACCAAATGCTATCACTTCTTGAAGAAAATTAGTTTAGAATAGAAATGTGAATGCTAGTAAATTTGAGACTTGAGTAATATACCATATGCATCTGGGACTATGTTTCTTCCCCCAGATATTCTTCAATAGTACAGGTCATTTCCCAGATTCCCCCTTGATTCAAATTACTTGCAAATCAACCAATCAGAATAGATCTGGAAGGGACCCTGGAGGTCTTCTAGTCCAATCCCTTCCTCAAGCAGGAGACCCTGGCCAATACCATTTCAGATAGGTGGCTGTCCAGACAACACTTTTGCATCAAAATGTGTTGAGGATCAAATTCGATGAGTTTTGAAACAGTTGAGTACTGAGGTAGCACTTTAATAAATCTCTCCTCTTGTCCCAGATGTGAAGCCCCACAATCTTGATCCCCAAATTAACACTGAAAAAAATGATGTCACAGGACAATGCTTTAAAGTGGCTTTTCTGTAACTTCAATTAATTCGGTACATTTTTCTAATATTTAGACATTATAAGGCAAAGTAACCCAAGTGAAACTGGGCCATTAATTACACCTAATTTAATTTCTCATCAGCTGTTGTAATACCCCCAGGACCTATGTAGAAAATCATTTCTCTGGTACAAAAGTGGAAGGTTACCAACTTTTATCTGCTCATATTTGATCACTTGAATGTGTTTCTTCTGTTCACTGGTCTTCATCCCAAATTAATCAAATACGACAATTGTGTGGTTCCATGATGCAAAATGCCTATTTAGTTTAGCTACCCTGCCCATCTACATTAGGTAACATGGGATGCTGGTTTATATTTCTTCGACAAAAAAAAAAAAAAAAGGCTTTTCCCAGCAAGAACAGTCCTTTGCTGTGCGCAATTAGGCGTCTCATCATAAGTTCACAAGATCACCGATTCGGTTTGTAGAGTCAGTAGCCTCTTTCATCCCTGGTTTGGATTAAAATCATTTTCTTTTTAATTTGGAAAAAAGTAAAGTACGGAGTCTTCCATCACTATCCTTGTGATTCTATGATTAGACCCTGTCACATCTGAATTGCTCTTCTTGGTAGATCCCAATGTGAGGGGATGCTACGTATCCTGTCAGTCAAGGGATTTAGAACTGGTATGACCTAAGAGAAGAGCAGTAGTGGGCTGATGCTGGTTCGGACCGGTTCTAGCGAACCGGTACAATGATCAGTTGGCCCCACCCACCTGCACCTGCCCTATCCTAACTTACATTTCTGTTGTGGTTCACTGGCAGCCTGTGCAGATGGCAGCGGTATTGCACAGTGGAGAAGAACGGGGATCAGTTTGGAGAGGACTTGGACAAGGGTCCTGCATCTGATGCAGAGATGGGGCCAGGGCCATCTGGGAGTGGGGTGCTGACTCCGGAGCCTCCGAAGCCTGGCTGCAGCGAGGCAGAGGAACCAGGGTTCACCATCATGGACCTAGAACTAAGGAGAAATTTCCTTAGTGAAACAACTGGCTTCCAGAAGTTGTGGGGGCTCCATCAGTGGAGGTTTTTAAGAAGAGATTGGATGACCGTTTGTCTGAAATGGTATAGGGTTTCCTGCCTGAGCATGGGGTTGGACTAGAAGACCTCTGAGGTCCCTTCCAGTTCTGTTATTCTCTTATAGTTGATTTGATTCTAGAGAGGAGATTTGATACTTTGTGAGCATCTGTCTATAGTCCTTGAAGGGCTAGTTAATTAGCCTAGTTAAGTTTCTAACTTTCTTAGGACTCCTATATTCTAGAGGAAGGACCGACATTTAAAATAAAACATCTGGGCTTTATACAGGTAGTCCTCAACTTACAACAGTTCATTTAGTGACTCTTCAAAGTTACCATGGCACGGACAAAAAAGTGACTTATGACCGTTTTTCACCCCTACGACTATTGCAGCATCCCAATGGTGATCTAAATTTGGACGCTTGGCAATTGGTTGATATTTATGATGGTCACAGTGTCCCGGAATCGGGCAGTCCCCTTTTGCGACCTTCTGACAAGCAAAGTCAATGGGGCAAGCCAGATTCACTTAACAACCGGGTTACTAACCTTAACGATTTGCAGTGATTCACTTAACAGCTGCAGCAATAAAGCCAGTTGTCAGGACTCCAACAAATCCACCCTCATTCCAATCAAAAGTCTCTAGCTGCGTCTCCGAGAAAAGTAAATTGATTTATTAGAGATTGCCATGTTGGCATGTGGCTGGATGCAGCCGATACTAAATTACATCATACATTTCCCCCTGGACCCTGGTCTTCCCCCAACCCCCTGATGTGACTTCTCCAATGGGACACATCCATTTCCAAGAGTCATCCATCATGCTCTCCAATAACCTTCTTATGATCCGACAACTTTGGGCTGCTAAGGTGATTATCTAGGCATTTCAAGAATGCCTTGTTTTCCCCCACTCCCTTTTTCTGGCAGCTAAAAAGACCAAAGGAATATCTTTTTAGTTGACACCGGTAAAATGGGGCCAAACTCACTTAACAAATGTTGCAAGAGAAACGTTGGGCTCCACTGGGGTTGTAACTTGAGGATTATGTGTACTTGAGAAAGTTAGGAAATGAACAAGCCTATTTTTTTTTCCTGAATGGAATTTACTAAGCTGGCCCTGGGGTGCCATTTTAGATCATGATGCTCCAGTCTTAAATCAACAGCCCTTGAGTATAATAAAAATAGGCAAAGAAAACCCGAAGACACCGAGGAACATAAGAAGAAAGCCTTTGGGGACATGATTGTTGATGACAGATTCCAGGAGCGGTGATTTTTTTCATCTTGTAGTAGTGCCACATCTGATTACGCAGAAGGATTAATGGGAACAAGGAAAAAATAGCAACTGGTAACATGGAAGAAGAGAAAGAAAACCAACTTACTGTAGCTCAGATGAGTACCAACCACAAATAGAATATTTGATGAAATTTATTTAAGGATCCATGTCATTCATGTGTGGAAAAAGATGGCACTGAAAACACAATTATCCTTACACTGCTTTCTGGAGATGACATGGCAAGGGGACAGAATGAAAACGCTGGGGTCCTTGGTGTTCTCTGAGCTTGGTTGTCTTCTTGAAGATGTTTGATGGCCCAACTAGGTAACCTCATCAGTACAAGAAGGGATGGGGGTATAGGAGAGGAAGAGGAGGAGGAGGAGTGGGGTTCTTGGTGCTCTCTGAGGTCGATTGTCTTCTTGCAGATGTTCATTACCCACTAGGCAACATCAGCAGTGCTAGAACAGGGGAGGGTTTTGGGAGAGAAGAAGGAGGACAAGAGGAGGTGATGGAAAATTGTGAAGTCCTTAGTGGTCTCTGAGCTTGGTTGTTTTCTTGCAGATGTTTGATGACCCAAGTAGGTAACATCATCAATACAAGAATGGATGGAATTTGCAGAGGAGGAGGAGGAGGATTGTGGTGTCCTTGGTGCTCTCTGAGGTTAGATAACATCATCAGTTCTAGATGCTGCATCAAATAGATGCACCAAACCTTGTTCCCTTCTAGCACAAATGATATTACCGTACCTAAATAGGTAATGAAATGTCTCCAAGAGAAACAACCAACCTCAAGGAGCACCAATGACCCCAACAGTTCAGCCTTGAGCTACAAATATTCTCTTCTGATTTTTTTCAAAAATATTCTCAGAGAATGCTCATCAGTGCTATTTTATTGAGTTGGAAAGAGATATCAAATGGGGTACCAGGATCTGGGCTCTCTATTCTTCAATATACTCATTGACGTCTTGAATGAAGAGATGAAGATGAAAAGGGATATAAAACAAAAACATATCCAAAATGATCTTTGGAAGTTGAAGCAAGGGAATTAAATTGATGGAAGAAAGTGTGGAGTTCTTCAGTTTAGGAAACATAAGCTGGATGCTCAAGCCATGTATATATATGGTATATTATATTATATTATATATATATATATATATATATATATATATATATATATATATATATATATATATATATATATATATATATATATATATATATATTTTCTGAGGTTCTCATGGTATTTGTATGTGGATCTTTGGTTATTCGGGTTTCCTCCCGCGTAAGATTGGAAGTATCTAGGCAACGTTTCGATGAAGTCTCATTCATCATCTTCAGGCTTCTGTCTTCAGCTCTGTGCTTCTCAGAAGCACTTCATCGAAACGTTGCCTAGATACTTCCAATCTTACGCGGAGGAAACCCAAAAGAATATATATATAAATATATATATATATATATATATATATATATATATATATATTTATATAATGTTTTCTTAAGTTTTCTGGGTACTTACATGTATGGCCTTCAGCTTGGTTCGGGTATTTTCCCACGTCATAGTAGTGGTGCTTTTAAAGTTGTAGCAACGTTTCAGCAGAATCTCATCTGCCATCATCAGGCTTCTGTATTGTGTCCGTCTGTGAGTCAGACTTTTACAGTGGTTTCAGATTTAAATTTGGGGCAGCCTATTGCTGTGCCAGAATGGTTTTTTCTTCATCCTGATTGGTTGGGAGTCTTGGTCTGTGTTTAATGGTCTCGGAGTTTGCTGTGTTCTGCTTGATTGGTGTCTCTAATATCTTCTGTCTGTTTTTTGGCTCTTTTTGTATCTTGATTGGCTGGCAGCATTGTGTTACTTTATTGGAGGCCTTTAGTGCATTTACCCGAAGCCAAGCTGTGATTGATTATAGCCAGTGACAAGGATATCTGATTAAAAGAGAACAAGTTCACTGTAGTGGCTTATAAGGTAAGGGAAAAAAAACACACTCTTGTTGTGTGCAGACAGGAATGAAATTTAAGTTCTGAAGATTAATTGTGTTGCTGCAGTGGTCATTTTTAATTTCTTGCTCTTGGTAGGGTGGCAGACTTGTGCTTAGGTTATGCTACTGTAGAATTCAGCAGGAGAAGGGCAACATGCTTGCAAGTTTATTCCTAGAAAAAAAAATGGCCCTAAGATTTAGAATAGAATAGAGCTGGAAGGACCTAGGAAGTCTCTTGAGTCCAGCCCTTTATCCTTATTTTATCAGTTAACTTCTAGCAGTTTGAAAAAGGATCTTCTACCAATATTTTAACCACAGGGTTGACTGTTTGTCTTGACTAACCCAACATAATTGTCCTTCCCATTCCTCCAAAAATATAACTCAACCCAAACAAAACAAAACATCCCCAGGTAGGGGTAGAATTAGAAGGAAAGGTTAATTGCTTTGGGGCAATACATCTCAGGAATATGCACCGCATTTCTCTAGGATTCATTAATGGAAGCTGCCAAAGCAGTTTCTAAGGTGTTGAGTTCAAAGCTTTCATAAGCATTTGTTTGATGAGAGCAATCAGGGTCGGAAGCAATAACTTGAACTTTGACCCTCCCCTCTAAAGTCTCATTAGATTATTCTGCTTCATGTGTCTCCTACACGAGAACCAGACCAATGAGTTTATTCCCCAAGAGAGGATTAAATAACACCCACACATATCTGATGATTATCTGACGTTAACATTGAAGAGAAAAATAATATTTAAATTGGGTTTACCCAAGCGGGGGGAAAAAATCACAGTGATGAAATATTGTGGTCCACAATGGGTATTACCATTGTGATTGACAAATGACCCTGGCTGCTTACAAATGGGTTAAAAACAACCACATAAGAAGAAAGCAAGAAAGAATACAATCACAGGCATAAAAACACAGTAGAAGGTTACTTGGTGGGTTCATTCCATATCTTGACCCAGAACTGTAGGAAGAACTAAATCTTCAGGGGTCTTCTTCTAAAGTCATAGCTATCCTTCTGTTCTTTGTCTACTCTTGTTATTAACAGAATAAAAGAATAACAGAGTTGGAAGGGACCTTGGAAGTCTTCCAGCCCGTCCCCTTGGTCAACAAAGTGACCCTATACCATCCCAATCAAATGATTGCCCAGTCTATTTTTGAAAACCTCCAGTGATGGAAGTCTGTAGAGATACTCAGTCATCCAGGTCATGGTTTGAAGATTATAAAATCTTTGAAGAATAATAAATCCTTCCATTCCCCACTATCCTGTCAGAGCTGAAGAAGCTTCTTGGATGAGAAGTGAAACATCTTCAAAGCAAAAAACAAGGAAGTCCAGTTGCCTCCTTAAATAGCACCTGTCGTGCCCCTGGTGGAGACTGACTCTGAGAGAGAGGAGGAACAGCTGACAGGGAGTGGAAGTGTGGCTCTGGAGGTTGTGGAGGAGGCTGGGGAAGGGCAGAGGCTGGCTGGGCAGTCAGAGGAAGACCCAGGCCCATCCCCTCTCCATCCTAGGGCACGCAGAGGGGGGAGGATAAGGGAAAGATGTGGTCTCTTCGGGAGGAGAGGGCCTTGATCCTCTTCATGGGCTGCAGCTGTGACAACTGAATAAGAGGACGGACCAGCGTACAGGTGAATGCTGGAAACAAAGTATGGAAATATCTCTAGTTTATGGTTCCTTTCTGGGTTTAACATCCTTCCCAGTGTGTGTTATCTGTAGACATCCTCCAGCCCTTACCTTGCCTGGTTTGTGTTGCTTTTTCCCTTCTTCTTGTAACTGTTTGTGTGGGAGTTTTTTGTCTTCCGTCAAGAATATTCGGAGCTTGGAAGCAAAATGAAGGAATAAAAGGGGCTTCGCCTGTTTTCTGTGAGTGTGTTTGTTTTGTATCCCACCCTGGGTCATCACAGCACCTTTGGGGCAACCGGGATGGTTGAGAATCTCTGCAAATGTTTAGTTATACAATTTGGGATGAACACCCTTTGAATGGTGTAGAAGTAGGAAATGGATTTCCAGAGAAAAATTGCAGACTACAGGAACCAGGAACACTACTCAGGTGACCCTGAGGACACAGAAAAATCTCCAAATGCTTCAACAACCCTCTAAAAGGATGCAAATGACCAGTTGTCTGCAAGGAATATAAATCCTTCCATTCCCCACCCTCTGGTCAGAGCTGAAGAAGCTTCTTGGATGAGAAGTGAAACGTCTTCAAGAAAAAAACAAGAAAGTCCAGTTGCCTCCTGAAAAAGCAGGAGGGACTCCACCACTGGAGCACCCACAATTTCTTATTTTTTTGTAAATTTTATTTGAGTTTTCACAAAAAGAAAAAAAAAATACAAATAAAACATCTTTTTTGAAAGTAGCGTAATCCCGGGTTACATTTCTTCGTACAGACACAAATTCGACTTCATGCTCATTTTTATATTCTATTCCATATCTTATTACTATTTTACATTTTCTGCATAGCTTCTCCCCTCTTTTAATTTTCTCAATTTTATTTTAATTATCTCATCTCAATTCAAATCATTATATTTGTATTTTTTGTCTGTCCTGTTTCAATTATCTATTATCTTTTCTCATTAAACAAAATTTCTCCTGTAGTTACTGATTGGAGTATGTCGCCTTTATATCTTTTAAGTTTATCTATTTGACTCTTATTTAGGCTTCAATATATACCCTAAAGTTATAACATTCAATATAATACATAACTTCCATTCAGATTCTGCTTGGTACATTCTTAAAATACACACTATATTCTTAAAAAAAGAAAAAATTATAAATGTATGTAATTAAAACAACACATTCCATTCCAATTCAATTCTATCATTAATATTAATATTCATTAAAGTCTTAACTTCTTTAACATTACCTTTCAATTAAATATCATACTTCTATGGGAACAATTATAAGCTTTCCATAATTAATTCCCTCCCCTCTTCATTTATAATTTATAAAACATTAACTAATTAAAATGTTCCCATTCCATCCTAATTCAATTTTCTCATTTATTTTATTTCACTTATTTTATTAACAAACATTTCACTAAATTGCACTATTTTATCCCTCATTTTAATCATACATTGTTTCCAATTTTCTAAAGTTATTTCTATTACTAATATAACAATACAATTTATGTACCTTTACAGAATCCCTTTTTCAGTTAGATTTTCACCCATTATCTCTAAATAGGTCCTGTTTCTCTATATCTTGGTCCGGTCCTTTGTAACTTCTTTTCCTTTCCTTCTTCCCTCTCTTCTTCTCTCGCCCCTTTTTACCCCCTTGTCTCTCTACCTCTATTTCTCTCTTCTGTATTCCCCCTTCCTGTTGCTTTCCAGTATTATACTTATTTTTCGAATTATTTTTCTTTTCTTTGGTTGTTTTTTTAAGTCTTAAATTCTCCATTCTCTTTCCCCCCTTTCCTTTTTCTTCCCCACATAGAATTACTTGTTCATTAAAGATGGCTTCTTCTTTGTCCCAGTCTTCTTGTTTTGCAGACGTTTCTTGTTATTTCTCATAGTTCCAAATCTCCATTTCTAAGAATTGAAAAACGAAGCCAAAAGAACCCTTCCCTTCCTGTGCATCTTCTTTGTGCTTTTTAAGCTCCATTTTCAATTCATCTAGAAGTGATGCCATTGTATAAATTTTTAAACAACCACCCGATTAATTTTAGTCATTCAAATGTAATAACCAAGAATCCAAAGATCACCAAATAATCCAAATACACGCAAGCTGTTTCTTTTTGCTCTTTTTTTTCAACTTTCTTTTCTTGGGGGTTACTGTTTAGTTACAAAGTTTCAGTTAAAATGTATCTTTTAGAAGTCTTATTGAAGTTTTACTGTAGATTCTTTTTAATTCCAGGCAGTCTCCTCCCTCTTCCAGATCCTGCCCTTATTCTTTTTCTCTCCCTTCCTGCTTATGAAAAAAATTTTTTAGTGTCCAGAAATCTTTATTATCCCTTTGGCATTTTATTTTATTTTCAGGTTAATTGCCTATTGATGTCAAAGCGAATTTTTCCGATTTCTTATTTAAGACTCTTAGTTTTCAGTATAGGGAAGGAGAGAGAAGAAAAAAAAAAAAAGCCAAACCTTTCCCTTTTCAATTTCCTTCGCTGCTTCCAACTCTTCTTTGGGAGCGATGTTATATTTTTGTAAGTTTAAATTCCAGGGTACCTTAGTTGTTGCTTTTACAATTTAACCCGGTCAGCCAAAACTTTCATTTCTTATCTTCCTCCTGCACATTCTTTTCCAGTTGAGTTCTCCTTTGTGGTGGACCACCGCTGCAACTGCCTTGGGAAAGGGAGTAATGGCCAGCTGAGGAGGAGAGATGCGGCTCTCCTCAACCCTGCTGGCGGTCTCCCCCCTCTTCACCACCTCTACGGGATGGCTTAGCCCCGAAACCAGCCGGCTTGGGGCGAGGAGCACCCACAATTTCTGAAGGTGAGCTCTTCCACTGGTTGATTGTTCTCACTGTCAGGAAATTCCTCCATATCTATAGATTAGTCACCTCCTTCATTAGTTTCCATCCATTGCTTCTTGTCCTGCCTTCAGGGGCTCTGGAGAATAGGTTGACCCCATCTTCTTCGTGGCAGCCCCTTAGATATTGGAACACCATTAAGCATTTCACGATCTTCAAGGAACTCAAAGGAGCAGGGGGTGATGGTAACCCTTTTAGATTCCTTTCTCATATGTGTTCCTTTTGGGAATACAACGTGGAACAGACTCTGGTTTCTAAACATAATGAGAAAAGGAAGTTGAAAGGTAAAAATAAAATAAAATAATGCTCTTCTTCTTTTGAAAGACCTGCTCAGAGAAGAAGAACATCAAAAGGCCCAAAAGATCACAAGTGGAATGAAACAATACAGGAGCAAAGTGCTTCTAAAGCCTGTTGGTGCATTTTAAACATCACATGTTTCCTTGTGATCAGATAACGGAATATCTTGTAAGCATTACAGGAGAAAGCCAAGCCACCCGTCCTTGTGATATAAAGTTAGAAACAAATATCATCTATTTGCAGACTCAAAACAGAACTCAGATGACAGAATCAGAACTGAATAATACTGGGACTTGTTGGAATATTTCCTTGCCAAATTTCCCTTGCTACAGTTGACCAGAACGAATGAGTTTGGATGCCAAGCAGCACTGCAGCTGCACAAAACTGAGTGCCAAAATAGGTTTCTATTCCCGCACTATAACGTTTGCCATATTGCAAGAAATCACTACATCTTTTCCAAAAAATGTTTGAGGCCTTGGGTGCTGGGCAAGTAGGCAGAGAAAGCGGGAAGTGACTTCACCCGACATTGTATGGTGTTGTTCCAGTGGCATAAATGATGGTTAGTGAGGTGAATGGTTAGTTTGTATCATATGTACCATGGTCAGTGGTGGGATTCAAATTTTTTTTTTTTTTACTACCAGTTCTGTGTGCGTGACTTGGTGGGTGTGGCAGGAGAAGGTTACTGCAAAATCCCCATTCCCTCCCCACCCCACTAACCTGCTTTCCAGCTCCGTTCTCCTGTGCAGGGCAACAAAAGAAGACCCAGCTAATCAGCTGGGACTTGGGAGGCAGAGAAGAGATGGGGGCGGGGCCAGTCAGAGGTGGTATTTGCTGGTTCCCCAAACTACTCACAATTTCTGCTACCGGTTCTACAGAACTGGTCAGAACCTGCTGAATACCCCCTCTGATCACGGTGTCAAAATCTGTGGGTGATGACGTACTTGCTGGTTGTTGTTGTTAGTTGCAAAGTCATGTCCGACCCATCACAGCCCCATGGACAACGTTCCTCCAGGCCTTCCTGTCCTCCACCATCTTCTGGAGTCCATTTAAACTCACCCCTACTGCTTCAGTGACTCCATCCAGCCACCTCATTCTGTTGTCCCCTTCTTCGTTTACTCTCCATCGTTCCCAGCATTAGGCTCTTCTCCAGCGAGTCCTTCCTTCTCATGAGGTGGCCAAAGTCTTTGAGTTTCATCTTCAGGATCTGGCCTTCTAAAGAGCAGTCAGAGTTGATCTCCTCTAGGACTGACCGGTTGGATCGCCTTGCAGCCCAAGGGACTTGCAGGAGTCTTCTTCTCCAGCCCCAGAGTTCAAAGGCCTCTATTCTTTGGTGCTCAGCCTTCCTTTTGCCTTTTGGTAGTGTTCATGGGGTTTTCATGGCGAAGATACTGGAGTGGGTTGCCATTTCCTTCTCCAGTGGATCACGGTTTGTCAGAGCTTCCTGCTATGACCTGTCAGTCTTGGGTGGCCCTGCACAGCATAGCTCATAGCTTCATTGAGCTACGCAAGCCCCTTCGCCATGACAAGGAAGTAACCCATGAAGGGGTTACTTGTTGGTACCACACACCGACGATGGGGCAGAGTAGAGATGGTAAAGAAGAGGAAGGGGAAGGAGGAGGAGGAGGAGGGGGGGGAGGAGACAACCTTTGGGACACAATCCTATTCTAAACACAATCTTCAAATCAAGAATTGAAGTCCTTATCTCTCGCTGGAAAACCATGTATTGAGATTTGAAAAAGTGAATAAAAATCTAGGAAATCTTCTCCTCCTCCCTCCTCCTCCTCCTCCTCCTCCTCCTCCTCCCTCCTCCTCCTCCTCCTCCTCCTCCTCCTCCTCCTCCCCCTCCTCCTCCTTCTCCTCCTTCTCCCCTCCTCTCTTCCTTCTATTTCTTTCTTTCTTTCTTTCTTTCTTTCTTTCTTTCTTTCTTTCTTTCTTTCTTTCTTTCTTTCTTTCTTTCTTTCTTTCTTTCTTTCTCTCTCTCTCTCTCTCTCTCTCTCTTTCTTTCTTTCTTTCTTTCTTTCTTTCTTTCTTCCTTCCTTCCTTCCTTCCTTCCCTCCCTCCCTCCCTCCCTCCCTCCCTTTTTTTTCCTTATTTGGGTAACGGTAAAGGAGGTCAAATGTCTAACATTACATTTTTTTCCCTCCTCTTTATTCACACAAGTGTGGCTGAGTTAGGCCTCCCTTGGGTTCCCCATATTTGGCATTCCGAACCAGCCAACGAATCATGCCCTCTAGGAATCACCCTCCAGGTTTCTTACATTTACTGAATGCTAACCTTGAATCAACTGTACCTTCAAGCACTGTTTCTGCCAAAGAAATCTCACATTAATTTGTCACTCAATCACGCGTTGCTCTGTCAGATATCACCTTGCCATGGATACTGAGAATATATATATTTTAATTTCTTTATTTCTTGACAAGTGACCATGGCTGGCTTATAAGAGGACTAGCTGGATACCTGTGCTTCGGGACGAAACTTTGTGATTGGGCTATGCAGGAGCTGGGGCTTTCTTTTGTTCTTTCTGTCCCTTCCCTTCTTCCTTTCCTTTCCTTTCCTTTCCTTTCCTTTCCTTTCCTTTCCCTTCCTTCCCTTTCCTTCCCTTCCCTTCCTTTCCTTTCCTTCCCTTCCTTCCCTTCTTTCCTTTCCTTTCCTTCTGCTGTTCCTTCCCATTCCTTCCCTTCCCTTTTATTTGTTACCATTTCTTTCCTTTCCCTTCCTTCCTTCCTTCCTTTCCTTTCCTTTCTTTCCCTCTTTCCTTTCCTTTCCTTTCCTTTCTTTCCTTTCCTTTCCTTTCCTTCTTTCTTTTCCTTCTTTCCTCCATTCCCTTCCTCCTTCCCTTTCCTCCTTTCCCTTCCGTTCTTTTCCTTCTTTCCTCCATTCTCTTCCCACCATCCTTTCCTCCCTTCCTCCTGTCTTTGTCTTTCTTCCCTTTCCCTCCTTTCCTTTCTCCTTTCCTTCCCTTCCTTTCCTTTCCCCATTCCTTCCCTTCCTTTCCCCATTCCATTCCTGCATCCTTTTAGAGAGTCATTGAGGCAATTTGGAGGTTTGCCTGTGTCCTCAGGTCACCTGATTGGTGCAAATGGCTGTGAAATTACTGAGGTAACGGAATGTGAGGCAACTGGCAGTTGGAACAGAATTCTTTTCAGGTGGGAGGGAGGGAGTAGAACTCTTTAGCATCAGAGCATGTTAATAATAATATAGAAAATACAAATGCTCTGATGGCCATTTTGAAAAATCCTTTCTTAGTGAGCACCTAGAAACCAGGAGGAACATACATGCCAAATTTCAAGTTTGTAGGCTTTACGGTCCTGGAGATTTTGTGATGAGTAAGTGAGTGGTATTTCACTTTTATATATACAGTACATAGATTAAAAGCAACCACATAGGAAGAATAAAACCACCACCACAATAAAAATACTGTTTCAGAAGAAGTGATACATATAATTTGGTGGATTCATTCAACATCTTGACCCATTCAATGTCTTGACCAGTGGTGGGATTCAAAATTTTCTACTACCAGTTCAGTGGGCGTGGCTTGGTGGACATGGCAGGGGAAGGATACTGTAAAATCCCCATTCTCTCCCCACCCCACTAACCTGCTTTCCAGCTCTGTTCTCCTGTTCAGGGCAACCAAAAAAGACTCAGTTGATCAGCTGGGACTCAGGAGACAGAGAATAGATGGAGGCAGGGGGCAGTCAGAAGTGGTGTTTGCCAGTTCTCCGAACTACTCAAAATTTCCACTACCGGTTCTCCAAACTACTCAAAATTTCCACTACCGATTCTCTAAACTACTCAAAATTTCCACTACCGGTTCTCCAAACTACTCAAAATTTCCACTACCGATTCTCTAAACTACTCAAAATTTCCACTACCAGTTCTCCAGAACTGGTCAGAACCTGCTTGGTCTTGACCTTTCCAATATCTTGGATAGAGACTTAAGCCATAACCTTAGCTTTACCCATTATATATTGAGACATGTTTATTTATTAAATTTCTACACTACCCGTTTCATTTGAGTGAGTCTCATTTAATTAAAACACTTGGCTGTTAGCATGTTAGAACAACCATTGTTCTTACTTCGATGTGCCCATCCTGTTTTAAAAGCACCAATATTGATCACTTCTTTAATCCAGCATCATACATGAAGAGCAGAAAACCACTAGAGTCAAGAGTGCAAGAACAATAAAGAAAAAAATGGAGCTCAACAAATAAGATAATGTAATCTGCAATGTTTTTTATTTGCACTGACTCAAAATTAATTAGTGCCTTGCGGTGGGGAGAGGAGCTTTTTAATTAGCTGTGCCATGGGAAGAGAAACCCTGTTGAATTGCTTGAAATCTCTCCTAGGGTCTTTCATGACTTTGGAGACAGGAAGTGAGATTTAATTGGACTAATGGGTAGATGGAGAAAATATGTACAGGATTCCACCCACAAGGCAGCTGCAAAAATAACTTCTTTTTGGAGGAGA
The DNA here is from genome assembly GCF_049901735.1 of Notechis scutatus. Lineage (NCBI taxonomy): Eukaryota > Metazoa > Chordata > Lepidosauria > Squamata > Elapidae > Notechis > Notechis scutatus. The sequence goes on from NC_142012.1 coordinate 54,906,425, forward strand.
AGCAAAACGTCTTCAAAGAAAAAACAAGAAAGTCCAGTTGCCTCTTGAAAAAGCACCTCTGGGATTCATGTTGGGAGACCAATCATCATCTTTTTTTTTTGTAATAATTTTTATTGTTCTTTTTCACCTTTAACACACATTAATCTTGACTTTGTCATCATTATTATACAAATTAGTCTACACATCACTCTCATATAAATATCTACATTTATACATCTTTACATACATTCATTTACTTTTATCTATAATTTCCTTATTTCCTTTATCTTTATTTCTATTATTCAACCAATTATACCAAATTTTGTAATACTCCGACTCTTCTTTCTCTTTTAGTTTTAATGTCAATTTGTCCATTTCAGCATTTCAGTCTAGGATTTTTTGAATTATTAATTCCTCAGTAGGCATATAATTTTGTTCCCAACATTGTGTGTATATTATTCTTGAAGCTGTCAGAATATGTAATAGAATATATTTAATCTTCTTTTTATAATTCCCCTTAATCATTCCCAATAGAAACAACTCTGGTTTAAATTCTATTCGCTCTTCCACTATCTCTTGTAGCCAACTCCATATTTTAATCCAATATTTTTGGGTTTCTAGGCGTGACCACCACATATAGTAGAAGGTACCTTGGTTCGGTCTGCATTTCCAGCATGTTGGATTCATGTTGGGGTACATTTTGGCTAGTCTCATTGGGGGCAAATCATCATCTTTTAACACCCCCATAATCCCAGGGTGTCAAACTCAAGGCCTGGGAGAGCCATATCCAGCCCATGGGGTGCTTAGATCTTGCCCAAGGACCCACCCTGAAAACAGTGAGGGTGTTGTGGTTAGCCGACAGCAGGTGCGGACGGTGGAGGAGTGAGGACTTGGATGAGGGGCTGGGACCATCAGGGAGTAGACTGATGTCTTCAGAGATTGTGGGGGCTGGCAGCAATGATGAAAAGGTTCCCAGGGAGCCTGTGCCAAGTGTGCGTGAGCACAGGATGATTCGTAAAAGAGAACAGCTGGAGCAGCACAGGCGACTCAGGAGTAAGAATGCAACATAATGGTCCCTCCCTCCAGGGAATATAAGCCTGGTTTCAAAAGGTTTTTGCCTTTGCAAAAGGCAAAAATGCTCTAAGGACCCAGCATTGTGTGTAGAGACTCTGACTTATCTGAAGAATTCTGTCAAGGCTTTTCTGGTTGGACTAATTGGCTGCAAGCCATCTTTTAGCTACAAAGAAGTTATTTGTAGAGTAAAGCTGTAACAGGGTTGGGTCAGAACAGAAGGTTTGGCCTGCAATGCCTCTGGTAGTGAAAAGGGAGCTCAGGAGGACTGCACACATCCCTCCTGGGCTCTGTTTTGGACCACAGAGACCTCCTGCAACCCTCTGCCTGTGAAAATGGATCTCAGGGAGGCCGCATGGCAGAGGGTTGCAGGAGGCTGTTGCAGCCCAAAACAGAGCCCTGGAAGGGTCATTCATGGCCTCCCCGAGCTCCATTTTCATTGGCAGAGGGCTGCAGGAGGCCATCACAGCCAAAAACAGAGCCCAGGAGGGCTGCCATGGCCAAAAACGGAGCCTTAATGAGTGACATCGAGCTGGCCATATCCACCCTGGCCATGTCCACCCAGACCCCTGAGGTCAAACACAAACCTGATGTGCCCCTCAATGAAATCGAGTTTGACACCCCTGTTGTAATCAGTTTTAAAAAGTCTAAACTCAGTAGAATCGCCTGCAAGTCCCAAAGGGTTTTTTCCCCCCAAAAGGCAACTGGACTTTCTTGGTTTTTTTTCCTTCCCCTTGAAAACATTTTGCTCCTCATCCAAGAAGCTTCTTCAGTTCAACTGAATGGCAGGGAATCAGCCCCTTATACATGCTTAATTTAAGTATTTGTTTCTGTTGTGGCCCAACAGCGGCCAGCTGAGTTGGCAGCAGATTCGGAGAGTGAGGAGGTTGAGGAGGAACAGGGCCAGTCCTGGAGTCTGGGGAAAGCTCTGATCGGTGCTCTGCTTCAGAGGCAGAGATGAGGTCAGGGTCACCTGACAATTATCAGCTGCCTTTAGAGTGAGGCAGAAGAACTGCTGGAGCCTGTTCCCAGTGTGCACATGTGCAGAGTTGCCAGACAAAGGGAACAGCTGAGGAACAAGGGCCAACTTGGGAATAAAGCCACAGGTGGACAGTGAGAATTAAAGAGGAGTGAAAGAGGTTTTGCAGGAGACAATTAGTTCCTTCCAGCATGCTTGCCAAGTATTGCAGCTCCAAGACTGATAAGGGTTTGTAATTGGAAACTATCTTGAAAGACTGTTGGCCGGGACTTTGTTGGAGAGGAAATTAATTGTAAATCAAATGAAGGAGGTTTATCAGGATGAGTACTCGGCTTTGTCCTATTGGGGAAGCCTAGGTCAGAACAGCTTCTGACCTTGCCTTTTCTCTTCTACATGCTTTGGAAGGAAAATTCTTGAGGCAGGTGAGTAGAAAGAGCCAGCGTTTTGACCAAGGCTTCCTAAGACACCAGCAAACACACATAAAATCTAAAACCCTTTCATTTTAGTTCAATGGCTGTGAATTATCGTCATTCACAGCCTGGAATGAGTTTCAGCCGGTTATAAATAGTCTAGGAATGTCTGCCAAAGTTCTTTGGAAGAATGCTGATAAGAATGCACCTTCTCTAACTTGAAGTGCTACCCATGACTAAAGTCCCAATTAGTCTTTAAAAACCAAACAGAGAACAAATTCACCACAGAGCTTTCAGAATCCAAACCGATCAGAGTGAATGACGTTGCTTCCTGCAAAGGTTTTCTTACCTTTGCACTTCCTTTATACCTTATGGGAGGGGCAATCACTTCCAAGCCTTACTTCCGAGTCACCCCTTTTGTCTTCGCTGCTCTTGCCTTCTGGCAGCTCTGCACATACTTGCACTGGGAATAGGCTTCCCTTGTTCCTCTGCCTCGCTGCTGCCGGATTCTGGAGGCTCCAGAGTCACCACATAACTCCCAGATGGTCTTAGCCCCATCCCTGCATCGGATGCAGGACCCTCGTCCAAGTCCTCCCCAGACTCCCGGACTGGTCCCTGTTCTTCCCCACTGTCCGATTCGGCTGCAGTCTGCACAGGCTGCTGGCGAACCGCAACACTAAGCTCAGACAACATGAGGGACGTTGAAACAAAAAAGGAACAAGAAAGAGGAGCAAGGCATGAAGAGAAAACCCAGAAATGAAATGTAGATTAAATGATGATTCAGTAAACAGCCACAGGATAGAATATTTGGCACATTTCTGCTGTGCTGAATCTTTGATGCCTTACATGTTCTGTTTCTGAATATTGGATCGCTGAATTGTGTTGGCCTACAAACTACAATGGAGTGTAATGAAGACTTTACAAGAAAATGACTAATTGCTGTCTCTCGGACCCTCAGAATAAGAAGCCCTATTAAGATGGCATGTTTTCTTAATTCATCCTATTTCACAGTCTGTTGACAATGAGTCAGTTGTAATCATCACAAGGAAGGGGTAACGGGCAAATGATGCCATTCTCCATGCTTTTCTAATTATACCATTTCCTTAAGGCAGACTTGAGTTAACGAGAGGATCTTTGAAATGATCACATTGTGCCGTGCAAGGACAAAATTTATTGCAAGTCCTAAACCAGGGTCAACAGGTTAAGTCAGGGCTGTCACAAGACAAATCAATTAGGCAACAGGCAACAAAACAGGGCCCCACGTGGATAAGATTATGAATGAGGGACTTTTGCATCCATTTCCTCCTTCTTTGCAATTATAGGGCTCGCTCAGGCTGCTGTAATCTGCCCTCAAGCTCTGCCTACTTGAATCGCATTTTCTTTGCTTGCTTTCTCGTGGAATGTCTTTATAAACATCACAACTTGTCATTAAACACCAAATATACAACTGAGTCAAGCAGAAGCCTTGAGACTGTGGAATGCTTGGTTTGAAATTCTACCAAGGTTTTATGACAAAGGTTGCTGAAATGAAACAGCTATTTTAAAACTGTTTTTAAGTTTTGCAGCCGCCCCAAAAAACCAACACAGTCCTAGGCTGCCTTAACAGAGGGACAGAATCAAGATCAACGTGAAGTGTAAATACCACTTTGTAATGCCCTGGTAAGACCACACTTGGAATACTGCATCCAGTTTTCTTGCCACCATATAAAAAAGCTATTGAGACTCTAGAAAGAGTGCAGAGAAGAGCAACAAAGAGGATTAGGGGACTGGAGGCTTAAAACATATGAAGAACGGTTGCAGGAACCGGGTATGTCTAGTTTAATGAAGAGAAGAACTAGGGGTGACAGGAGGGCAGTTTTCCAATATCTAAGGGCTGCCACAAAGAAGAGGGGGTCAAGTCAGTCTATTTTCCAAAGCACCTGAAAGCAGGACAAGAAGCAATGGGTGGAAACTAACCAAGGAGAGATGCAACCAAGAACTAAGGAGAAATGTCCTGACAGTGAGAACAATTAATCAGTGGAACAACTTGCCTTTAGAAGTTGTAGGTGCTTCATCACTGGAGGCTTTTAAGAAGAGATTGGAGAACCATTTGTCCAGAATTGTATAGGATCTCCGGTTGAGGGATAGACTAGAACAGGGATATCCAACTCAAGGCCCACGGGCCAGATCTGGGCCAGTCTACCCAATGCAAAGAGGAAACATGTCAGCAGTTGACCACACCCACCCAATCGGCCACGCCTGCCCCTCCAAGGTCAACCATAGCCATGATGCGGCCTTCAATGAAATTGAGTTTAACACCCCTGGACTAGAAGAACTCCAAGATTCCTTCCCACTCTTTGATTCTATTCGATTCTAAGTACTCCTTGCTCAAAATCAATGAGCTAATTTTGGAGAAAAATGCATTTTTTGAATTTGACACAGATCGCTTCCTACTTTTAATCTCAGAAATGAGGCTAGGGATTCTTTGCAACTTGTCGCTTCCCTTTGGGTTCTTAAAATCTTTCTGACTGACCTTCTTGCAAACTCAGAGAAGATTTTTTGGAGTGTTTTGATCCCACTTTTAACCGGAGTAAAAAAAAAAAAGGATCTGAGCATTTTAAGCAGGGATTAATTCTGATGTAGAAAGGAAATTGAGACAAATGATATTGTGGTAATATTCTGAATTAATTATGGGAAGATTTAAATCCGGAGTTGCCATGGAAATCCTTACAAATGCCCAAAGCTTATCTGTTGGCTTTAAACATGTCTTCGGTGAGATTAATCTGGGATGTAGCAGGAAGTAATCTATTTCAGGAAAATAACAACATAACATAATATGGAAACACAATCGACTTTCCTGTAGGATGAAAGATAATTCATTTCTTTTTTTTATTTCACCCAAATTGTATCCTTTGCAGTTTTCTTACCCAAACAGTGTTCTTCTCTCCAAACCCTTAATCTCTATTTATTTAAAATGATACAGAAAGGCATGAACATGTGAACTTACTCCATTCCTTAGCGAGAATACAAATTGCAGCTGAAGATTTTGTCAAATGATTCTTTTATGTAAAGTAGAAGAAGGAGAAGGAAGAGCTATCGTTTCAAAGAAAATAAACAATGTCGTAATATAATAACCTGTTTCCCTGAAAATATGACCTATCCTGAAAGTAAGTCCTAGCTTGATTTTTACATATGCACCTAATATAAGCCCTACCCCCAAAATAAGCCCTAACTAAGATCCCATCCCACTCCAGAATGCATTGGGTAAAAATTAAGCTCGGGTGGGGATGCGGGGGTGAAGCTGCCCTACTATTTAACTTTGGACAGTTGCAGCCAGGCCTCGCACACCCTGATACTTGCCTTGCCGGCCCATTTCTTCTGCAGCCAGCAAGGCTGGCAAGGGTTTCCTGAAGGCCTCTGGAGCTGATAACAAAGCTCCAGATCGATCTAGAGCTCTGTTATTGGCTGCAGAGGCCTTCAGGAAAGCCTTGCCAGCCTCAGAAGAAGAAGTTCCTGAAAGCCTCTGACCACGAAAAGGAGGCCAGTGGCGATGTATGCAAGTGAGGTTCATCAGTGGATGACAACCTTGAAAATAAGACCTGGTGCCTTTTTTGGTGGCAAAAAATATTAGAAAGGGTCTTATTTTCAGGGAAACACGGTAAACCAAGATTTCTTTTAGCCACAATAAAGCACATGCAGTTAAACGTGTGAAGACGACAATGCTTGTTTGGGGCTGGTTTGTACATTATTTTTATGCATTGATACTGTAATGAGAAATGCCCTATTTTAGTGGGTTTTACTCACTGTAGTTTTGCAGATGGCAGAGCTAAAATTTCTGGAAAGGCTTGAAAAACAAGCTCACCTAAAGTAAGTGTAAAGATATAAAATAAACCTATCCCATGTGGAACAATATTGCACAATACAGCTAGTCCTCGACTTACAACAGTTCATTTAATGACCATTCAAAGTTACAACAGCACTGAATAAAGAGACTTACAGCCATTTTTTACATTTACAAAATTGCGGCATCCCCGTGGTCACGTAATTGAAATTCACACCCTTGGCCATTGACTTATATTTATGATGATTGCAGCATCCTGGAGTGATGTGATCTCTTTTTGTGACTGTCTAACAAGCCAGGTCAATGAGGAAGCCAGTTTCACTTAACAACTGTCTTACTAACATAACAACTGCCATGATTCACTTAGCAACTGAGGCAAGAAAGGTCATGAAACCCACAAATGTCTCCCTTAGCAACAGAAATTTGGGGCTCAGTTGTGGTTATAAGTCGAGAACTTCCTGGGTAGCCTTTGGGAAAAGATCCTCAACAGCTGAAGAATTTCAGATAAACAGTTACTTCAAACTGTTGAGAAATAAGCTGCTTTATTTCTTTTTCTTTTTTTAAGTTTAGCTCAGCTTGATATCACCGAGGAAGCCACATATGGCATCTATTTTTCCTTCCTCTTTTTTTCAAATAATGAGATTTTACTGACTGTTTGTTCTTGGAAACAAGTCTGATTTTCAGCGAGGAGGAGACAGAACTCTTGGAAAGTTTCACTTGCTTTCATACCGTGAACTTTTGAGGCTTCCATCCTTAATTTACTCCCCTCTAAGATTGCAAACTTTAATTAACAATGACCTCAATCTTCATAGCAATCAGACTTGCATAAGATCAGCCACATTAACACTATGACACAATAGCTGTGATATTGGCTTCCTTTCTATCCGTACTTGTTCTGATATAATTCCCCCAAAACGACAAACCCTCTGAAGTTAACTCAAAAGATTCCGTTATAAGGAGCGCCGGCAGCCTGGGTAAAAAGTTTCTTTCTCAATGCAGGCTAACAAGTCTGTCTGGCAGGGGAGATGAATAGGTCTCTGTCACACCTGTTCATCTCCACCCCCTGCCTTTTATTCCCAGAGCTAGGGTGGGGCTTCACTAGCAGTGGTAGTTCTTCCTTCCCAAGGACCAGCTCATAGATTTCCACTGCTCTCCTCTCCTCTGCCTTCTTTGCATTTGCTCATCAGGCACTGGACCCAGCTGTTCCTCCTCTTCCTCATCAGCCAGACCTGGAGACTGTTGACTCTCCATCTGAAGACTGACAGATGGCCCAGGCTCAGTCTCTCTCTCTCTCTCTCTGTCTCTCTCTCTGTCTCTGTCTCTCTCTTTGTGGCTGCTAGACTTTGAAAACAATTTGATGATCCATAATCAATCAGTCAATCAATCAATCAATCCTCAATAAATGGAATGAAATGATGACACTTCATGACCCTTTAAGTTATGGACAAGATTGGCAAAAATGTTTAACAATATGTCCGCCAAATGTTGGAAGTGTAATCAGACTCCAGGCACTTATTATCATATGTAGTGGACTTGTATGAAAGCAAGAAAATATTGGATGAAAATACATACATGGTTGGAAAAGATGATTAAACAATATATAGATCTGAAACCAGAAATATTTTTGTTGGGTATATTGCCAGAGGATTACAACAAAGGGACTATATATTTAGTTTTGCATATACTAACAGCAGCAAGGATTGCATTTGCACAATGTTGGAAAAATGAAAACATCCCATCAGAGGAGGATGTAATTCAGAAAATATTAGACTGTGCAGAGAGGGATAGATTGACATTAAAAATAAAGGATAAAGAGGACACAGAATATTATTTAATGTGGTTAGAGATAAGAGGTGGAAATTAGGTGAAGAAAGACTATTATTATGTATTAACCAAATATAAAGAGGATTTATAATTATAAATATGCTAATATAACCAATAGAATTACAAATAAACTAATACAAAGAGCAACAGTCAAAATTATTCTGTTATACTATTAGTATTGTTATCAGTATACATGTTAATATTTCTGTATGCTTTTTCGTTGTTTTTCTGTAAATGATACGCCCTGACAATACACTCTATTCAAAATATTTATGAATAATAAAAAAATATATTCTTAAAAAAGTTATGAACAATAATTCACTTGTTCGACATGCATCTCAAGTTCGGATTTCCAAAAGAATTGGAAAATCATATCTGAAACACTGTAAATCATCTATCATTTGTTGCATCAATCTTTTTATCATCTAATATTTTTGCGTTAATCTTTTTCCCATTTTCCCATTTCAAGAGATGTTCTGCAAACCGAAACCAAAACAAAGCAATCCCTGCCAATATTTGTACTATGTGCCTATTTTTTGTTCCCAAACATCCCCCTTTTCTTTTATTTAGAAGAACATGTGTAGGTTGGCCATGTCCTTCCTTTCTGCTTGATTTCCTCACAGCATGCCTTTTGATACACCCTTTTCATTTAAGGCAAAAACACCCTGGGTGCTGAAATACATCATAAAATTCCAAAATGGGTATATTTTTTTATTTTTAAAAATAAACGTATTAATCATATTTTCATCACAAAAACACATTTCCACTCATTACAGAATTTCAGTATCGATATTCACTCACATTGACATACTTTCTAATTATGTAGGTTGCTACTATATATTACATATTTGTTTCTGCATTCAACATAAACCAAATATTTACAAGCTTACAAACAGTATTTATCTCAACTTACTATAGCTCAGTGGTGGCTAACCTTTTTGGGCTCCTGTGCCAAAAATTGTGTGCGTGCCAGCACCCAGATGGCAATGCGCGCTCCCCACACACCCCCTATGCATGTGCGCGCAATCCCCCACCCACCCACCCATCCCTCGCCACCCTCTTACCTGCATTGTGCCTCACAGCTAATTTTCGGCCTCCCAAAGGCTTGAGGAAGGCTTCTGCAGGCTTCTGCAAACTTTGCAGGCCGAAAACTAGCCCTATTTCATCACTTCCTGTTTTTTCAAAAATACAAGAAGTGACAAAACAGGCCTAATTTTCAGCCTAAAAAGCTTTCAGAAGCCTGCAGAAGCCTTCCTCAAGCCTTTGGGTGGCCAAAAAAGACTTCAAACCAGTCAAAAATCAGCTGTGAGGCACACATATGCGCAGTGAGGTAAGTTTGCCTGCAGCTCGTGTGCTGGCACAAATAGCTCTGCGTGCCACCTGTGGCACACATGCCATAGGTTTGCCATCACAGCTATAGCTCCTACATACCCTTCATCTATCAGTGTTGTGTCTACCTTCCAACCAATTGTACCATAATATTAAGATAGAATATCTGTAAAAAATTCCAATACATAATACTTCATATAATAACCATGGCCAGAATTGGCTTTGCCCAGAACTGAAAATAAGACAACACTCCTGACATAATGATAATAAAAAAGGTTTTAGAGTGTACAGAGATGGATTGGTTATCAATGGAATTAAAAGACAGAGAAGAAATGGAATATTATGAGATTTGGAAAATGGGCATATTTTTAATGAACACAGTTCAACCAGACATCACAAATTGAATATATTTATATTTAAAAAAAGCAGGATGAATAAATTGGTTCTCTGTCCATATCTTCACTCCAGTAAAGATGGTGCATGAGCTCAGTATAAATATAAAAAAGGAAAATAAATTAATTTTAGTGAATTTTATTTCACTAGGCTGTTGAGACTCTGGATGTGATCACTGATACAAGAGCAAAAAGTCACAAAAATAGGTAAAGTCCCTTTAATATCTCCAACTTGGCTCCCAATGTCCAGTTATCATTGGTTGCAAAAAAAAAAAAAAAACACCTCTCCCAATAACAGTTTTTAAAGGGAAGAAATTCCGTCTGAACTCAAAGTACATCTAAATTACAAAAAAAAAAACAAACAAGACAAACCATGGCTGCAGGAATTAATGAGACAGGCAGGGTAAGAAATTGCAGAATTCAAAAGATAATGAAACTCACACAGTTGGGAGGACGCCAGAACTCAGATAAAGCTTGACAAACCAAAATAATTCATGCTTTGCTTCTAGCAAGGAGCTGTGTGCAAACACCCTCTTTATCCTGTTTTTCCATCTGCAGCTAATGAAGGGAATCAAGGCTTTTTTCTCCCCCGTAACCCACATTGCTCCCTTATTCGTTCCTCCCTGAGTGCCCTAGGATGAAGAGGGGGTGGGCCTAGGTCTTCCTCTGAATGCCCAGCTGGGCTGTGCCCTTCCCCAGTTTCCTCCATAGCCACCAGAGCCCCACTCCCACTCCCTGTCAGCTGTTCCACCTCTCCCCCAGAATCAGATTCCAAAAGGGGCATGACACTGGAAAGAGTGTAGACAAGAGCAACAAAGATGATTAGGGGACACCTCCAGTATACATAACTACATGACTATGAAAGAATAAATAAATACAAATACATGTGCACACACCCACCTATACAATATGACACAGAGAAACAACACAGTTTAGTCTAAATGTGTACATGGTGAGAAAAACAAATCTTGCGACTTTCCCAGACGGATGGCATAGGGAACAAAGCTTTTACAGAATCCAGTAGTCCTGCTAGAACAGGGGTGTCAGACTCGGTTTCATTGAGGGCTGCATCAGGGTTGTGTTTGACTTGGGGGAAGTGGGCGTGGTCAGGGTGGGCATGGCCAGCTCGACATCACTAGTGTTGGGGGTGCCTGCGGTGGCCTGAGTGCTCCACCAGAGAAAATGGGCTCCTGAGCTCTGTTTTCAGCTGCGATGGCCTCCTGCAACCCTCTGCCACTGAAAATGGAGTTCGGAAGGGCTGCCCATGGCCCTCCTGAGTTCTGTTTTCTCTGGCTGTGGAACCACGGGTCAGTCCTTCACTGTTTCCAAGGTGGCCTTGCAGGCCAGATCTAAGCACCTGGCAGGTTGGACCCAGCCCACAGGCCTTAAGTTTGACACCCCTGTGCTAGAAATACTTCAAAACCAGAGGCGACCAACAGAAACAGACCATAAAGTAGGTGTGTGGAGTCTCTAGCTAGGAGCAAATGGTCTCTTTTGTGAATCAGGTCTGTTGCAGAGGTGGCATTCAGCAGGTTCTGACCAATTCAGAAGAACTGGTAGCGGAAATTTTGAGTCATTCGGAGAACCGGCAAATGCCACCTCTGACTGGCCCTGCCACCATCTCTTCTCTGCCTCCCATTGAGTCCCAGCTGATTGGCTGGTCTTCTTTGGTTGCCTTGCACAGGAGAACGGAGCTGGAAAGCAGGTTAGTGGGGTGGGGAGGGAATGGGGATTTTGCAGTAACCTTCCCCCAGGAGTGGTCAGGGAATGAGAACTTTACAGTATCCTTCCCCTGCCACGCCCACCAAGCCACGCCCACAGAACCAGTAGTAAAAATTTTGAATCCCACCACTGGTCTGTTGGTTGTCATTTGTGCTGTAATCCTGTACAATTGCTCATTTTTTACAGCTTTACTGGATCTTGTTGTGTTGAATAAAGTGTGATGACCCAGTGCGTGGCACAAAAGTCATAAAAATAGGTAAAATCCCTTCAATACCACCAACTTGGCCCCCAATGTCCAGTTATCATTGGTTGGAGAAAAAACTCTCCCAAAAACAGTGTTCAAAGGGAAGAAATTCCGTCCAAGCTCAAAGTAGATATAAATTATAAATAAAAACCAACACAAACCATTCTGCAGCAATTAACAAGACAGGGCAGGATAAGGGATTGAAGACGTCAAAACATAACGAACCACACCCACTTGGGAGGATGCCAGAACTCAGATAAGACATGACAAACTAGAATAATTTCACGCTTTGCTTTCAGCAACTTTGCCATGCGCAGTTTGCCCTTTTACACAGTCTTCCCAGCTGCAGCCAATGAAGGGGATCAGGGCCCTTTCCACCCCCGTAAACCACGCAACTCATGTTGCTCCTTTATCCATTCCTCCCTGTATGCCCTAGGATGAAGAGGGGGTGGGCCTGGGTCTTCCTCTGAATGCCCAGCTGGACTGTGCCCTTCCCCAGTTTCCTCCACAGCCACTGGAGCCACACTCCCACTCCCTATCAGTTGTTCCACCTCTCCCTCGGAATCAGATTCCAATAGGGGCATGACAAAAATTTAGTGGATGAAACAGTGTCTCCCTTCTTGAATGGCAAGAAAGGTTAACTGCCTGGATTAGCTTTCCATAGAGCCACAGGATCTATTGATCAGGTTAGTGATTCCAGGAAGATCCCAAACCCGATCTCCTCATGGTGGTGCCTCCCTTTCTCCTTCAAACATCTTACATTTGAGGTGGCCTCTGTAATAAATGGCATATGGTATTGACTTGTTGATGGAACTCCATGCTATTTTTAAGGTGTTTTGATAAACGCTTTTATTTCTGTACATTTTGTTTTCTCACGAAAAACATAACCATAATGCTTGACTGTGGAACAAGCTAGAAAATGCGCAGTCCTCCAAATATTGCAGAATTCTACAATATTTCAGTAACTCCAACTAGGGCTATATGATAGCTTTTGAGTTAAACTTGCAATTGAAAAGGCCCGTTTCATGAAATGGACTTCATATTTCTCCATTTGATGACATTTTTGAAAATGACTACCATATGTAAACAGAGACACCATGCAGTTTGTGAGAAGATTATTTTTATATTATGTTTACTGGCCGGATGCCCTACCTGTCACCATTGTGGAGTTTTTTTTCAACAGATATATTCTCATTGTGCCCAGAGAGAAAAATATCTGCCTCTACCAAGGATTGAACTCACAACCTCCTGATTGTGAGCCAAGAGCTCCACATCTAGACCACCGCACCACTCTTTGAATAGTCACTAAAGGAATGGTCATAAATCAAAGGCTACCTTTACAGTCCTCAGTGAATTTCCAGTGAGTGATGACTATCTTGTTTACCTTCTGCTGGAACCCAGATAGCTATGAAAAGAAGAAAGTCACCATAATCTGTTAAAAAAAAAATGTTCTTGGCACCGTTGACTAAAAAAAAGTTAGGAACTGCACAATATACTCCCTTATGGCATTCTGAGAATTGTAGGAACTGAATTTGTATTGCATGTGGCATTCATTGCTGATTACCTAGACTGAAATGGAAGGATATACAGATTAATAGAGTTGGAAGGGACCTTGTAGGTCATCTAGTCCAACCCCCTACCCCAAGCAGACCCTAAACCATTTTTGACAGATGGCAGTCCAGTCTCTTCTTGAAAGCTTCCAGTGATGAAGCTCCCACAACTTCTGAAGGCAACATCTATTCCTTTGATTGATTGCTCTCACTATCAGAAAATGTCTCCTTATTTCTAGTTTGAATCTCTCCTTGTTCAGTTTCCTTGTCTGGCCTTCAGGGGCTTTGGAGAATAGCTTGATCCCCTCCTCTCTATGACAGCCCTCAAATATTGGAAGACTGCTATCATGTCTCCCCTGGTCCTTCTCTTCACTAAACTAGCCATGCCCAGTTCCTACAACCATTCATTGTATGTTTCAGTCTCCAGTCCCCTCATCATCCTGGTTGCTCTTCTCTGTACTTTTTCTAGAGTCTCAACACCCTTTTTTATAGTGTGGTGACCAAAACTGGATGCAGTACTCTAGATATGGCTTTATTAAGACATTATAAAGTGGCATTAGTACCTCACTTGATCTTGATTGTATCCCTCTGTTAATGCAGTTTAGGATTGCATTGGCCACACACTGTTGGCTCATATTTAATCAGTTGTCCACTAAGACTCCAAGATCCCCCTCACAGTTACTGCTATTGAGCCTGGTTTCACCCAGACTATCTGTGTACTTTTGATTTTTCTTGCCTAAGTGTAGGACTTTACTTTTCTCTACATTGAATTTCATTTTGTTAATTAGGGCCCAGTGTTCAAGTCTGTCAAGATGCATCTGGATAAAGTTCATAAAGTAAAGCTAGGATTCCTCACCCCATCCTGGTGTTGTGCAATACGGCAGCAAGAACCGAAGAGTAATGCCGTTCATTTGTATAAATTCTGCGGCTCTGAATATTGAGCAGGAAAGCTCTTCTTTATGATAAGTGAGCTCTTAGAGGAAAGACGGGATATAAATCTAACCAATAAGTAGACCAATAAATCACGAGGCCTAAGGAAGTGTAAGCCTCACATGTTTAAGAAAAGGCTATTCTGTAACTGAGGAACATCAGGCAGATCAGGAACACATAATAAGAAAGCACTGAAAGTCTGTTGCTTAAAATGATGGACTTTCTAAAAACATCTCCACATTAGAGTTGACTTACATCTTGTGAATTAATTTTCAGTGTGGTTCCCTGTTTTAATGCATTAATTTCTGCGTTGCCCATCTCATTTAATTGACTCTGGGTAGTTTATAACAAAGTGTTGTGGCCTGTCAGCCACCAGCCCCTGCAGCAGCCAAATCAGAGGAAGCAGCGGTTGGACTAGAAGACCTCCAAGGTTCCTTCCAGCTCTCTTCTATTTTGAAATGTTGGTGGGGGAGTTTAAACTAGCAAGAACTGCAGTAGAGTTTGGTGTTTAAGCACATTGAATTTCCAAACCTTCCGCATTAAAATGTCAGGGCAATTATGCGATAAATCATCTGTGAAGTTCATAAACTTAAAGCAAATTCTCACTTGGGATTCAATATGCATCAACAAATTCCACTCTACTTTGGGCAAATACATCGTATTTGAAAATAAGAATCATTTAAGCATCCCAATCCATATCAGCCCGTATCTGTTAATTTCTAATTTTCAAAGTGACAGTTTGCTTACAGTGCAGCATGTTGATCCAAGTCCTCCAATAAGAAGACTGAGATAATGCATATTTAAATAGGCCAGATGTAAAAAAGGAGCAGAGATGGTGAGGGTAGAGAATAAGTACCACTGCATTGTATAAAGAAAGCCTTTGAAGATAGCTCAGACAGAGCTGTAAGGCTGAACAGCAAAATTGATTCTAAGCACTATGCTAAAAATTAGCATAATTTAGCTAAAGGTTATCCTGCTTCATTTTTATGGAGACATTTGTTTTCATCTCTTTCTCACTTAGTTTGAAAGTCCCAACTAGCTTGTGTAAACATTCAAAGCTGTTTGTTCAAGAAAGGGAAAAATCCACAAGTCAGTAATAATGGTGTGTTTGGAAGACCTGTCCTACTCTACTCTACTCCACTCCACTCCACTCCACTCCACTCCACTCCACTCCATCCCACCCCACCCAATGTTTGTAATCTTGTCCTTCTTCCTGAAGGAAAGAGGTTAATCCCATCCCTAGATGGTTGATTGATGGGTTTCCCTGCCCTAATCCTGTCAGTTTCGGTTGTTTATTGACTTGATTCAGTGTGTGTCAGCTGCATTCCAGCTGTAACTGTTAAGTGGTTCTTGGTTGTCTGCCTAGTGCTATTAACTGAAGGGAGAGAATGGGGGGGGGGAAATCCGCTCTCTTGCACTTTATTTTTAGTTGGTTCTCCAAGCCGCATAAGCAATTAACTAACCATTCTGGTGAACCGGTGAGAACCAGCTAAATCCCACCACTGATCACATCCCATTCTTCAGTTCTGTTCAGTTCCATTCCATTCCAGTCAATTCCAGTCCATTCCATTCCTTTCGAGTCCATTCCATTCCATTCCATTCATTTATATTTTGGGGTATATAGGGCGATGGAAATAAGACTAATATAGCAACAAAATGTACAATAATCAGCCTCGGAACCAATAATAAAAATATTGGACTTTTAGAATCAATCACCAAAAGCTCATTGCTTTTCTATAGTGTATATATACTGTGTATATCTCTATCTCTATCTCTATCTCTATCTCTATCTCTATCTCTATCTCTATCTCTATCTCTATCTCTATCTCTATCTCTATCTCTATCTCTATCTATCTATCTATCTATCTATCTATCTATCTATGATCAGTAGAGGGGCGGGCATAAGTAGTGTACTAACATGCCTATCATCCCGCTCATTGTATTTTTATTCTCTTATTCTCATTCTTGTTTTTGTTTGACAAAATTCCAATCAATAAAATAAATAAATAAAATATACTCCTGTAAGCATCCTTTGGCATTGTGATCACGAGGCAGCATTTGAGAAAAGGTGAGTTGGGATACACACCTGCAATTTCCCCCCCACAAATGTCTTTATATACTGTATACTTTATATACTGTATCTGTTCTCCTGCACAACACAGTAGGAAGCTGAGAATGTGATTGCTACTCTCCCCCCTCCTTTTTTTTTCATTTTAAGGAAACAATAGAAAAGGTAAGTTATGCTGTCCTGTTGGGCATCGTCAGGGAGGTAAAAGAACATCAGCATGTCCGCACTTTTCTATTTTAGGTACACAGCAGAATGATGACTACGTTAATAAAACAAGCAAATTAATTACAGAGAATAAACATTTTAATTGCCAGAGGGCAGATGTTGCTATTTGTTCAGAAACGAGCCATTTTCTTTTCTTCTCTCATCTTCTAGCTACTTCCAAGATTGAAGTGGCAACACCTGTTGTCCTATTATGGCCTAGCAGCTGAACCAAAGGAGGAGGAGGTGTGGAAGTCAGGGTTAGCATCAGGGCAACCTGAGAGCTCTGAGGGGGAAGAAGGAATGGAGCAGAGGAGGAAAAGCTGTGTCCAGTGCCTGATGCACAGGTGCGCAGAAGGCAGAGGAGAGGAGAGCAGTGGAAATCTATGGGCTGATCCCAGGGAAGGAAGAGCCACCGCTGACAACAAGGCCCCACCCTAACTCTGGGGATAAAATGCAGTGGGCGGAGATGAATAGAATAGGCAGATAACTATTCATCTTCTGGCCAGATGGACTTGTTAGCCAACTTTTTGCCGGAGCTGCCGACATTCCCAATAAAGGAATCTTTTGAGTTCACGTCAGAGGGTTTTCGAGTTTGGGGAGCTGGATCAGAACATACTGTCAGCTTTAGAGTCCTTATTCATCGCTGCCATATAGCTTGAGAAAGTGGGAAAGGGGTGATGTTAATTGAGTAGCTCTTAGTAGATAAAATAGAATTCTTTTGTTCGTTCAAGGTCAAAGAGTGTGGCACAGAAAGAATTGAAACTTACGTTGGGATTGGTTCATGTGATGTGATGATGAGTAAAAAGGGGATAGTTTGTAGGTTGGGACATTGTGGGAAGTCCGGGAAACTTTTAGTTTCAAAATTCCACAGATGTGCCAGGTGCTATTCTAATACAAGTACTTTTGAGATTATTTATTTATTTATTTATTTATTTGATTTGCCAATTGTTTACAAGATAATAAGTATAAATGTATACATAGTTGTGAATACATGAAATGGGTACATATCAGAAAAATAATAGAATAAGAGAAACAATAGGACAGGGACAGTAGGCACGTTGGTGCGCTTATGCACGCCCCTACAGACCTCTTAGGAAAGGGGTGAAGTCAATAGTAGACAGTCTAAGGTTAAAGTTTTTGGGGTTTGGGGAAGAAACTACAGAGTCGGGTAGAGTATTCCAGACATTGACCACTCTATTGCTGAAGTCGTATTTCCTGCAATCAAGTTTGAGTGCGGTTTACTTTGAGTTTATATCTATTGTGTGCTCTTGTGTTGTTATGGTTGAAGCTGAAGTATTCATTGACAGGTAGGACATTGCAATGTATGATTTTATATACCATGCTTAAGTCAGACCGAAGCGGCGTAATTCAAGGTTTTCAAGTTCTAGAATTTCAAGTCTGGTGGCATAAGGTATTCTACAACGAGTAGAGGAGTGGAGAACTCTTCTTGTGAAATATTTCTGGACTTTCTCAATTGTGCTAATATCAGATACGTAGTGTGGGTTCCAGACTGATGAACTGTATTCGAGTAAGGTATTGGTCTAGCAAATGTTTTGTATGCTCTGGTTAGTAGTGTGATATTACCAGAGAAAAAGCTACGTAGGATTAGGTTAACAACTCTTAATGCCTTTTGGCTATGTTATCTCGGAGTTACTGATCGGAATGGATGTTTCCTGGAACACTGACACATATCCTTTCACTCATGTATGGGTTAAAATGTTCTCCTCTGAGATACATTCTACTAGAAAACATAGACATTATTTGGAAAATTTGTTGTGTATGTATGCCCGCATGCATATCTCTCTCTCTCTCTCTCTCTCTCTCTCTCTCTCTCTCTCTCTCTGTCTCTGTCTCTGTCTCTGTCTCTGTCTCTGTCTCTGTCTCTGTCTCTGTCTCTGTCTCTGTTTTGTATTTGGCAATAGGTTTGATCATTTCAAAACTTAATACACCTGGCCAATGCTACATTTGAGGGCTATCAAAAATCTGTCGCCAGAAACATCCTTCAATCATTTATCCTTTTAGTTCAGGGTACAATTAATCTCAAATGAAACCGATCTGCTGGCCCTAGCATTCTGGCAGCTGCAATCTACACATATCAAACTTGCTGAGGTCGGGAGACACTGGACTGGATCACTGATATTAACCACCATTAATGTACTTCTAATGTACTCAGTGTACTTCTAACAACCTAAAATTGTAGGTGGTGTTTCTATTACGTAAACGCTACAAAATTCACAACCATCGTATTACTCTCTAAAGTGAAGATATCTTGCTTATGCCATTCCGTAAACTTTTTTGGCTCCGTTGTGGCTGTAAGGCAAGGACTAGCTGTAATTCCTTACAAGCAGATGTTCCCTAGCTGTTGTTTCTTTTTTAATGTAAGTACGCTCCTTGAATGGAAATTGCAAATTAGTTTTCCCTGTTTCCCCTGCTGTGCATTTATTTTGTTCTTATCTAACAGAATAAGAGCTCAGAGCTTACCCACTATGGCGTTAGGTAGGTTTGTAGTAACCCATCTTGCAGATGATTCAATAAATACTGGAATGTTGTGGTAATGGAGGAGAAACAAGTCTCTGGATTAAAAAAAAATCTATGGTTTAGATTTGCCATTTTTAAAACTGAAAGTCCCATTCAAACCCCACCGAAACCATCTATTTTGATGTCTATGGAGATTCTCAGTCATCCAGGTCATGGTTGTCCCAAAAGTGCTTTTTTTTTTCAAGAGGCAACTGGATTTTCTTGTTTTTCTTTGAAAAGACGTTTCACTTCTCAGAAGAAGAAGCTTCTTCAGCTCTGACTGGATGGTGGGGAATGGAAGGATTTATATTCCTTCCAGACAGCTGGTCATTTGCACCCTTTTAGAGGGTTGTTGAAGCATTTGGATGAGAAGTGAAATGTCTTCAAAAAAACAACAACAAGAAAGTCCAGTTGCCTCCTGAAAAAGCACCTTTGGGATAACCATGACCTGGATAACTGAGAATGTCTACAAACTTTTAGCCGCACAATTTGGAACAAATATCCTTCGAATGGTTGTGGGAGTTGGAATGGATTTCCAGAGAAAACTTAGGTGAACCTGAAGATACAGATAAACCTCCAAGTGGCCTCAATGACTCTCTAAAAGAATGCAAATGACCAGCCTTCTGCAAGGAATATCAATCCTTCCATTCCTCACCATCCAGTCAGAGCTGAAGAAGCTTCTTGGATGAGAAGGGAAATGCGTTAAAAAACAAACAAACAAGAAAGTCCAGTGGCCTCTTGAAAAGAAAAACACTTTTGGGGCAATCTATTTTGATTCAGCCTCTGGAGGTAAACTCCATTATAGATAATTAGTATGTGAGTATCTCTTTTTCTGAACCTACATTAAGCTAAAGTGCTGAGAATAGATTTTCTAGTATTAAGTGGATACCGGCTGGAACAATTCAAGGAGCAATTTAATTTCTCCTTTTATTATATTTTTTTAAAAGCTCAAATAGATATTGAACAATAAGACACAAGAGATTGGTGAAGAGAAATTCATCTTAGGATGTTAGAAAGCAGAGAGTGGACAAGATAGACAACATACGTCTGTTCTTAAATAAAACTTGAGGCAGAAAACAGTTAAAGATTAAGAGTAATTGATTATGTTTGCCAGTTATAGCTACAGATTCATTTTCTCTACAGCCTTTAGTCTTTTGCAATCATCATGATGAGCTCCTGCAAGCACTTTTAAAAACTTTTTTTGTGAAACCTGAAATATCAACTATCCGTCATACATCTTATTGATGGCTATGTTAATTTTATCACCTACACCTTGCTGTTTTTTTCCCCGAAGCTCACTGAAGATCACACATGTGAAAGAATTGATTTTTTTAGTATTCTCCAAGGATAGTATACGCTGAAAAATAGATTAGAATAGAGTAGAGTAGGGTAGAGTAGGGTAGGGTAGGGTAGGGTAGAGTAGAAAATAATAGAATAGAGTGGAATAGAGTAGAGTAGAGTAGAGTAGAATCGAATAGAATAGAATAGAATAGAATAGAATAGAATAGAATGGAATGGAATGGAACGGAACGGAACAGAACAGAACAGAACAGAACAGAACAGAACCGAATAGAATAAAATAGAATAGAATAGAATGTAGGATAGCGTAGCGTAGAAAATAATAGAGTAGAGTAGGGTAGGGTAGAGTAGAGTAGAAAATAATAGAATAGAGTGGAATAGAGTAGAGTAGAATCGAATCAAATAGAATAGAATCAAATTAGAATAGATTAGATTAGAATAGAATAGAATAGAATAGAATAGAATAGAATAGAATAGAATAGAATAGAATAGAATGTAGGGTAGCATAGAAAAGAATAGAGTAGAGTAGGGTAGAGTAGAGTAGAAAATAATAGAATAGAGTGGAATAGAGTAGAGTAGAATAGAATAAAATAGAATAGAATCAAAATAGAATAGAATAGAACAGAACAGAATAGAATAGAATAGAATAGAATAGAATAGAATAGAACGTAGGGTAGCGTAGAAAAGAATAGAGTAGAGTAGGGTAGGGTAGAGTAGAGTAGAATAGGGTAGAGTAGAGTAGAAAATAATAGAATAGAGTGGAATAGAGTAGAGTAGAATCGAATCAAATAGAATAGAATCAAATTAGAATAGAATAGAATAGAATAGAATAGAATAGAATAGAATAGAATGTAGGGTAGTGTAGAAAAGAATAGAGTAGAGTAGAGTAGGGTAGAGTAGGGTAGAGTAGAGTAGGGTAGAGTAGAGTAGAGTAGAGTAGAGTAGGGTAGGGTAGAGTAGAGTAGAGTAGAGTAGAGTAGAGTAGAGTAGGATAGAGTAGAGTAGAAAATAATAGAATAGAGTGGAATAGAGTAGAGTAGAATCGAATCAAATAGAATGGAATCAAAATAGAATAGAATAGAATAGAATAGAATAGAATAGAATAGAATAGAATAGAATAGAATAGAATAGAATGTAGGGTAGCGTAGAAAAGAATAGAGTAGAGTAGGGTAGGGTAGAGTAGAGTAGAATAGGGTAGAGTAGAGTAGAAAATAATAGAATAGAGTGGAATAAAGTAGAGTAGAATCGAATCAAATAGAATAGAATCAAAATAGAATAGAATAGAATAGAATAGAATAGAATAGAATAGAATAGAATAGAATAGAATAGAATAGAATAGAATAGAATAGAATGTAGGGTAGCGTAGAAAAGAATAGAGTAGGGTAGGGTAGAGTAGAGTAGAATAGGGTAGAGTAGAGTAGAAAATAATAGAATAGAGTGGAATAGAGTAGAGTAGAATCAAATCAAATAGAATAGAATCAAAATGGAATAGAATAGAATAGAATAGAATAGAATAGAATAGAATAGAATAGAATAGAATAGAATAGAATAGAATAGAATAGAATAGAATGTAGGGTAGCGTAGAAAAGAATAGAGTAGGGTAGGGTAGAGTAGAGTAGAATAGGGTAGAGTAGAGTAGAAAATAATAGAATAGAGTGGAATAGAGTAGAGTAGAATCAAATCAAATAGAATAGAATCAAAATAGAATAGAATAGAATAGAATAGAATAGAATAGAATAGAATAGAATAGAATAGAATAGAATAGAATAGAATAGAATAGAATTCTTTGTTGGTGAAGTGGGATTGGACACACAAGGAATTTGTCTCTGGTGCATAAACTCTCAGTGTCCATATGAGCAACACGTGATAAATCATTATCAGAGCAAGGTAAATAAAGAGGAACTTCAGCAATTTTTATTTAACAGTTTTGTCATTCTGAAGAAATATGAATTCAGAGAAAATTGTTTTAGATTAGTCTGATGTCTGAACTAGATCAATACGTTTTTTTTAGTCTGCTAAGGACAGCTAAGTAGAAGAGATGAACCATGAAGGTAGATAACAGAATAACAGAATTGGAAGGGACTTTGGAGATCTTCTAGCCCAACTCCCTGGTCAAGCAGAATAAGCTATACCACTCCAGACAAATGGATGTCCAATCTCTTCTCGAAAACGTCCAGTGATGGAGCACCCACAACTTCTGAAGGCAAGCCGTTCCACTGGTTAATTTTTCTCATTGCCAAGAAATTTCTCCTTAATTCTAGGTTGCTTCTCTCCTTGATTAGTATCCATCCACTGTTTCTTGTCCTCCCTTCGGGTGCTTTGGAAAATAGGTTGACCCTCAAATATGGGAACACTGCTATCATGTTGCCCGTAATCCTTCTTTTTACTAGACATATCCAATTCCTGCAACCGTTCATATATTTTAGTCTCCAGCCCACTAATCACCTTTGTTGCTAATGCTCAAAATCCAAATACAGTAGGGCTTATTTTGAGAACAGTGCACAGATACAAAATTACATATGTTTGCAGGTTGTCATTCTCTTTTACCAAGTTGTAAAATCACTGTGATGCTATTGTGTAGGCGGCTGACATAGAGACTTAGGGAAACATGTCGAGGTAAGCAGAATGCGGAAGGAGAGAAATGTTGTTATTAATACTGTTTTGAATTACCTAATTGTGACCTACTTCTGTTATGAAACTCTCCACGATGAATTTGGCAGAAAGGTGGGAAGGTGTGACCTCCATGCTCGACTTGTGGGTGAATTGTAATCACAACTCCAAGAGCAATTCTCATTGATAAACTGCCTTAGGCTGCTGGTAATTGTAGTTCAGTCATACCAATCTGTTTTTCTTGGGTTAGAGATGGAGTATAACGGTTGAATGTAGAAGGTCCCAGTTTCTGCCAAAGGCTTTTCCAGTTAACAGTATAGGAAGAAGCAGCACTTAGAAAATCCAGGGAGTCCTCAACTTATGACCATAATTGAAATTGGAATAAACACACACACACACACACACACACACAGATACACAGATACATACATACACATACACACATATATGTGTATGTGTGTGTATAGATGTAGATATATAGATGTAGATACAGATTAGATATAGATATATAGAGATGTAGATATAGAGATAGAGATTAGATATAGAGACATAGACATATATATAGATTAGATATAGATGTATATATATGTGTGTGTGTGTGGACAGACAGACAGACAGACAGACAGACAGACAGACAGACAGACAGATAGATAGATAGATATAGTGAATAGACAGACAGACAGACAGACAGACAGACAGACAGACAGAAAGATAGATAATAGGTAAGTAGGTAAGTAGGTAGATAGGATAAATAGATTAGATAGATAGATAGATAGATAGATAGATAGATAGATAGATAGATAGATAGATAGATAGATAGATAGATAGATAGATAGAGGTAGAGATACAGATACAGATACAGATACAGATACAATAGAATAGAATAGTTAGAGTAAAGAGTGTAGAGTAGAAGAGTGTAGAGGAGTAGAGTAGTGTAAAATAGAGTAGAGTAGAAGTAGAGTAGAATACAGTAGAGTAGAGTAGAATAAAATAACAGGATTGGAAGGGTCTTGGAGGTCTTCTAGTCCAACCCCCTGCTCCGGCAGGAAACCCTACACCACTTCAGACAAATAGTTATCCAACATCTTCTTAAAAACCTCCAGTGTTGGAGCATTCACAACTTCTGGAGGCAAGTTGTTCCACTGATTAATTGTTCTAACTGTCAGGAAATTTCTAGGTTG